>NC_056734.1:384359962-384729962 GCF_019279795.1 Protopterus annectens | reverse complement strand
TAGCACGTATCAAAACTGCACTACCATGCTTGCTGAGTAAAGACATACATACCCTTCTTTCTCTTAAATATCACTTCAGAGGCAATGCCATCTATTAAAAATATTAGATAGCCTGTCATAGAAAGCATCACTTTAATGTGGTACATTCAAAAATAAAAGCATTGCAGTTTTATACAATCCTAGCTAAATGAACCACCTGTCTGTTTTTGATATATGGAGTGGCAATTTAAATAGTATAGCAAATAAGTGTTTCCATGGAATATTGATGTGCAAATTTAACAAAAACAGTTGTGCTGTTAATATATTCAATAAACTCATCAATCAACTCTCTATCTCCTATCCAGAAAATACATACTTATCATCCAAAAACAGGCATATAAACTCCAGTACTGACTATAACAAGAATTAAGAACAACTCTCATTTCCCAGTATGCTATAACAATATTGGCAAACACTGGGGCACATGCAGTACACATAGCAACAGCCACTTTTTGGTGGTTATATGACCTCTCAAAAATATATATAACTGTTAGTCATTACACTTCCAATAAAACCTCTTAATATACCCATATTATGTGCATCTAAGCTGGTATAGTCATTCAAAAAATGACAAAAATAGGTCCTTAATGTTAATACTTTAAAAATGTCCTCATCAAATATATCCATAATAATTTTCATCAAAAAATCACAGGAGTCTCTCAGAAAATAGGAATAGTTAATACAAATTATTTTCAATTTTAAGACTATAAATTTAGCCAGGGGATTTGTTTTTTATCTCCTTGCATCAACAATGGGACAAATAGGGGATAAACCAAATTCATGTGTATTTTTGGTATACTGAAAATAAAAAGTATTGTATGTTTTTCAAGATCTAAATAAGTAAATTCATCCCTTCTAATCTGTCCCTGCAGAAGCATATCACGTAACATAATATCCACTCCAGCATAAGCAATATTAATCTGGTTAAGGGAAACTTCATCATAAGTGTGACATCCCCACTCTGGGCCAGTAATCAAGGAGCCTGAATCCTCACCACTGTCACTGGAGATGGATGTTCACTTGGAACAAATATGGATACACTCAGTACCTCCAGATGCAGACCTCTCTGCATCAAGCACAATTTCCCCTTAAGAGCCCACAGAGAACACACTAGGCCCGGGGACTGGGTTTCTCTTTCTATTTCTTCCCAGGTCTCGGGTCCCCATTAAGGCTCCCCAATGGCACAGCTGCAGGTTTAGGTCCTCAGCTGAGTATCCAAGCCAAGTCCTCCAGCACCCTCTCTGTAAAACCAGTGTTTCATGTCAGTGCTCCAGGTAGTTCACACACACACACACACACACACACACACACACACACACACACACACACACACACACACACACACACATACCTCGGAAAGGCTGGCAGAGATTATCTGCTCTACCAGCTTTGCCCACACTATAATGTAACTTCACTACCACCAGTCAGTTACTATAAGGCTGAAAGGGTATCCAATTATACTGAGTGAAATTAATATTATTACAAATGGTAATGCTGACCAAAGAACAAGGCTTTCAGAAGTGGCTAAAGCTGTCACCAGATATGTATGTGTAAATACTCTCAAAATGTACATAGTTTTCTAAAAGGACCAGCCACAACACAAAGTTTAAATATATTTAATAATAAATAATGAAAAAAAAACATGAAAATACTAAATATCTATTTACAGTAAACACCTGAGTTTCAATCACAGGAAATATTAAAAATAACATATCTGGAAAGATTCATAGTTACAGAAAAACAGTACTTAACTAATCTCACTATATTTTCCTGAGTAATCTAAATAGTTACTATTCCTTGGTCACTTACTAGAGAAAGGCAAGATGAAATAGGTGAGTGGTCTTCCTTCTTTGTCAGGTTCCAAGAACAGATTTCTCAATGCAATGTCTAAATATTATTTCTGTGATAGCTTACAGAATTACATCACATCTGGTCATCTGACTCTGTTTCCCACACTAGCACCAACACTGGAACTTGCCAGGATTTTAGCACCTATATGTTACCTTTCACACAGAGCTTTGCTTAGATTTACTGCAGCTCCTGGAAGTCATAAAACAATTTCAAACATCTACACCCCCTACAGAGCCACTAAGACAGGCTTCTCACAGACATTTTGTCTCTGGCTGCAACCAGAACTGCAAGATACAATATTTATGGCTTAATTTAATTTCAACTATTTTTCAAAGTTTGTTGCACCTGGATTGTGATTAACCTCTTCTCTCCCAGTATCCTCTGTTAAAACATATACATTTAATCCAGTTACAATAATACATGTACATTTCTTTTCTGTCCAGCAGGACACACTGTTGATATATTTTTAACAGAAGCAACTTTACAAATACATTTTCAGCACAAACATCTGTACACATTAGTTTGATATTACAATAACATATAATTCTTTACCAAATTCCAGCTAGCTGTGCTGGCATATGTTACACATCCACTGCCTCACTTCTCCTGGTATAACTGGCAGTACCTCCTATTGTCACAATAAGTATAACTGAAAAATAAATCAGACATTTTAAAAACAATAATCTGTGCAGTTCATGATAACAAGTCTACCCCCTTCATCCAGTTTTATAAGCCGGATCTGTTTGTTAGAAGAAATGCATGTTAAAATATCACAATCAAATTGACTCAAATTATACCAAGCTTTACAAGGTTTTTGTCATAATAACTCCCACTGTCATACTCACATTTTTTTTTAAATAAATGAATCCTAGGGTTCAAAGGTGGATTAAATAAACTAGGGAGTTTTTAACACAGGCTGTGTGTCACAAACATCTTAGTCCTTAGAAAAGTATAAACAAAGATTAAGTTTCCTAATCCCCTCCATAGGAAACTAACACCATTACCATTTTTTTACCAAAACCATCCAATCACTAGCTAGCCAACTACCCCCCACCAGCTCCTTTCAAAACTCTTCCACAACCACTACCCAACTACATTTCACCTTCCAGCCTTTATCTACATCCACCATCTGATCTCTAATTAAAAAACTAAAGCCCACTACCCTGGCAGCTGATCTCCTTCCACCAGAATATTTGCAAAAAGGGGCAGATGCCATTGCATACCCTGTCTCAATCATAATAAACTGCACCTTGACTGAAGCCACTACCCCCTCTCTCTGGAAGGTTTCCAATGTCATTCCCTTTCATAAAGGAGGGAATTCTTTAGACCTCTCAAACTTCTGACCAGTAGCCATACTATCACCATTGGCCAAAATTATGGAAAATGCATCCACAATCAATTAATGCACTATCTCACCCAAAATAAACTACTGGCCAACTCTCAGCATGGTTTTAGGCCACACCACAGCACTACATCAGCCCTCCAATCCTTCTCTAACTCTATCAACATCAACCAGAACAATAATAAACTTACCTCTGCTCTCTTCCTCAATCTCTCTAAGGCCTTTGATATGGTTAGTCACCAACTGCTTCTCCGTACCTTGAAGGAAATGACACTGAATAGTAGCTCTATTAAATGGTTCCAATCTTACCTGTCTGATAGACAACAAGCGGTTTTATGGCAGAATTCCCTATCCACACATCTACCCATTACTCTAGGAGTCCCACAATGCTCCATACAAGGACCACTACACTTCTCAGTCTTTATCAATGACCTACCCACCATCACTCCCAAGGCCACCTGCATCCAATACGTGGACAACTCTACTTTAATATGTACCACCTCTTCCTCAACTGAGCTTATGACCCTAACCCAGAATACTTTCAATGATGTAGAAAGATGGTTTACAAACCGTCAGCTTCTATTAAACCCCAACAAAACTAAACTGCTCATCTTTTCCCCACCTGCAAATCCTCCTCATCATTCTTTACTGTAAGTTCCAACAATGGCACAATCATATCCCCAGATACTCACCCAAAACTCCTGGGCATCACAGTCAATAACGCCCTAAAATATGATATCCATGTCAATCAAGCCATCAAATCTGTCAACAAAAAACTGGGCTCCCTATACAGGATCAAACCCTTCCTCACTCCTTTTGCAAGAACCACTATCATTTGGTCCCACTTACTTTCTTCCCTCCTCTTCACTAACCTGAACCAAGCTACCCTTACCAAACTTGCTAGTTGTTACAACCATATTGCTAGATTTGATACAGGTGCTACCTCTAGGACCCACCATTGTATCAACCTAACTCAACTAGGATGGCTGGAGTGGCCCAGTCTTCTCCAATACAACCAACTTGTAATAACCCACAAAATACTATACCAACCTGAAAAAACACCAGCACTAAATAAGATCATCAAACCATACAGCAACCTGAGGTCACTATGTTCTGCTGACAAACTGCCAGTACAAACAACTAAGAGCATAAATATGGCTGGGGACTCTCTATTCACAAATTCAGTAGGCAAAACTTGGAATATGATACCTGCCGAATTTACTCACCAATGTTCCTTAACCCAGTTAAAAAAAAGCCTCAAACTACACTTCCAACAGCATTGGCATTGTCCCTGCTTAAACCCCAACTAATCATCACCCGCTGTTCCTGCAAACTCTCCCTAAGCATTTCAGTCATATACTCTAATAAGTGTATGAATTCTTGATGGGACTTTGCCCATAACTGGGTGTATTATTGTCTGAAACTGAAGTTGCATGATTTTGATGCTGTCTACTATGTTTTATCTAAGTTTGTAACCCTACTGAAAACTGCATATTATACTTGTCTCTAAATGTTTCTATTGTTCCTAATGTGTTTGTACTCTGCTTTCTGGAGCTTTTCCCCCCGAGCCTCCACTGAAAATGGATGAATATCCAGTCGGACTTTCCAGTAAACAAATGTAAAATAAATAAATAATTTAAAATCAAAACTTTAATTAAAATAGCAGCAGCAGTAAAACCACTGTGTGAACAATTCTTTAGCTAAGAAACTCCTCCTAAATGCAGCCTTGCAGAACTGCTAAGCTACACTGCCTAGGGGAGGGAACTCAAACCAGCATTAATTGAAAAAATACCAGTTGTACTTCAAGTAAACTGTATACCTTCACAATAAGTACTAGATAAGATTTACCCTAAAAATAAGATACTGAGCATTAGATAATGCTGTCTAATGGCAATCCCAGGGAGCTATACACCCCATTCTCAAGTTGTTAATAGTCCACGTTGTTTTTTAAGAAAGAGTTCCCACTGAAGAGGACATGTCAGAGTGCAAATGGGACAAGTTCAGTGATACTAAATATCATCGTGGTCACTGAATATGGCCAGGGCGCAGGGCGGGGGGGCATCCGGAGCTCTGCACCTCTTCTCTGCTTTCTCTGATACTGGTGCTTGGACTCCAACTATAGTATATGGGAGTTTCTATTGGAAAACAATAGTTAAATATGCATATATTTAATCTAGGTGCAGAAAATCCTATTTAGCTTAATCTCTGAAGCATTAAAACAAGGAAGGGGGAATGATCAGTGGGAATTCCTGTTTTACAATTTGTTCAACCTCTTCTTCAGAAAAGAAACTTACCTTATCTCCCACTTGTAAAACTTCAATGCTAGTCATGTAAATCAGGAGATAAAACAAGTCCTGTGGAGAAGACTCCAAGGATTGGGAGGTCTGATCATGTAGGTTTGGCCTCAGAGTTGAGGAAGAGAGTCCTGAGGCATAGAAATTCACCAGTGGAAGGCCTTTCTAATTTAGAGACAGGCTGACAGCAGTGATTTTACATAGTCAGTGGAATGACCACATGGGACTATCTTCACAGCCATGCTACTTGCTAATTAGACATTACAGGGGAGCACCTAATGCTAATTAGCCATGTGCTCTCTCCCAGGAAATGTCTGCAGGAAGGGATTTATACAGCCAGTGATTAATGCCTTTAAGACATCACCCATCATATACTGTAGTGCTAGTTTTCACTATTCCAGTACTGGTTCAGGATATGCAAAGAGGTGAACTAATATCATAACTGCTTGCCTAAGTAACACCCAAAAGTCCATTTAATCAGGATATTTAGATGAGACCCTGTACAAGAGTGCAGTCACACAGCACACATACCATGCTTTCCTGTAAGCCTATCTACCCTTTCTTTGTAGACATGGGAACATGTGTACCCTTAAAGGCTACTGATAAATAATAACATAGAGGAAGTTAGGCAGGGGAACTCAGTTCATTTAGGTCTCAAAAGTTATGTCATTGGATTTAGAAATGTTTTCATTCAGATCCTCAGTTTCATAAGAATGGATTGAGCCTTTGCAATGAGGTTATGGAGCAAGACAGGTTTCTCTCCTCCTCCTTTCCTTGTTTCCCAAATGCCCCATTCCTGTTTTGATGTCACTATTGTATGATCTGTTCTAGTCAGCTGACCTTATTTTTTATATATATATATATATATATATATATATATATATATATATATATATATATATATATATATATATATATATATATATATATATAAGGTCACAATCTCGAATTTTCATAAGACTGAAGCCCAAAATCCTAAAAACTCAAAATCCTGAATCCCAAAAGATTGAAAACACACAGGACACATATACTGACTATAGACAACACAAACCATATCACTTTTCACTAAGTATAAGCAGGGGGGGCAAGCCCCCTGCACCCCCCATACCCCCTACTACTTAAATATATCAATTCAGAGATTGCACTTCACTACACTATCATGAGTTATGTTGTAGTATAGCAAGTTAAAAGGGAATATTACTAAGGTTACAACAGGCAGTCATGAAACATGCAATGGTATGTTTTCCATTTTTTTCTGTGGAGTGCAATCTCAAAGTTGATATATTTAAGTAGCAGGGGGTGTGGGAGGTGCAGTGGGGCTTGCCCCCTGCTCATACTTGGTGAAAATTGCTATGCTTTGTCTTGTATGTGTTTGTGTGTGTCGTTGTACTAGAATATTGTCATTATTTGTATCCTGTGTGTTTTCAGTCTTTTGGGGTTAAGGGTTTTGGGCTTTAGTCTTATGATATTTGAGATTGTGACCTTTCAGTCTTCTGAGGTGAACCCATATATATACCATCAAACGTTTAAATGTTTGAATTGCATTTGGCCGAGACCATAACATCAAACATTCAAAAGTTCAAACATAGTAAAAAAAATTAAAAAAAAAAACAAAAAAAACTAAACTAAACACCCCCGCTACTTAAATATACCAACTTTGAGATTACACTACATGGCAAAAAATGGAAATCTTCACATTAGATCTCCATTCAGAGTGTTTGAATTTCTAAATTTTCGATCATACGGTCTCGGCCATATGGCATTCAAACTTTTAAAAGTTTGATCATCTGAAGGGGACCCATATATATATATATATATATATATATATATATATATATATATATATATATATATATATATATGTATATATATCTACTCTATATACATACATACATACATACACACACACACACACACACACACACACACACACACACACACACACACACACACACACACACACACACACACACACACACACACACACACACACACACACACACACACACACACACACACAGGCTTTGCCTTTCAGTGCTTCTTATGTTTACTAAACAGGTTAGCTAAGTGTCCCGTTCTTATTTAGCAGGGCTAGTATTTTCATACCCATTCTCCATGCTAGCTTACCGTCTGACAGTAATTGTTATCTTACCCATTAATATGTACTGTGTACTGTTATCTTACCCATTAATATGTACTGTGTGCTGTTATCCTACCCATTAATATGTACTGTGTACTGTTATCTTACACATTAATATGTACTGTGTACTGTTATCTTACCCATTAATATGTACTGTGTACTGTTATCTTACCCATTAATATGTACTATATACTGTTATCCTACCCATTAATATGTACTGTGTAGTGTTATCTTACCCATTAATATGTACTGTGTACTGTTATCTTACCCATTAATATGTACTGTGTACTGTTATCTTACCCATTAATATGTACTGTGTACTGTTATTGTCAGAAAAATATGTATTAATGTGTGTGCTTAATGCTGATTAGAAACTAAATAAGTTAACACGTTTTTCATTCTATTTTATATGCACTATTTTATATACAGTTGAGTTTCATATGAGACTAAAATATGCTTTTTGAAACTGCAGTGTGCTTTCTGGAACTTGCAAGATGCCCTCTGACCTAGTAATTGCTAGCACAGCAATATTCATGTTTATGCCTTTTGGAAATGTACTTGAGAAGCAGGTGATTATCTGCTAGGTCAAGAAAAATGAATGAACAATGCTATATTCTGTAAATGTAATGATTTTAAACACTCAACTCTGTTTGAAGTATGAGAACATGTGCAGATGCAGAAGTTTAGAGATAACATAAACAAAGGACTGTTAGAGAAATGAACTGCAATCTATGCTTGCTTTGTGCTCGAATTAGCCATGGTACCTTGAATGGTAACATTGCATATATCTAACCAGTGGTAGCCAAGGCCACGTTGTTTTTCTTAGGAAGTTTCTCACAAAAATTGATAGTACGAGCAGAATATTGTAAAAACAATCACTACAAAATGATGATGACAAAACTTGTGATTCACTACGTCAGCTTGGTAGGCAATGTCTTATTAGAAAATGTATAAAAATGCCTGCATTTCCTGATTCTAGTTAGACAAACTCTGTATTAGCACGTTTTTGTCTCCTTGCTGCAAGATTAAAGTGCCTTAACCTGAACCTACAGTGTTTTGATCATTTTTAAAGTATATTTTTCCTTTGACAGTTTGGTCCTTTGAGCCAGATATATCTCTTACTCTCGGCTCAGGTCAGAATTGGGCCCGGTGGCATGTACCCATACGGAGAAGTGGCCACATTGGCTCTTCTGCTTTGAAAGACCTCCGACTGAATTGTCGTTCGAAAGAGGCCAGTCACTGTTTCTGATCTGGGATTGGAGGACGGTCAACATTCCGGTGGATCAACACACGGAGGGTCAGGTAAGGAGGAATTTACCTTTTTTCTGTTTTAGATCAGGGACTTGTTACAGTATTGTTTTGTCAGGGAGATTTGCATGTGCAGATCAGGGACAAAAAGATTGCTGTCTTGTCATAGATCAGGGAGACAGAATAGGTAGGCAGTTATTCTAGATAAACTGTGAAAAGGTGTAAAATCGTGGTACCACATGATAAAAAGGGTTACGTAACAATTTCTAACTTAGCTAAGGCAACATGGGTAATCAGTGCACAAAAAGTTCCCCAGACCCGCCCTTAACTGAAGACTCAAAATATATGCAATTACAGCGTGCCGATAATGTATTATACAAAATGGGTTGATAAATACAAATTTGACGGTAATTTAGATAAACCTTCACTTATTAAACTTGTTAGACAACTTAAAACAGAGTGAAAGGTCTGACAGACCGAATCTCTGAGAAATGGAAGCCTAGGGCTGATTGGACTTGCATTAACCAGTGCATACAACAAGAAGGTGAAACTGTTGATAGATATTATGCCAGATTATTAGAATATTTTAATAACCATTGTGGAATGCAGGTACCTGAAGACCAAACACATGATTCCCCATATGAGCAACAGCTAAAGAATGCATTTTTAAAAGGCAGTATTGCACCCATTGGCAGCTTTATTACAAAGCACATGGTAGATCATTGTACAAGTAGATTACAGTCACTACTTGAATATGCAAGACATGCCGAAAGGCATTTTAATAGCAAAAAGAAAAAGAAAACTCAAGTATCTGCAGTAGAAGACGGATCAGAGGTCTTTGTAGTACAAGCTGGGAAGAAGGGTAAGAAAAATACCCAGGGAAATAAACAATCTGATAAACAATCAGACGACTTTGAAGAGAGAAAGAAAAGGGGTGAATGTTTTAAATGCAGGAAAAAAGGACATCTAGCAAGGGATTACAGGCAAAATAAAAAGGTAACCACAGAAGACAAGGAGGGTGAGGAATGACTATATGATAGTCAAGAATCACTGGATAGGAATAAACAAGAAAAGACAAATGCAAATGTGATAGAAGGGGTAGGGGATGTGACAGAAGAAATAGAGGATGTAAATGAATTCACAGATAATGAAAAAAATTTTGGACTTAGCATTATTGAGCTTAGAGCTCTACTTAGCAGACACAAAACCAGAAGTTACACTTCTGGTAGAGGGGAGGGAAGTTAAATTCCTGTGTGACTCAGGGGCTTCATGGACCCTGATACATCCTTCCAAACTACCAGAAAATTCAGAATCACTTGACTACATATTAGTGAAAGCAGCTAATGGACAGCTGTATCAGGAGCCACTCTCCCACAACATAGCGATAACTGACCCAGTTTCAGGGATGACCCAGAAAAGCAAAATTGTTGTTTCTGCAAAATACCCAGTGAATCTCTTGGGCAGAGACCTAATGCAGATATTTGGCATAGCCGTAGTTCCAACTATGCAGGGTATGGAAGCATAGCGACAAATGGATACTTTTGTAGTGCGACCGGAGGGTGAAACATTTTATTGGTACAGCCAGGACTTAGTTATGACTGGTCCAGGGGCAGTAACCGAAGAACTGATGAATGTAGCCATCAGTAAATCCCCCTCCCTTGACACTGATAAACAGCATTTGCTGCATTGCACTCTATATTACTGTAACAGACCAGGACCTGATAAAGAATATGAGCAAGAACTGTTTAGAAACCATGCTAACAGATTAGTATTACGAAATTTGTACTGGGACACAGAAGGAAACAGTGTAGTAAGCTGTTCATTGCCCCAGGAAGTCCTAGCACTTTACAAATCTAATCGATTACCACATGTAAGTTTAACTAAAGATAGAAATTTGAAGTGGGCAGATCTAGGAGAAAAAGTCACAAGGTGGGAAAAGCAGACAGAGTTAGAACTTTCCGAACAGGGAGTACAAAAGCAGAAATTAAATTGGATAATGCAGACACACCCAGCTGTACACTCACAGGCAAGTGAGAATAGCTGAGTAGCACTCTTACTAGAGGAAGAGGAAAAAGCCTTACGAGACATACCAGAGACTCACTGGTCAACAGGGAAATCAGATGTAGGACTTATTCGTACAGCAGGACCAGTTACTATCACGCCAAAATCAGCATTTAGACCTCAAAAGAGACAGTATCCCTTAAGAAAGGATGCAGAAATAGGAATCAAACCTATAATAGCAGCCTTACTTAAGAAAGGAGTCTTGATAGAATCTCCTGATTCACCATGTAATACACCCTTATTTCCTGTTAGGAAAGCAAACGGAGAATGGCGTATGGTCCAAGATTTGCAAGCTGTAAATGACGTAGTTATACCCAGGGCACCTACGGTGCCAGATCCACACACTTTATTGAATGATTTGAAACCTCAACAAAAGTATTTTTCTGTGGTAGATATTAGCAATGCATTTTTCTCAATACCGATACACCCTGACAGCCAATATTGGTTTGCATTTACATTTCAGGAAGCGGTATACATATCTGAGACTACCACAGGGATATTGTGAAAGTCCAACAATATTCACACAAGAAATGGCAAGTAACCTGACGGATTTATCCCACGAAGGCAGTCAGATTTTACTTTATGTAGACGACATTCTGCTGGCAGCCCCACCCAGCAAGAATGCAGAGAGGATACCATAGCATTATTACAATTTTTAGCCACTCAAGGACACAAGGTAAACAAAAACAAACTGCAACTTTGGAAAAAACAGGTCAAATACCTGGGATATGTAATATCCAAAGAAGGCAGAATATTAGATGAAGACAGAAAAACAGCAATATTACAAGCACCTAAACCAACTACCAAGAAGGAAATTATGTCCTTCCTGGGTACTACTAACTTTTGTCAGAATTGGATTCCAAACTATGCCTTGGAATCTGCTCCACTGACTAACTTGATATTCAAAAAGCCGACGGCAGCACAAGATTTATTACAGTAGACACCAGAAGCAGAATCAGCTTTCTGCAAACTGAAACAACTGATAGCTTCTTCCTTAGTTTTAGGATTACCAAACTATCATAAACGATTTTTCCAAACTGTAGACTGTAAGCAAGGTTATATGACATCAGTGTTAACACAACAGCATGGGGACAAACAATGCCCCATAGCTTATTATTCATCACAGCTAGACCCAGTGGCACGATCCTTGCCCCACTATGTACAAGCAGTAGTCGCAGCTGCAATGGCAGTGCAGGCTTCAGCCTCAGTAGTATTGTTCCACCCTCTCACACTGAGAGTGCCTCATGCAGTCGTGATTATTTTACTGCAAGAAAAAGTAGCATATCTTTCTCCTGCTAGACATCTTTCCTGTATGACTATACTGTTGAGCCAACCTCATATGACAATTGAACGATGCACAACTTTGAATCTGTCAACCTTGCTCCCAACCCCTGCAGATGGCAAACCACACTGCTGCCTGCAGGAGATTGAGCAAAAGACACTACCTAGAAAAGATCTCACAGATGTTCCCTTGGATGATGCCGAGGTGACATACTATTTGGACGGCTCGTGCAGGAGGGGTCCTACAGGACAGAATCTAGTGGGGTATGCAGTAGTTTCTGATACCGAGATTTTAGAAGCAAAGTCTTTACCACACAACTTATCTGCACAAGCAGCAAAATTGATTGCTTTGACAAGGGCATGTACCTTGGCAAAAGGTAAAAGAGTGAACTTTTTTACTGACAGCCAGTATGCTTTTTCTACTGTACATGTTTTTGCGCAGCAGTGGAAAAATAGAGGAATGATAACATCTACTGGTAAACCAATTAACCATGCGCAATTTATTTTAGACTTGTTAGACTCTATTCAGTTACCTCAGAAAGTAGCTATTTGCAAATGCCTAGCTCATACCAAGCAACAGGATAGAATTTCAAAAGGTAATGCGAGGGCTGATACAGCTGCAAAACAAGCAGCTTCAGCTTCAGAAGTTTTTCTTTTGAGTGAGGAATTACAACCATCTGAGATTTTAGACCTAGAAATGTTAAAAACAATGCAGACACTTATTACAAATGTAGAAAAACAAAAGTGGATAAAATGAGGAACAATCCTTGAGAAGGGACTGTACATCTCCAAAGAAAAGAAACCAATTTTACCATTGAACTTGTTTAGATATGCAGCTTTGTTGAGCCATGGGCAGTGCCATGTCTCAACAGGGGGGATGGTACAGTTAGTGAATCGAGTGTTTATGACGTATGGATTTACAAACTACACAAAACATTTTTGTGCAGCATGCCATGTTTGTAACAAGCATCATGCACAAGGGGCATTAAAACCTAAGCAAGGGAGTTTCCCTACACCACCGTATCCATTCCATACTATTTGTATGGATTTTATAGAGCTGAACAAATGCAAAAATAAGAAGTACTGCCTTGTCATTACAGATATGTTTTCCAAATGGGTGGAAGCTTTTCCAACAAAAAATCCAGATGCAGCTACTGTTGCAAAAGTCCTCATTAAAGAAATTATTCCTAGATTTGGCATACCGGAAAAGATTTATAGTGACAATGGCACACACTTTGTAAATCAAACTATACAACAACTTAGCAGTTATTTCAGGATTTCTCTGAAAAATCATTGCGCATACCACCCCCAATCTGCAGGATTAGTAGGGAGGCATAATGGGGTTTTGAAAAACAAGCTTAGAAAATTGATTAGTGAGACACAAAAGAACTGGGTGCACTGTTTACCTCTGGCACTATTGAGCATGAGAACTGTTCCAAGTTAACTCCTTTTGAAGTTCTGTTTGGGAGGGCATATTATACACCTCAATGGAAACCTCTCATGCCTGCAAAGCAGGAGGCTGACAGTTCACTTGCAGGGTATATGAGGCGATTTTTGAATAACAAACTTTTGCGGTTAAATTCTGTTTCAGATAAAGAAACCAGACCATCGGAAGCAGCAGTAGCCCCAGGCACATGGGTCTGGGTGAAGGTGGTGAAGAAAATGAACTGGAGTTCTCCGAAGTGGGAAGGGCCATACCAGGTACTACTGTCGACACCCACTGCAGTCAAGATCGCTGAGCGAGCATCCTGGATTCATTTGACACATTGTAAACTGGTTAAGAACTTTGAACTGGACAAAAACCTTGTTACTGTTGTACAATGAGAACAAAATGACCAGGTATAGAGCAAACAGAGATACAGAACAACATCAGAAAACTTGCATGATTATTCTGGTAGCTATACTGATAACATTGTTCTTTTTGTTGTGGCCTTTCCTTTTCCCAGCCACAAAAGTTGAACTGATCAAACATGATGAGCCGACCATAGACTGGCACCCGAACTTTAACACTTATCAGGCAATTACACGTGTGTATGCTGAGACTTTTAATGTTTCAAATTGCTGGATTTGCACAGCCATACCAACAGCATACGAGGGGTTATTAATGACTGCAGTCCCCCTAGGGGTCAATGAGACCTGGGAAAATTTGGTTTATGAGACTGTAGCTATCAAAGCACATGATAAGGTAGCACTGTATTTGCCTGTGACACAAAAGGGAATTGTATGTTTTTATAAGAATGACACAATTCAAGTGGGTTGGAGCAAGTGCAGTGTGACTGTACATTACAAATGTTATACCAAAGCAAACAGAATGGATACAGTTTGTAATTCGAATTATGTCTCATTTCTTCAGTCCATGTATAAGACTATTGATGAAGTGCAACGTAATCCTGTACTTTTTAAGCATCTGTCTGTAATAGATAGGAAAATGTTTCATGCAGGGCAGCCATTTCATAGCAAAGTAACTACTAAGGTAGAGGATTGTTATTTTGTGTGTGGTAAGAAAGCATATAAATGGTTACCTAAGAATTGGTCCGGCAGTTGTTTTTTGGGGTACCTGGTTCCGGCCATACGACACACTGCAGTTTTGCCTCAGGGAAATATTCGAAATACCCGAGATGTAGCCAAGAAAGCTGTCAGGAAGTCTGAAAATCCAGTGGGATGGATCGAGGTGGGCTGGAAAGACCATCATACCGTGGGTACCAAGCTGACGCACATGGACTTGAGTGATGCTGTCATATCGTGGGCAGGCATATTACCTGCATATGGAGCAGTGAAATCGATTTGGGAGCTGTGAAAACTGTCTAAACTTCTCAAAGTAATGAGTAATGCAATTTTTTCTGCTCTTGAATTGATAACTGATGAACTGAATGCTATGAGAACTGTAGTGCTCCAGAACCGTATGGCTCTTGATATCACCCTAGTGGCGAGAGGTGGTACATGCACTTTAATCAAACAAGAGTGTTGTGCGTATATACCTGATCATCAACATGAGATAAACGACCACCTTGAAGTGATACAGCAAGTGTCGACCATGACCAAACCAGGCCCAAACCCTCTGACGGACTTTTTCCAGAATTTGTTTGGGGGGGTGGGGTTCCATCCTAATGAAAATCCTGATTGCCATTTGTGTGGGATTACTCCTATTAGGAGCATGCATCTGTTGTGGTATTCCCTGCATGAAAAAGTTAATCAAAGAATTTATAGATATATCAGCTTCTGAGACTTTGTATCAAAGTACTGAAATTGAAGAATTGTTAGAATGTGAAACACTTTCATAAGTTTAAACTGAATGACTCTCTTAACTGCATATCCTGAAAGGAAGAGGTTAGGAGAAGAAGCAAACTGTTTATTCTTTTGAAAATAGAATTAAAAAGTATTAACAAGGGTGAAATGTCAGAAAAATATGTATTAATGTGTGTGCTTAATGCTGATTAGAAACTAAATAAGTTAACACGTTTTTCATTCTATTTTATATGCACTATTTTATATACAGTTGAGTTTCATATGAGACTAAAAGATGCTTTTTGAAACTGCAGTGTGCTTTCTGGAACTTGCAAGATGCCCTCTGACCTAGTAATTGCTAGCACAGCAATATTCATGTTTATGCCTTTTGGAAATGTACTTGAGAAGCAGGTGATTATCTGCTAGGTCAGGAAGAAATGAATGAACAATGCTATATTCTGTAATGTAATAATTTTAAACAATCAGCTCTGTTCAAAGTATGAGAACATGCACAGCTGCAGAAGTTAGAGATAACATAGACAAAGGACTGTTCGAGAAATGAACTGCAATCTGTACTTGCTTTGTGCTCGAATTAGCCATAGCACCTTGAATGGTAACATTGCATATATCTAACTGGTGGTAGCCAAGGCCACGTTGTTTTTCTTAGGAAGTTTCTCACAAAAATTGATAGTACGAGCAGAATATTGTAAAAACAATCACTACGAAATGATGATGACAAAACTTGTGATTCACTACGTCAGTTTGATAGGCAATGTCTTATTAGAAAATGTATAAAAATGCCTGCATTTCCTGATTCTAGTTAGACAAACTCTGTATTAGCACATTTTTGTCTCCTTGCTGTAAGATTAAAGTGCCTTAACCTGAACCTACCATGTATTGATCATTTTTAAAGTATGGGCAGGATTCACAAAGCCTCCGTGTAAGAGTTACAAGGCTTACACGGAGGCTGCAATTAAACGGTATGACGTCAGCATGTCATGCATATGCATGAGGGCATGCTGAATCACACCTAAGGCTAACACGGTCCGTGGAAGACAGTAGGGGGCGTGTCCGTAGGCCGAGCCCTGCAAACGGACACGCCCCCAGAAGAGTAAAAGTCCCGAAAGTAAACCCCCATGACAGAGTCCATGTAAATGTGAATAAACACAACACAACACACGCCCCCACAGACTATGAACATAAAATGTATAAATGAACATCTTATATATTTTTTTTAAGTTGTAAAGATGTTTGCCCATGAGTGCGCTCGTTTGCACGGGCGTGCCCGTCACTTAGCCACAGTTAGCAGTCAGTGGAAAAGCATATAAGAACTAAATATGCAAAGTAAGCCAAGAAGCAATAGCGTAGCAGTAGAGACGTCGGCTGAAGAGGAGGCAGTCATGGTTCGAGCCCCCACAACATCAATTTTTATTTTTAGTGAAATAAGCACGAAATATGTCCCTGACATATATGTACACATATAAAATTATATTTTATGTAAAATGTAATGAAATGGGCCATGTATTTTGAAGAAATGTGAGATAATAAAAAAAAAATGTCAGATGTGCCTATAGCTGAGCTACAGTCTAGCAAGTTGAGTACATCTGCCTGTAGGTGAGCAGTGTTTTAACAGGTTTAAAATGAGTGCCCGTAGGTGAGCAGTGGTTTAACAGGTGTAAAATGAGTGACCGGGGTTGAGCAGCGTTTTAACACGCTGAAACTGTGTGCCCATAGCTGAGCTGAGTGTAATATGCATGCTGATAGCCAAACCACACGTAAACCAGCATGATCCCTTTGCGCGGAGCTGCGCACTGTGCCAACAAGCTAACTGACGGGCAACGTTGAGCAAGCTGTATCAAAACTGCCTTTACACAGACACACCTCCTAGCCTGTGTAGACAGACATAAAATATAAAAAGCAATGGCCTGGTTCGAACCCAGGATACCATGCACCATAGTCAAAGTACTGAACCACTAAGCCATGACAGTTGCACTTAGAAATGCAGTAATAGCATATATATATATATATATATATATAGGAATGAATAGAAAGAGGAGCATGATAAAGCAGGTTTTGTGAAGCTGATACAATTCCAAAATGGCCAATCACAGATAAGTGTGGGAAAAACGGCATATATAAGCCCCATAGGCGAGAATACACAGCATAACCGATTGTAGAACCGACTTGCAGCCAGGATGTCAGGTGTAGGCGAGGGTAGTTGCTTCCGTGCACAGAGGTGGGGCGTTGAGGAGTCCAAATATATGGTTTGGCTCCTCGTCCATAATCATGAGGCCCAACTCATGCAGGGCCAGGTCCTGTGGGGAGCATATAGGGCTGAGGCATGGGACTGGTTGGCTCATGATCTCACCAGTGCCACAGGAATACCAAGGACTGGTGAGCAGGTCCATCACCACCATGCAGACCTGAAGAGACGGAAGCAGGACCAACTGAACCGTTGGATCCAGGAGGCCCGGCAAATGCCAAACGCCCCACTACTGAGTAAGTTACATGTAATTATTTATGTAAGAAATTAACCTAGCTGATATTATGGAGATGTGTATTCCAATATTACTTTATTTATATTACAGCTGCAGGTGTCCGTTCTGTGAACCGTCAAGCCTATGGCGATAGGCTGGCACGGGTGCACCACCAGGCAGGTTAGTAATTCTCTCCCTGTAACTATAAATAAATATATAAGTATGACAGTTAGCAAAAGAGTGCAGTGTAGTCACTAATTAATAAAATGTGCAAGTAACAGTGTAAGAGGGTTTGCAAGTATTACTTGATTACAAAAGTATGATGCAGCCTGTAATCCAAACATAAAAATGAAACAAGTCTGAAATAAAGATGTCCCACCTGTAATATAATAGTACATAACCTGCAGCAGGCTGAAAAGTACAGCTGCAGAAGCTGAGTAAAACACATGTGTGAAATATATCCCTGTTGAAATACAGAAACATGACAGAAGTCAGACTGTTGGAAAGGATTGTTATAACTACAGGTACAACATGTCAATAAAGCCTAGAATTAAGTACCATCCTGAATTGTAAAAATAAAACAAGTGAGAGAGTGTGAGAAAGAGGTATGAATCCACCAATAAAGTAGTAATAACTCCTGAATAAAGTATACTGCAGTCAGTACAGAATGAAATGAATGTGACAGGCAGAACCAAACAGTAACGTGTTGAAAATGGTACGGCAGCTGGAATGTGTGTCCCAAAATCTGGATATGTTGCTCTCAGTCTGCAATATGCAGATAGTATGGTTGTCTGAAATACCAAACATCCACAGTTGTCTATAGCTATATAAAGCAAATGTAGCAGGATGATGTAGCTGAACAGAGCCAGATATGAATGTGTATGAATAAAAATGAAAATGTATATTGATGTAGCAGTAACATTCCTATCACCAACCTGAAGTAGTTATCACATAGGAAACTGTAGGCAGAACTGTAGTGTGTATATATCTGCAGCTATTAGAAATGTACAGCATATGTATTGGTATTTGAAGTTGTTAATTAAATTTTCTTCACCCTACCCTATAACCACATATAATCCATTCCACGTGAAATTGGTATGTGCAATCACAATTGACACCCCTGCGCATTTGTCCTGTTGGTTCATACATATTTGCATGTATGTTGATGCATCTGCCCTGTTCATACATCCAAACCTGATGGCCTGTTGCCATCAATCAACCCTGCATGTTGTTGGATTGTGTATTGCTGTTCAAAATATGCATGTGTTATGCTTGCTGTTCAATGGTTTGAATATATGGGTGTTTGGTTAATGGGAATACTAATGCATGCTGTTACAACTAATTGTGAATGGTATTGTATGTTACTAACCCAAACTGTCATAACATAATGCAAAACATAGGACGACAGGGAAGGCGGGTTCCAGTGGACCCACCTCTCCCTCCTCAGCTGGCGAGTGCACCTGGCAGTAGTGCCTAGGCCAGACCCTCCTCCGGTGACCCTGTGCCACCTGAGGGTGGAAGCGCTGCAGGGGATGGGGCTCGTCCCCCCTCTGCAAGTGTGGCCAGAGGAGAACATCCACTCACCCTCCATAATGTCCGGACTGTGGTGCGTAGGGAGATCCGGGACGCTGTTCTTGGGCCCCTACGCCAGCTTAAGGCACGGGTGGCACAACTCACGGGCGTGCCTGCTGCCCGGCGTACACAGCCCCCAGCACAGCCCCGTCCTTGGCATTGAAGGCACAGTGGCAACTGCCCATGGGTGGGGATCTCAGTTCCACTGTTGCCATCTGTGGGCTCATGGGCTCGAGATATCCAAACATCTGTCCCCGACAATTGTGTAACCCCCCAACATGTGTCATACACCGCCCCTGTATGCGTCTTGTTTGTCTTGTCTGTTAACCTACCCAACCTACCTCCCCAGCTATACCGACTTCCTGTACCTGACATACCACTCTCACCTGAAAAAAAAAAAGGGCACTCTGTACCCACAAAAAAATTACGCCCCATACATAGCTGCCCATTTTGCACAAATGTCTGCTGGACATGTAAACTGTCAATTACAATTGGCTGTACAACAAGTATTATTGTTGTCCTTACACCTCTCTCAGGGGTGGAAGGTTTCAAATGTCACACCAAATTACAAACATATGCACAGCTGTTGCTGATGAAGAACTGAGCAGCTATGGGCCTTACCTACATCCCTCCTGCAAAACCCGAGCTTGTTTCCCTACTGTCCTACCCTCTTTGTGACCCCTTTTTCACCACTTTCCTGTCTCCCCATTTTCATTTTTTTCAAAGAAATTAGCGCGGGTGTGCGCAAGAGTAAGCACTTTTAAGCAGTTGTAAGCAGGTATGCGCGGAGCTGAACGCCAGTGCGCATGCGTGAGCTCTGTGTAAACCAGTGCCAACCCGCTTACAACTGCTTAAAAATGCCTTAGTCACTCTGAATGACAAGGCCTGTAGTCTGCTCAAAAGCAAAATAAAATCCCACTGTCAGTCCCGAACCCAGGACCTTGGAAACAGTAGTCTGCATGACTTACCACTAAGCCATGACTGCTATATAAGAACATTGTGCTACAATAAATATATCATGCAATAGTAGGAATGAATGTAAAGGGAATATAGGATGTGTAGTACACAAAGCATGTCATGTATATTTACTGTCAAATGTAGTGGATTTCTATAATAGTAGTGTGTGAACAGAAACAGCCATGCTAGTTGGTAGCTAGTAGGTAATAACGTCACTGTAGCACCTTGCAAGCCACACACATACTCCCAGCAGGATAATCACTGCCCATACCCCACAACCTCTTACAGCAACACATCCGGACTAAGTAATAAAAAATGTGGAGCAAAGGCCCAAAAACAGGGACACATTTTAAATATTGTCCGACAAACTTAGACAGTTGAGAGAGTAACAGGTTTTGCATTATGTTGGATGTTTGGAAGGGTACGAAGTCTGAAACTGAAATGTTTGTCACTATAGTCTGACTTGAGCCCTGAGTGATTTGCCAGAAAAAGCTTTTTATGAGATATGGACCAAAATATGAGGCAAAAATGTGGGCATCCTGCAAATATCTTTACACTTGAGAGGTCTGACACTGCCATATTTGAAAAGTTAAGAGCCTAGACATAGCAACAGTGACTGAGTTACAGGGATGCCCTACAGACTCCCTGTGAAATGTACAAACAGTAGGCAGAAAGGTGTTACAACACATGCAATGGTAACTATGAAGTACTGAAAGTATGCACCACTTGCACGGCAGAAATAGTGTAGTAATACATATGCTCATGCTAACCCACAGTCACAACTGCAGAATACCAGACAATTTAATGGGTGTACCCCACTGATATGTACCATTCCATGAGGCAGATAAAAGATGCACCTGAGAGTCACTGGGGCCTGCTCAGCAGCATACTCAAATACCCTAATAGATGTCAAGGCCCACACCATGGCCAGACCACACTGCATGCAGTAACACCCTAGCAGATATATCAAGCATTCCAAGGTGTGAATGTACATGCAAAATAGGAAAGCCACAGCAACACACTACAGTCAAGACACCTAGCAGGCATACAAGTAGTAAATGTAAAGGGCAAATATTGAAGCCATAGCAACAAAGTGCAAGAGCCACTGCTATATACCAGTTACACCACATGTCCCACAGGAAAGCACACACACCCACATTAACAGTAGTAGTAGTCTTAGGTGTCAGTGTACATACACACTTAGTACAGGAAACTGGAGAAATGAATGGAGAAATGTTAATCTACAACACAGCCGGAAATATGAGAGAGATACTAACCTTTACACTCACAGAACAGTGTCCACAGCATACCAGCATGGTCCCTGCCCTTAAACTCTGAAAGGGCTACTCCTATCTCACATACCTTTTTATAGCACCATCCTGAAATCACAGTGAGAACTGCAATCAGTACACAACTGGCTGCATGCAATTAGCAAATGCTGGCTAACAATTGGTGCAGAGGCCATCACATGGACATATGCAGATACCTACAAAAGCATGCTGTACTCCCAGTCCACACATGCAATACTTTCATTGCACCCTCTGGAGGTAGGGAGAGAGAGAGAGAGAGAGAGAGAGAGAATACACAAACAAAAACTCTTAACAAAACCTACTAGAAAGCTGACATCTGTCAACTGGAGCAGCAGCAGGACACCGATCCAAAAGGCAACGCAAGCAGCTGTGACAAACACAGGTAATGTAAAGTAATACTTTAAAAGTCTACATACTGTGAACCCTCCATATGTGTCATTGGTCTGTATCTATATGTATATGAAGATGTGCATAGGGCAGGGGACATACAGCAACTATCAGTGAAGGCTGTACATACATATGTATGTGAGGGCATCTATGTGTACATATCAATGTAGGTTGAATGTAGGTTGTAGTGCAATGTACAAAGTAGGTTTCACAGTTATGTATGTTTAGCAGTATGTTAGTGTGTGTATACAGTTTTGTAAAAAAACATGTTGATATACCTATCTATCATATGGATACATATGTATGTCAATATATGTATGTATGTATGTATGTACATTTTTATATATATATATATATATATATATATATATATATATATATATATATATATATATAATATGCATATATGTATACATAGATAGAGAGGGATGTAGGAATACATAGACAGATGTAGATAGATAGAATATGTACAAACATATATATGTAATACACACATACAGATATAGATATATGTAGACACATATACATAGACAGACAGATCTGACTATCTACAGATATGACTGTATATGACTATCTCACACTCCCCCTGTCCCAGCCCCTCTGTCACTCTCACCCCCTCTCTGTCACACTCCCCCCCTCTCCATATCTATAGCAATATATGTACATCGATATATATGTGTATATGTATACAGACATATATATATATATATATATATATATATATATATATATATATATATATATATATAGACATATATATATATATATATATATATATATATATATATATATATATATATATATATATATATATAGAGAGAGAGAGATATTCTGAGTGAGGCACATGTGTACAGATGTATTGCAACAGGTGCCTGGTGACAAAGGCATGGAGTGAACACCAGTGTCGAAACTGGAGTACCATACCCCATTTCAATTCACCTACACCAGTAACCACCAGATATGTGATTGGCTGCCCACCACTGCATGTGTCAGGGGTGAACAGGGTCATAAATGTGTACAATAGTCCCCCCAATGATAGTTACAGTGGCACACTATTCCTGGAATACCTGTACATGGTATGTGTCAGCAGACATGGTGTGTCAGATATGGACATGTAGGTCAGTGTACCCCTCCACACCACACAATGGCTGCCACGGTATGTACCTCACATGACAGCTACAGATATGGAGAAGGATACAGTGACATGTACGACATTGTGACAATGCAATCAAACACAATACCAATGCACAGTGACTGACAACACCACAGAGTGCACACATACTACCCACATAGAGGTTACCACTCCTGGATTTACATACTTAAGTCACACCCATGACAGATGTCCAATAACCATAGTAACACCTCACACCATCCACAACCTAAATGACCGCTGTGTGTCATCCTTGACACCACAGTAGAGAGCACATGGCGGAGGTACAGGTTCCTACCCACAGATAAGACATACCCTGAAATAAACCACACAGCGTTAAGAAGCAAGACTCCCCATGAGTACATGTCACACATACCCCTGCTGAATGTTAGTCAGATAGGTAATATGCCATATGAGTCACCCTGTGTAACTGTTTGACAGGAGCAGGTACCATCACATCACATGTGTCACAATGGTCAGGGTAGCAGAACAGTATGCTGCTGTAGTCCCAGGGGCAATAGCATATTGTATTGTATTGTATTGTATTGTGTTGTATTGTATTGGTATGTAGAGGTGCCTCCTTTGTGGAGTGGAACCACTGCTGCTGTACGCCAGTGTACAGGTACATATCCTGTAGTCAGGCTAGTGTTACATAGCACTTCTATATGTGGGTTTAGCTCCTCTTGGAGTTCATGTAGCATGCAACCGGGATACCATCAGGTCCCATTGATGCTGTGTTTTTGCTTTTCTGAGGCGGCTCTCACCTGGACATCTGTGATGACAGGGAGGTTGCATTCAGCTGGGATAAGTATGTCTTCGTTTGGGGAGAGGGAGGGAAAATTGCACTGAACCTGTCTGCCACAATGTTGCCAATATCTGTGGGTTCAGTGAATTATTTGTTGTTGTGTACTAACTATGAGCATATTGGAGGGTTTCTGACCAGGTTTCTAACATAACTGAAGAAGGCCTTGTGGTTATCTATAGTGTCCCCGGTGATTTCCCTCTCAAAGTTGCCCATGGATGTTTGTATGAGAGAACATAGCTCTTTACTAGTGCTGATCAGACATGCCTTCCCTTTATGGAATTATGCTTTGTCTTGCAGTAGCTTCCATCTTTTATTATACAATCTGTTTATGGCTGGGGTCCACCAGACAGGATGCTTTCCCTTTGTGGAGAGTGTCTTGGTCTTATATGGGATTGCATGATCCATGCATTCTCGGAGATGTCAGTAGAAATCATTTGTGAAGGAGTCAGCATTGTGGGTTGTGGCTTCCACTGGCCCAGTGGGCGTAAAGGATACCATCTCAGTCTTAAGAAGTGTAAATTTTGCATTTGAAATGTTATTCACTGTAGTCGTTTGTGCTGGTGGTGGAGGTGGGATATGTATATCCAGGGTGATTAGTTTGTGGTCAGATCACAGTAGTTGATGATGTACCCCATACAGTACCTCGATACAAACCCCCAGAGTGAGGAGGTGCTTTGGACCTGAATCAGTGTGCTGACTGCTGGGGTTTGGTAGTATGTCGTATGGAGTGTGCCAGGTACTGTTGCACAGTTGTTGGCTGAGCACTGATACCTGGCAATTTACATGTGTATCCACCAATAGACAGACAGATGCTATATATGGGAGATATGTTGTGTCACAACAGTCGAGTAGCATGTGTAGTATGTGTGCCAAATTCTGCTGACATATTTTGCTGATATCATTTTATTTCCTTTTTCAGGACCATGGCTCACCAGCGCAATCTGGCATACTCTGCAGCCAAGGATGAGGAAATACACCAGAGCCTGGTGTGGGATTTTGCAATACTCTTTTCCCACACCAGCCAGAATCAGCAGGAGAGGGCTGCACTGTGGCAAGACCTGGTCCGTCGGGTAAATGACATAGGCACGCATAATAGGACATATGAGCAGGTACAACATCACTGCAGTGATTTAATCAGAAATGTCCGTCAGCGTGCATCAGATATCCACAGGCAACAGGTTGCCACAGGTGGTGGGGTGGCTACACATCCCCCACTCACCAGACTGGAGGGACTACTCCTAAGTGTTGTAGCTCCAGCCCACCACCAACAACAACAGCAGCAGACCTGCATTATGATGGAGGCTGGAGCCACACAGCACCATGACTACGAGCGTGAAGGTAATATGCCATATGTATAGTTGACTGTTGTGTACACTGGTAGTTAATGCATGTGTGAGGTGTGTCCTTGGTTTGTAGCTGTCATCATAGTATTTAATGTGCAAGTGTGATATTCTCAATATCAGCAGCTGACCTGTGAAAGGCAACTGTTGTACTACTGACCTGTATCATACTCAGTAACAATGGCACAGTTGTGCCCACTGACATTAATTTCCTCACTTCTGCAGGTCCCTCCCGTGTAACAGCAATGCAGCCTATCCATGCTGGTGAGTGTGTATTAACAATACCTTTAATAGTCTTGATAGTAATAGTAATATTAGGCTCAATCAGTAGTGCTCTGTGTATGCATGCAGGTGTGTCTGTGTTTGTGTGTTGATATCTCGCATACTGAGTAGTGTGCAAGTGTGCAAGTGTGCATCTGTGTGCATGTGTGCATCTGTGTGCATGTGTGCACCTGTGTGCATGTGTGCATGTGTGCACCTGTGTGCGTGTGTATGTGTGCAATTGTGCACCTGTGTGTGTGCATGTGTGCATGTGCACATGTGCGCATGTGCGCATGTGTGCATGTGTGCATGTCTGCATGTCTGCATGTGTGCATCACTGGTAACATTGTGTAGACATTGTAAACTGTGTTTCCTGTTTCCCTCCCACAGGTTCTGGTGCTGCTCTGGTGTCATGCAGCAGGGAACCTGAATCAGGTGCCACAGGTAGTGATAATGATGATATCTGTGTAATGGCACAGGAAGGTGTGCCAGGGTCCATCATTGGTCAGCCAATTGACACTACACAGCTGTCAACCCCATCAATGCGCACAGTCATCCTGCCAATACATCCTTTGTCACCAATGTCCCTAGGTGATGGACAGGATACAGTGGGCACTGACCAGGGTAATGTGGTATCTGTGGCACATGCTTCCCCAAACAGCAGCTATGGGCATGGCCCTGAGATGGTACCACACAGACAGATGTCCAGGGGTTCTCGTGGGAGCATCCATGGGCGTACAGCCCCTGTCAGACATGCCCACAGAGGTCTTACAACCTCAGCTATGTTTCAGGCTGTCATGCAGGCACAGTCACGTATGGAACAGTACACCAGACAGGGTCTGAGGGAGCTGACAGCATGTCGCACAGCCATGAGTGACACTATGTGTGACATTGCGGCTGCCATCTGTAATTTCACCGATGTCATAGACAGATGTTGTGGGGACATATTAGATCAGTTCCACAACTACATGTCCATGAGCCAGGGCAATGGTGGATGGTTGAGGCATCGACGTGGGCGTATGCCAGCAACAGCAGCAGCTGGAAGTTGTCACGGACGACAACAGGGCCCCGGCCACCCCCATAGTGCCAGCAGCAGCCCCAGCAATGCTGGGTCTGTGCTGTCATCAGACCGCCCCAGGAGACCACATGTATGTGTCTCTGGACAGGCCCAACAGGGATCTGTGTCCAGTCAATGAACACCTGCCTCTGATGACAGTACCCAGTCTGGATTGGTACCGGATACGGTCCGTAGCACCCCTGCAAGGCACAGGTACCATGTCCGTGGCCAGAGACACTGATCTGTATGACCTGGCAGGTACAGTCTGTGGCTGTCCACAAACACCGGTATATGGCAGCCATGAGGTGGAACTGTGTGCATCCATACACACATGTGAATTGACAACACCTAGGGCTACCGCATACATGCACTCACTGCATCAACATTGCCCCACCTTATACTGCTGTCCCTCACCAACACACATACACATACATGTCAATTGGTGGTATCAGTGGTAGACTCAGGCATACCAAGTTCACACCCTGTGCATATGATGAAACTGTGCCACCTCCTGCAATCTGTAACATCAGTGCAGGTACAGGTTAACATGTTGCTGATGCACAGGGTGACTACATAGACATGTAGTAATAGTATCATGTTGTTAACAGTACAGTGTGCTGATATAATTGTGGGTATATCCCAGCATGCCTGATGCAGTAAGGGTATGATTGTCTTGTACTGTTTTCTACACCCATGGTAAGTACCATAGTGTATCATCTGCACATGTTTGCATACTGGTGGTAAGGATGTGAACAGAAGGCCACATACATAGGTAGCACAGGGGATAAGGTAATGAAAGTATTGATATGCAATGATGGACATGTAAACTGAAAGTGGCATGTTGCCCACACTGGACTCTGCAATGTGGATGTTTGAGGATGTTGATATGTGTGCAGTACTACACGACTGGTACAGGACACACAGGAGCACCCTAGCACTGCAAGCTCACACCTCATACCATGCTAGACAGCCCCAACACACAAAACTAACTTTCACAGGAGGGAGAGTCCGCATAAATGTCAGGGATACTGTAGTGGCAGGACAGGTAGCATACATCCTACTAAGTATGGAACCATTGAGTGAAGGCTCAGGGTCTGTTATTTGACATGTGTATTAGTGCAGGTATGAGCATCTGGGTTTCCGTCCGGTTATTGTACATCCTGACGGTACATGGTCTGTACACTTGTGTGCACTGACACTGGACCCTGGCCATCTGACCTGTGTATTTCCATGTACATGTGTATAGTGCCTGCATATTTGCACTGTTACCTACTGGAAATGGTACTGCTTGTTTGTTGTACAATGGACTACATGGAGCCCTGCTTACTGTAGCTTTGTTTGCATGCATGTTTGCTTGCAGTTACCCTGGAACACTGATTCCACCTGCAATGCAGATTTACGGAGCCTCTGTGGATTCCTAGTGACATCTGCATAGCTTACTATACGTATGTCCATGTCTCACTTGACAGAATGTCACTGTTTGTCCTGTTCGCATGTACGTTGCCTGTGACACATTGCATATGACTTACCTGGCATTTGACCACGTGAGCAGTCATATATGCCAGCGCTAACTAATCACAGGCACTACACCCTCACATACTCACCTTCTGTACCTTGTTCCCCATTGGCCTTATGTGCTGTTAATCACCATGGCAATCACAATACTATGGTAGCATGTGCAAAGGTCACTTGTTAGTCACCTCTATGGTACAGTTGTGGAATATGTGAGTCATGTGGCAATGTCACAGCTGCCACATGTACACAGTCAACCCTCTCCCCTACCCATGAACATACAACACATGTGTGAGATGCAACCACATAGCCAAACTGGGGACTAAGCACTCTGAAGCCAGTACTGGCATAACCTGTCAGGTGGCATGAAATACTACAGTGACTACAATACCAGTCTGATGTAGACCTACATTGACAGCAATCCAAACACATGAACACACTGGGGCATTCTTGGAGCCTCAGAATAGCATCCTGCCTGAGCAGCAGACACCTCTGCAGTTGGCACACAGGCATACATTAAGCCGGAACACAGCACGTGCAACACATAGCACACAAATCCTGTGTGCCAAACAGTCACAGCCTGTACGGCTAGACAACACACCTGCTACAGTTGTGTTGGGTACCTTTATTGTCCGGTACAGTGAGGTCCCACTCACCAGGCTGGACAAGGTGAAGGTCACAGTGATATGCCCGTGGGGCACTATGGTCCACCACATAACACAAGCATACAGGTCAGTCAGAGGCATGGACACATATGACTCAGTCATTGTCCATGCCACTATGGCTGACCTGTGATGTACCTCCCTGGACTACATGATAGGGAACATAGAAGGGCTCTCTGAGCATGTGGCACAGGCTGGTATGACCCTGACCTTGGTTGGCATCATACCCTCACCAAGAAGGCTGAAGTATTACTGAATGCTGATGAATTACTGTAGCTACAACACACTAGCTGAAAGGTTCCTAGCATGTAGTCACTGCATTGCTATGGAACAACTTGTTACCACTCCCACAACAGGTGAAAACATGTAGCACCTGTTCATCAACAACATGTAGACTATATGCCCCAGACCAGATGTGTATCCCTCGATGCTAGGATGATACCATATACAACTCACACTGTATATACACATACCACATGCAGCACCCGCACAGAAAACCACAGTCATAATGTTATCCAGTGCAAATACCATGTATTCACATGTGGCAGGCATCAGACATGGGAACTATTGAAGGTCACAGGTATATATGTGTAGTTGGCACACACACATACATCATATGTGTGCATTGCCATTACTGGTTTAATTGATGTCATGCATTATTGCGAACAACAACCCACACACATGGGCATTCTGTGTGACAAAAACACATGTGGCATTTGTGGAATTCAAAGCCATAACTAACTGTGCTATGACAGTAGTGAAAGACGCAGTAGCAGAGTGTGCTATTTGCATTACTGGGAGATTTGCCCTCCTCTGCTGTACTTGTAGGGTGCTGACATCATCTCTGTTTAGAGATTGGAATATGCTGCAGCTGGTGTGTTGTACTGGTTGCCAAAAGGGTCAGTTCTATCACACATGTTATTGCACACACCCTACTTCCACCCCCCTACACACACACTTACAGGATTCAAACCCCTATCTAACTATGTTATGACACTAGTATGAGACACAGTAGGCGAGCGCGCTATTTACATTACTAGGAGGTTTTTCTTCTCCGGCTGTACTTATAGGGTGCTGACATCATCAGTGTTTAGAAAGAGGAATGTGCATCATGTAGTGTGTTCTCCTAGTTACCAAAAGGGACATTTCTGTCATACAGAATTGCATATACACTAACCCACCTCCACACACACTGAGCATTTGCAGGATTCAAACCCCTACTTAATTATTTTATGACATTCAAGACTGACACATTAGCGGACCACGCTATTCGCATTACTGGGAGGTTTTCTTTCTCTGGCTGTACTTATAGGGTGCTGACATCATCAGTGTTTAGAAAGGGGAATGTGCATCCTGTAGTGTGTTCTCCTAGTTGCCAAAAGGGACATTTCTCTCACACAGAATTGCACACACACCAACCCCGCTCACCCACACACACACACTAAGCATTTGCAGAATTCAAACACCTACCTAATTATGTTATGACACTCAAGACAGACGTATTAGCAGAGCACGCTATTCGCATTACTGGGAGGATTCCCTTCTCTGGCTGTACTTATAGGGTGCTGACATCATCAGTGTTTAGAAAGGGGAATGTCCATCTTGTAGTGTGTTCTCCTAGTTGGCAAAAGGGACATTTCTCTCACACAGAATTGCACACACACCAACCCCGCTCACCCACACACACACTGAGCATTTGCAGGATTCAAACCCCTACCTAACTATATTATGACACTTGAGGGAGACGCATTAGCAGAGCGCACTATCTGAATTACTGGGCATCTGTTCTGCACCTTCAGTATTTATAGGGTGCTGACATCATTATTTCTACAGAGGTATGTACATCTATTACTACCTGTCAGGTGGGGGATAGCATATATATGCATTTGCAGCCACCTACTTCAGGGTCAGATATGCACATCAGCACTGGCAGGTTATGTTTTATACCATGCTTCGTGACCACAGGACCTGTAACACACAACACAACCAGTTCAGACCACCCCTCCCACATCCAGGACACACACTTTGCTTCCCTGGGAACAGTGCCAAGATATGAAGGTGTTCACATGCACCATTCCAGTTGTTAATGTCAGGTACAGGTATATTGTGTGTGGGAACTACTCAGGCCTCTACAACATTACCCTACAGCCACTACAATTTGTGTGTCCATGTGCTATGGCAGGACCACTCACCACAGCCACAAGGGGGAATACATATTGCACCTGACCATCTGCAACATGGGTACTCACTGTTCCACACCAGAGGTAGACCACCATTGTTGGTATCTGACCATACCCACCTTTCTCTGGACATCCATATCCCATCCCCACCCCCAGGCAAGGTTGTCACTGCAAACAAAGTGTATTTATCAAAAGCATACTTTGCACTTGTGAAGACTTGGGTGGAAGACTTAAGGACCCATGCTGGGGGAGTATACAGGCCACTCTGCATAATCCTTGACAACTGCATTCTATGAGCATGTGGAAGGTTTGCATTGATCATGCTATCCCAAATATACCCATGACTCCTCCACAACAGGACACCTGTCAGGTGTACACCAGCCATATATGAGCTGTCCAACAGATGGAGTGAGCTAATACATTGCAGAGCAGTATCCCACAGAGGGAGGACATCTCTGAACAGTACTGGCACGACACTTCAATCCCTCATAATGATTACGACAAAGTGTTGACAGTGAAATTGTCCAGACACTGCAGATAAGGCTCCCCTCAGTCTGTTATTGATGCCCACTTACTGTTAGAGGTCCTCACCAACCCTCTTCCAGCAAACACCAGCCACATGGATGTGGCATAGCAAATTCAACACCTGGGATCTCCACTGTGTCCCTGCTTGACGGAGGCACAGCACACTAGCCTCAAACGGTGCCTTATGTGACCTACTTTACAGTGGCACACTAGCCTACTGTACTGGGGAGGCAGATGCCAAGCACACTCTGGCTAAGCTTTCATTCCCTAGGGCAAACAGCCTAGTATTGACCTCTACACCCATATGTTTAATTGTCAGATGCACAATATCTGTTGCTGATAGACTGTTTGCAGGTCTTTATTGCCATAGCATTCCCTGTTTCTATGAACAACTTGTGTATCTGTGGAAGATGTTTGAATATGAGAGGGATCCACTATATCACTTATGTCTCTGTAGTCATTTAACTGTGTGCACTGGGCAGATTGCTGTAATGTGGTTGGTTCCTGGAATAACACGTACAAATACCAGATACGTGTGGCCAACTGCTAAACTGAAATATGGCCTAAGTGTGTGAGCATGCCTAGTTCAGGCTTTCAATGGCATGTTGTCTGACATATGTCTCATTTATCAAAGTGTGTGAGCATGCCCAATGTGAGCTTTCCATATGTTGAAATCTGCAGTCCACCACATTTGTGGATGAGTGTGAACTTCAACAATATCTCACGTTTATGGTTGTGTGTTGGGTGTCATGTTGTGTACTTACTGGCCAACTGCTTTGGGTCTGAACACAACAGGGATTATACTGTGCCTGCAGGGTTTGCATGGGATACTTTGCATACAGTTGTCAACACCCTTTCATACTGACCAAACACTGTAGTACCGTATAGTGTACTGTTTCAGTACTTTCACTGTGGTGGACAGTATCCTGGGCTTTAGTCTTATCACTGCTTTAAATTTTCATAGTGAGCACAACAGACTGGTTAGGGGCCAGTTGTGCACATATGACCATGTTGCATTACGTTCAGATATGGACTACTTAAACCAGGCTTGTCCAACATTGGTAGTGTATTCCACAACATAGGTGGACATTGGCAAACACTAGCGATGTGCCCTAGGCCATTTCTAATGCTAGTCAGAGAGTGTGTTTGTCCTTCGACACACATTGTAACTGGAGTTTGCCATGACATATGTCATGGTTAGTATACTGTGCCTCCGTCTACCCGTGACATAACAGTGATACCCAGGGTAAACCTACCATCTCCCATCCACTCATCAAGATTCCTCTTGAGGAGAGTCAATGAGTGACTCTCTGGCTAACCTGTACTTGGAGTTTACTCAAGAGGGGGGTGGCTTCTGTGTTATGGATCAATCAGTACAGCATGTCCTATGTATGTCAGTGCTGGGGTTCAGGTCTCTCATGTGCATAGCTCACTGCCATTCAGATTGTACAAGGTGCAGCATGTTCATTGATTCCAGCTTGGACATGGCTTTATACATCAGGCACAGCTTGCCTCTGGGCGGCCAGTATGGCACTGTGTGGAGCTGCAGTTTGTTTAATCAGGCAACACATGGCATCTGTTCAAGCTCTTTGATACTCCTGGTGAGGTACTTTTGGGGTCTTTCCGGTTGATGGCAGTGTCTGCTGAGGTACATCCCACAGGGGCCATTGTACTCAATTGTGAGGCTGATGAAGGATGACTGCAGAGCCACAATGACCTCCGCTGATCTAGATCTGACTACCTTCATGATTAGGTGGGTATATGGTATGTTTCTGTAACCACTACAGCCACATGCTTGTCCAATGCAAGATATCTATCTACTTGTATCCCCAGGTCTCCTATTACATCTTAAGTACTTAATGGGTTAACACCTATGTGGTAATTGGTGGGCACTTACTGTATATCCACAGGGGTTGACTATACACTTTTCTGCAATTAGCTTGCTGACATGGCTATGGCACCAGTTATCTGTTTCTATGTGGCCCTTTTGTGGGATGCTTGTGTCAGCTGGAGGGTCAGATATGGTGGCCAGTTTGTAGTCCTCTGCAAATTTTTCAGACACAGTCCTTCCATGTTGGCCTGTACCTATGGGACATATATACCAAACAAGGGAGGTCCCAGGACCGAGCCTTGTGGGATGCCAGTTGTATCTGGTTTGTAGTCTGACATGGCTGCAGCATTTCTGACCATGTCAGTTCTGTCCTTGGTCTGGTTTGCAACCCCTCTACTGACATATGGGTTTATATTTAAGCTGGTGAGCTTATCTATAATGAACATGTGGGGTATTGTATGGAAGCCTTTTGCAAGGTCCAACTAGGCTGTGTGGACCACATTCCCCCCATCAATGGCCTTAATGACTGTTTCAAATGAGTCAGACATGTTTAAGGGGCAGGATCTGCACTTAAGAAAGCCACACTGGGTAGGGTCCAGTGTCAGAAGGTCCCCAATATCTTTATGTCTGAGGTACATGCTGATCCTTTCCACAGCTTTGCAGACCAAGCTTGTCAGGATTCTGGGATGGTAGTTTGCAGTATCCATTCAGGCAACACCTTTGTGGAGAAGGACCACTGTTGTTGTACACTGCTCTTTGGGTACATATCCTGTGGTAAGGCTGACATTGAGCAGTAGTGTTATTTGGCCTTCCATTCTTCTTGGAGTCCATGTTGGACTCAGGCCAGGACATCATCTCGTACCATTGATGCTGTGTGTTTTGCTTTGTAGATGCTGGCTGTTACCTCAGCATCTGCAATGTCAGGGGGCCAGCACTCTGCTGGGATAGATATTTGGTATTTTGGGGGGGGGGGGGTTGCACTGCACCTGTCAGGTTGGATGTTGGCAATGTGTGTGTGTTTGGTATATTGTTTGTAATATTTCAATGATTCAGAGCATATCTGTGAATTCCCAACAAGGTTCCTACCATCAGTTAAGAAAGCCTTGTGATTATCCTTAGTGTCCTGTACAATTTGTATCTTCATAGGTTCATACTAGGCTATCCACCCTAGGGCATTTATAAGCCTAGCCAGAGTGTGTGTGGCTTTCGCCACCCCTTGCTATGTGAATATTATGGCCATTTAGGATTTACTTTACCATGCCTGTCTGGACGTGACACAGTGAAGACCCTCAGTGTACATCTACGATCACCCATCCACTTGGCAAGATTCCCGTTGAAGAGAGTCAGTGAGGGGCTCTGCCTAACATGGAGTGGGATTCCGTTCCAGGGTGTAGGGAGCCTCTGGGTTATGTATCTGTCCCTCCAGCACATCCTATTTCATTAAGTGTTGAGGTTGACATCTCTCGCTCTCACAGCTCTGATGGATTTGGGTTTTCTGGGGTGGAGCATGTCCATTAATCCTGTGTTGGACATGGCCTTGTACAACAGGCATACAACGCCTCTGCGTAGGCAGTATGTGACTGCATATAGCTAGGGTGTCTACAGCCAGGCAGCATATGACATATATTTGAGACCCTTTATCCTCTTGGTGAGGTAACTTTGAGGTCTTTCTAACTGCTGCAGGTGTCAGGTAAGGTACATCCCAAATGAGGCATTGTACTAAATTATGGGCCTGATAAGAGAACAGTATAGGGGCACAATGACCTCTGTTGACGTAGATGTGAATCCTTTCATGATAAGGTGGCCAATATATAAGGTCTTCCTAGCCACATTGGCAATGTGAGTGTCACATGACAGGTTACTGTCCACTTGTGTCCCTAGGTCCCTGATTACTCCTTCCATACGTAATGGATTACCACCTATGTGGTAATTTGTGAGTACCTTGTTTGGTATTTGGTGAGACATTCATACTGTCCAGTGTCTTGAGGAAGGCTGAGTGGGGTTCCTGTGTGTGAGAGTGTGGTCTGTAGCATGCTACAGACTGTACAGCAGTTTTGCCTACGGTTAGTTGCACATGGGTGGTTTCCGATGCTTCGTGCATTGTCACTTACCTGGACATGTGGGTATCTTTGCTGAATATGGATACTCCCCCTCCTTTTATGGTTTGGTCCAGGTTTTGGAGCCATAACGAATGATATGAGGTATAACCTGGTAGTGCTGGTGTGCTCTCAGGAGCCTTGTTGCAGGTTTCTGTCACTGCACAGACATCGATGTTCCCCAGAATGGGACGGGCCTCGGGAGCATGCATGTTGAGGTTTAGACATCTGGCATTGGGCAGCATTACCCTTATGTTTTTTTCCAGTTATGTTTTCTAGGGAGGTGGGTTTGTCTTTTCAGCCTTGCCTACAAAAGGCTCTATGGAGGTGGCAAGAGCCTTAGCCAATATCCAGATGCCCAGGGATAACAGGTGCAAGCCATCCCTGGCAAAGCAGAGTGGCTTGTCCAGCATGACATCACAAGCAGACAGACATTGGATCCCCTTGGAATGACACCAGTAATTGTGCTACTTGTTAAAGCTGATCATTCTGTATTTGTACTGTGGCATCATTCTTGGTGAGGGTAGGATGCTGCACAAGGTCAGTGTCATACCTGCCTGGACTACATAATCGGAGAGCTCATCTATGTCTCTTTTCATGTAGTCCGGGGAGGTGCATCTCAGGTCATTCACACCAGCATGGACAATGACTGCATCATATTTGTAATTGCTTTGGGGTGAACTGCATACTTGTGTTATGTGGCATATTGTAGCAGCCTACAGGCAGCTTACTGTACCCTTTCCCTTGTTCAGTCTGGTGAGTGGGACAGCAGTGTGTCTGACTATGGAGTCACCTATTACAACTGTATCAGGCATGTTGTTTCTCCTTCTGGCCTGTGACTGTTTGGCACACCAGCTTTGTGTACTATGTGTTGCATGTGCTATGTTTGGAGGTAGTGGTTGCTTGGATGTCTGCTTTGGAGGCCTCTGTTGATGTGGTGTGTTTGTAATTAGAGCCTCCAGGAATGTTTTTCTGTGTTTATGTCTTTGGTTTGCAGTTGTGATAGGTCTATGTGAGACTGGGTTTGTGGTATGTGTGGTTACCGTCTCCTCCTGACTAGTTTTGACAGTACTGTGTTGAGAGAGCTCAGCCCCCGGTTTGGATAAATGGTTGCATCTCTCACAGATATTTGTATTTCCTGGGGGGAGGAGAGGGTTGTCTGTGTACATGGGGCAGGTGTAACATTGCCTCAAGATTCACAGATTCAACTTGTTGTAGCTGGCCTTAGAGGATTGTATGAGTGGACATATTTTATTGCCATAATACTGATCATAGATTACTTCCCTTTTTAGGTTTGCTCTATCATGTAGTAGCTTCCTCATTCTCTTGCATGGTTTGGTAATGGCTGGGGTCTGCCATGCCAGATGCCTGCGTGTATGGCATTGTGTCTTGGTTTTATTTGGGATTGCATAAACCATGCATTCCTGGCAGTGTTCATGGAATGCCTGTATAACGGGTTCTGAGGTGTGGCCCATATTTTGCACATGCACAGGGCCTTTAATGGATTCCACATCAGTTTGGAGGAGTGCAACATTTGCTTTACACATGTTTTTCACTGTGGTTTTCTGGCCAGGGACTGTGGTCAGGATGTGTATATCCAGTGTGATTACTCAATGGTCTGATCTTACCAGTGAGGGATACACTTCTCATCTTGCCATCCACTACCCATGTTGCTGATTATCACATCCAGTATACTTACCCCTCTTGTGGGAGTGGTACATTGTTCCTGAGCATTTTGGTTTATGGATTCTAGGAACCTTTGTCCTAGGGTGTTGGAGCTAGAATAATGCTCCCAGTCTATGTTTGGGTATTTTCAGTCACCCAATATAATGTGGTTTGGAGAGCTTGATATATTCATGTATTCCAACATAGGCCAAGTGCAGTTCCTGGTGTTGGGATGGTAGTCTGTAGCAGGCTATAAACTGGGAAGCAGTTTTAGCCACTGTTACTTGACCATGGCTAGTCCATGCTGCTTCTTGTTGTGGTATCAACATGGGGGTGTGGTTATCCTTGACAATTATTGCTAGTCACCCTCCTTTTGTAGCTTCTTCCGTGTTTTGGGGCTGTACAGCACAGTATGAGGTGTAACCTGGTAGTGTTAGGGTGCTGTTGTGAGCCTTGACCCAGTTCTCTGTTACAGAACAGATATCAACATTATCCATGCTGGGGGAGTTTAGACTGCATGCATCTTGCTGTTTAGACTTCTGGCATTGAGTAGCATTACATCTAGGTTCTTATCCCTTGTGATACCTATGGAGGTGGGTTTGTGTTTTGAACCTTACCTATTCAAGGCACGCTGGGGGTAACAACAGCCTTTGCCAGTATCCATAAGGCCAGGACTGATAGGTGCACGCCACCCCTAGCAGATGGAGCATCATGTCATGCTCAGCATGTCATCCCAGGCTGGCACACATTGGATCCCCTTTAACTAACAGCAATACTTCAGCCAATTATTGCAATTGATCATCTCATCTTCATATTGTGGCATCATGCTTGGTGAGGGTAGGATGTTAGTCAGGGTCATCAAGTTTGCATATACTACATAGTGTTACATTGCTGAACACATGGCAAGCATACCTCAGGTGGTGCTGCAGGGCTGCCTATGTTGGATGCACATACTACACTCCCTGTACATGTTTGAAAGCAGATTGTGTCAACTTAGGCATCCTTTTTACTATATGTGTGAGTTGGAGAGAGGTATCATTTCCAGGGTCCCTACTGAGTCAGTGTATGTGCTATGCATTGCCGCTTTGCCAAGGCCAAGGCATACTGGGCATGCCTCCTTCTGCCTACTGGGGCAGGCTCAGGTTGTTCCTCCTCCAAGTCACGCTCTGCCTGTGATTGACTTGGCAATGGTGGGGGGCTGTTTGGCCCAGCCCTATGCTGATCCTGCTGCAGCTGTTTTCGCAGAATCATATTATGTAGCATAGCACATACCATGCCAATTTGGGTACATGTAGTTGGTGAGTACTGCAAGGCTCCACCAGATGTATCCAGGCACCAGAACCATGACTTGAGTAGCCCAAACACATGCTCGATTACATTTCATGTTTGTGCATGTGCCTCATTATGGCGTTCCTGTTCAGGTGTGTGTGCATTTCTGATGGGTGTCATCAGCCATGGCTCCAGTGCATATCCAGCATCCCCTACTAAGTGACCATGCGGGATGTCCCCACTGGCAAATGTCTGGTACAGCTGCGTCAGATGCCAGATATGGGAATCATGGTAGCTTCCAGGGCAGCCAGCACACACATTCATTATTATGCCCTGGACATCACACATGACCTGGCAGTTGATGGAGGGGAAGCCCTTGCGGTAAATGTAGGCCCTACCCTGCTCACTGGCTGGTGCTTTGATGCATATGTGCATGCAGTCTATTGCACCCGCTACCTCAGGGTATTCCGCTATTTGCTGGAAGAGACGCATATTGCTGGCCAATACCTCACGGGCATTGGGGAAATATACATGATCACCGACATGTGCTGACATGGCATCCAGGAACTGATGCAGTACCCTGGAGGCTGATGCCTGTGATATCCCCATCATATCACCAGTTGGTCTCTGGAAGGTACCTGTAGCTAGTATTCTTAGGCCAACACATACCTTGATTTCCACTGGGATGGGTTCCCCTCTGTTGGTTCTGGGTGTGAGGCGTGGCCTGCACAGCTCAACAATTTGCTGCAGGAGGTCTCTGTCCACTCTATAGCGCTCCACTATCTCCAGCTCATGTAACCACTGGTAGGTGACCCTGGGCCTGTACACTCTTCTCCGTCTCCTCACTGTGGGTTGTCTGGCAGCATTTGCATTGTCACCACCCTCAGGAAGTCGCCTATGTCTCCTTATGACAGCTATGGCAGCCTCTAGCATTTCTACTCTGAGTGAAGCTTTTTCAGTTTTCACTTCTAATAGCTTACTCCTGCCTTGCAGTGTCTCTTGAGAGAAACACCCTGCACTGCTGTTTGCAGAGTTTGAAGTGCTGGGCTGGGCTAGTATTCTGCCTGTGTAATTGCCTGCTTCTAATTGTTTTCACCTGTTAGCTCCAGCAGTATTCCCTGCTAGCTTCCTACTATTTCTGTTGCTTCCTTTTTCCTCTCTGTTTCCTCAGGGGGGAGCAACGCGCATACCAGTGGAAACACGCTCACAGTGGCTTACACACGTGCACACATGCTTACACAGTTCAGAATCTACTTATTCAGGTTAAAACGCGCGCACACCAGCGCAAACAGTCTTACAAGTCTGCCGACAGGCTCCCACATGCTCAGTCTGCCTTACACACACGCACACACTGCCCTACTCATGCCTCCTGGCGTGCACACATGTGCATGCACGCCCAGCAAGAAACTTTGGTGTTGGCTACAGTGTACACCTTCCATTTCTTGACTTTCCCATGCTTATCTTGTGGCACTCCTCTTTCCATGACATGTGTCTGGAATCTTTCATGTAACACTGTCCTCCAATGAACTGCATTTCCTTCTGCCATTCCTCCCTGTGATGTCACCTATCTCCTACACTATTCCTCCCCCTTATGTAACTTTTACACTACTCAGAATGTGCTCATTTGCTACGTGACAGTGGGATTCAGTATCCTAACACTCATTTACATAAGATGGCCTACTAATGCTTAGTTACATGTCTCAGACTCAGCTTCCCCCCTTAGCAACCACTAAACGGTGGCCATGTTGTTTCTGCTCTGCTGGTCCCTGCATTGTAAATACATGTATTGCATAAAACACACATTTTTGGGTTTATAACCTTTATTTTTATGTTTTATATAGCGCAGCCCATTTGCGCGGGGCTGCGCTGCGTTTAAAAAATACATTTTTATCATATTTGCATCGGGGTACCTTGCCAATGGCCACATATTTGGCCATTGGCATGCTGCCTGACACATATGCACCATTTATTTGGAGCTGACATGGCTCCATTGTGTTATTTGCAGAAACGTACTCAGCTGTCAACTCAGTACATTTCTGCAGCTAACACAACTCTTACACGGGCTGGTTTGAGCTTCGTAGATCGCTAATCTACCTCATTTGCATGCCTTTTGGCTGCAAGTGAGGTGATTAGCATATCCACACCCAGTCCGTGTAAGAAACATTTTAGGTGGAATCTTACACAGAATTTCGGGCTGTTCCTGGATCGCGAGGGCTGCATGGAGTCTTACACTACTCTTAGACTCCGTGAAAGCCTTCGTGAATCCTGGCCTATATTTTTCCTTTGACAGTTATCTTGCCAATTAATATGTACTGTGTACTGTTATCTTACCCATTAATATGTACTGTGTAGTGTTATCTTACCCATTAACATGTACTGTGTACTATTATCTTACACATTAATATGTACTGTGTACTGTTATCTTACCCATTAATATGTACTGTGTACTGTTATCTTACCCATTAATATCTACTGTGTACTATTTTCTTACCCATTAATATGTACTGTATACTGTTATCTTACCCATTAATATCTACTGTGTACTGTTATCTTACCCATTAATATGTACTGTGTACTGTTATCTTACCCATTAATATGTACTGTGTACTGTTATCTTACCCATTAATATGTACTGTGTACTGTTATCTTACCCATTAATATGTACTGTGTACTGTTATCTTACCCATTAATATGTACTGTGTACTGTTATCTTACCCATTAATATGTACTGTGTACTGTTATCTTACCCATTAATATGTACTGTGTACTGTTATCCTACCCATTAATATGTACTGTGTACTGTTATCTTACCCATTAATATGTACTGTGTACTGTTATCTTACCCATTAATATGTACTGTGTACTGTTATCTTACCCATTAATATGTACTGTGTACTGTTATCTTACCCATTAATATGTACTGTGTACTGTTATCTTACCCATTAATATGTACTGTGTACTGTTATCTTACCCATTAATATGTACTGTGTACTGTTATCTTACCCATTAATATGTACTGTGTACTGTTATCCTACCCATTAATATGTACTGTGTACTGTTATCTTACCCATTAATATGTACTGTGTACTGTTATCTTACCCATTAATATGTACTGTGTACTGTTATCTTACCCATTAATATGTACTGTGTACTGTTATCTTACCCATTAATATGTACTGTGTACTGTTATCTTACCCATTAATATGTACTGTGTACTGTTATCTTACCCATTAATATGTACTGTGTACTGTTATCTTACCCATTAATATGTACTGTGTACTGTTATCTTACCCATCAATATGTACTGTGTACTGTTATCTTACCCATTAATATGTCCTGTCTACTGTTATCTTACCCATTAATATGTACTGTGTACTGTTATCTTACCCATTAATATTTACTGCGTACTGTTATCTTACCCATTAATATGTACTGTGTACTGTTATCTTACCCATTAATATGTACTGTGTACTGTTATCTTACCCATTAATATGTACTGTGTACTGTTATTTTACCCATTAATATGTACTGTGTACTGTTATCTTACCCATTAATATGTACTGTGTACTGTTATCTTACCCATTAATATGTACTGTGTACTGTTATCTTACCCATTAATATGTACTGTGTACTGTTATCTTACCCATTAATATGTACTGTGTACTGTTATCTTACCCATTAATATGTACTGTGTACTGTTATCTTGCCCATTAATATGTACTTTGTACTGTTATCTTACCCATTAGTATGCACTGTGTACTGTTATCCTACCCATTAATATGTACTGTGTACTGTTATCTTACCCATTAATATGTACTGTGTACTGTTATCTTACCCATTAATATGTACTGTGTACTGTTTTCTTACCCATTAATATATACTGTGTACTGTTATCTTACCCATTAATATGTACTGTGTACTGTTATCTTACCCATTATTATGTACTGTGTACTGTCATCTTACCCATTAATATGTACTGTGTACTGTTATCTTACCCATTAATATGTACTGTGTACTGTTATCTTACCCATTAATATGTACTGTGTACTGTTATCTTACCCATTAATATGTACTGTGTACTGTTATCTTACACATTAATATGTACTGTGTACTGTTATCTTACCCATTAATATGTACTGTGTACTGTTATCTTACCCATTAATATGTACTGTGTACTGTTATCTTACCCATTAATATGTACTGTGTACTGTTATCTTACCCATTAATATGTACTGTGTACTGTTATCTTACCCATTAATATGTACTGTGTACTGTTATCTTACCCATTAATATGTACTGTGTACTGTTATCTTACCCATTAATATGTACTGTGTACTGTTATCTTACCCATTAATATGTACTGTGTACTGTTATCTTACCCATTAATATGTACTGTGTACTGTTATCTTACCCATTAATATGTACTGTGTACTGTTATCTTACCCATTAATATGTACTGTGTACTGTTATCTTACCCATTAATATGTACTGTGTACTGTTATCTTACCCATTAATATGTACTGTGTACTGTTATCTTACCCATTAATATGTACTGTGTACTGTTATCTTACCCATTAATATGTACTGTGTACTATCTTACCCATTAATATGTACTGTGTACTGTTATCTTACCCATTAATATGTACTGTGTACTGTTATCTTACCCATTAATATGTACTGTGTACTGTTATCTTACCCATTAATATGTACTGTGTACTGTTATCTTACCCATTAATATGTACTGTGTACTGTTATCTTACCCATTAATATGTACTGTGTACTGTTATCTTACCCATTAATATGTACTGTGTACTGTTATCTTACCCATTAATATGTACTGTGTACTGTTATCTTACCCATTAATATGTACTGTGTACTGTTATCTTACCCATTAATATGTACTGTGTACTGTTATCTTACCCATTAATATGTACTGTGCTGTGTTACTCCATTAATATGTACTGTGAACTGTTATCTTACCCATTAATATGTACTGTGTACTGTTATCTTACCCATTAATATGTACTGTGTACTGTTATCTTACCCATTAATATGTACTGTGTACTGTTATCTTACCCATTAATATGTACTGTGTACTGTTATCTTACCCATTAATATGTACTGTGTACTGTTATCTTACCCATTAATATGTACTGTGTACTGTTATCTTACCCATTAATATGTACTGTGTACTGTTATCTTAACCATTAATATGTACTGTGTTCTGTTATCTTACTCATTAATATGTACTGTGTACTTTTATCTTACCCATTAATATGTACTGTGTACTGTTAACTTATCCATTAATATGTTCTGTGCACTGTTATCTGACTCATTAATATGTACTGTGTACTGTTATCTTACCCATTAATATGTACTGTGTACTGTTATCTTACCCAATTATATCTACTGTTTGCTGTTATCTTACACATTAATATGTACTGTGTACTGATATCTTACCCATTAATATGTACTGTGTACTGTTATCTTACCCATTAATATGTACTGTGTACTGTTATCTTACCCATTAATATGTACTGTGTACTGTTATCTTACCCATTAATATGTACTGTGTACTGTTATCTTACCCATTAATATGTACTGTGTACTGTTATCTTACCCATTAATATGTACTGTGTACTGTTATCTTACCCATTAATATGTACTGTGTACTGTTATCTTACCCATTAATATGTACTGTGTACTGTTATCTTACCCATTAATATGTACTGTGTACTGTTATCCTACCCATTAATATGTACTGTGTACTGTTATCCTACCCATTAATATGTACTGTGTACTGTTATCCTACCCATTAATATGTACTGTGTACTGTTATCTTACCCATTAATATGTACTGTGTACTGTTATCTTACCCATTAATATGTACTGTGTACTGTTATCTTACCCATTAATATGTACTGTGTACTGTTATCCTACCCATTAATATGTACTGTGTACTGTTATCTTACCCATTAATATGTACTGTGTACTGTTATCTTACCCATTAATATGTACTGTGTACTGTTATCTTACCCATTAATATGTACTGTGTACTGTTATCTTACCCATTAATATGTACTGTGTACTGTTATCTTACCCATTAATATGTACTGTGTACTGTTATCTTACCCATTAATATGTACTGTGTACTGTTATCCTACCCATTAATATGTACTGTGTACTGTTATCTTACCCATTAATATGTACTGTGTACTGTTATCTTACCCATTAATATGTACTGTGTACTGTTATCTTACCCATTAATATGTACTGTGTACTGTTATCTTACCCATTAATATGTACTGTGTACTGTTATCTTACCCATTAATATGTACTGTGTACTGTTATCTTACCCATTAATATGTACTGTGTACTGTTATCTTACCCATTAATATGTACTGTGTACTGTTATCTTACCCATTAATATGTACTGTGTACTGTTATCCTACCCATTAATATGTACTGTGTACTGTTATCTTACCCATTAATATGTACTGTGTACTGTTATCCTACCCATTAATATGTACTGTGTACTGTTATCTTACCCATTAATATGTACTGTGTACTGTTATCTTACCCATTAATATGTACTGTGTACTGTTATCTTACCCATTAATATGTACTGTGTACTGTTATCTTACCCATTAATATGTACTGTGTACTGTTATCTTACCCATTAATATGTACTGTGTACTGTTATCTTACCCATTAATATGTACTGTGTACTGTTATCTTACCCATTAATATGTACTGTGTACTGTTATCTTACCCATTAATATGTACTGTGTACTGTTATCCTACCCATTAATATGTACTGTGTACTGTTATCTTACCCATTAATATGTACTGTGTACTGTTATCTTACCCATTAATATGTACTGTGTACTGTTATCTTACCCATTAATATGTACTGTGTACTGTTATCTTACCCATTAATATGTACTGTGTACTGTTATCTTACCCATTAATATGTACTGTGTACTGTTATCTTACCCATTAATATGTACTGTGTACTGTTATCTTACCCATTAATATGTACTGTGTACTGTTATCTTACCCATTAATATGTACTGTGTACTGTTATCTTACCCATTAATATGTACTGTGTACTGTTATCTTACCCATTAATATGTACTGTGTACTGTTATCTTACCCATTAATATGTACTGTGTACTGTTATCTTACCCATTAATATGTACTGTGTACTGTTATCTTACCCATTAATATGTACTGTGTACTGTTATCCTACCCATTAATATGTACTGTGTACTGTTATCTTACCCATTAATATGTACTGTGTACTGTTATCTTACCCATTAATATGTACTGTGTACTGTTATCTTACCCATTAATATGTACTGTGTACTGTTATCTTACCCATTAATATGTACTGTGTACTGTTATCTTACCCATTAATATGTACTGTGTACTGTTATCTTACCCATTAATATGTACTGTGTACTGTTATCTTACCCATTAATATGTACTGTGTACTGTTATCTTACCCATTAATATGTACTGTGTACTGTTATCTTACCCATTAATATGTACTGTGTACTGTTATCCTACCCATTAATATGTACTGTGTACTGTTATCTTACCCATTAATATGTACTGTGTACTGTTATCTTACCCATTAATATGTACTGTGTACTGTTATCTTACCCATTAATATGTACTGTGTACTGTTATCCTACCCATTAATATGTACTGTGTACTGTTATCTTACCCATTAATATGTACTGTGTACTGTTATCTTACCCATTAATATGTACTGTGTACTGTTATCCTACCCATTAATATGTACTGTGTACTGTTATCTTACCCATTAATATGTACTGTGTACTGTTATCTTACCCATTAATATGTACTGTGTACTGTTATCTTACCCATTAATATGTACTGTGTACTGTTATCTTACCCATTAATATGTACTGTGTACTGTTATCTTACCCATTAATATGTACTGTGTACTGTTATCTTACCCATTAATATGTACTGTGTACTGTTATCTTACCCATTAATATGTACTGTGTACTGTTATCTTACCCATTAATATGTACTGTGTACTGTTATCTTACCCATTAATATGTACTGTGTACTGTTATCTTACCCATTAATATGTACTGTGTACTGTTATCTTACCCATTAATATGTACTGTGTACTGTTAGCTTACCCATTAATATGTACTGTGTACTGTTATCTTACCCATTATTATGTACTGTGTACTGTTATCTTACCCATTAATATGTACTGTGTACTGTTATCTTACCCATTAATATGTACTGTGTACTGTTATCTTACCCATTAATATGTACTGTGTACTGTTATCTTACCCATTAATATGTACTGTGTACTGTTATCTTACCCATTAATATGTACTGTGTACTGTTATCTTACCCATTAATATGTACTGTGTACCGTTATCTTACCCTTTAATATGTACTGTGTACTGTTATCTTACCCATTAATATGTACTGTGTACTGTTATCTTACCCATTAATATGTACTGTGTACTGTTATCTTACCCATTAATATGTACTGTGTACTGTTATCCTACCCATTAATATGTACTGTGTACTGTTATCTTACCCATTAATATGTACTGTGTACTGTTATCTTACCCATTAATATGTACTGTGTACTGTTATCTTACCCATTAATATGTACTGTGTACTGTTATCTTACCCATTAATATGTACTGTGTACTGTTATCTTACCCATTAATATGTACTGTGTACTGTTATCTTACCCATTAATATGTACTGTGTACTGTTATCTTACCCATTAATATGTACTGTGTACTGTTATCTTACCCATTAATATGTACTGTGTACTGTTATCCTACCCATTAATATGTACTGTGTACTGTTATCTTACCCATTAATATGTACTGTGTACTGTTATCTTACCCATTAATATGTACTGTGTACTGTTATCTTACCCATTAATATGTACTGTGTACTGTTATCTTACCCATTAATATGTACTGTGTACTGTTATCTTACCCATTAATATGTACTGTGTACTGTTATCTTACCCATTAATATGTACTGTGTACTGTTATCTTACCCATTAATATGTACTGTGTACTGTTATCCTACCCATTAATATGTACTGTGTACTGTTATCTTACCCATTAATATGTACTGTGTACTGTTATCTTACCCATTAATATGTACTGTGTACTGTTATCTTACCCATTAATATGTACTGTGCACTGTTATCTTACCCATTAATATGTACTGTGTACTGTTATCTTACCCATTAATATGTACTGTGTACTGTTATCTTACCCATTAATATGTACTGTGTACTGTTATCTTACCCATTAATATGTACTGTGTACTGTTATCTTACCCATTAATATGTACTGTGTACTGTTATCTTACCCATTAATATGTACTGTGTACTGTTATCTTACCCATTAATATGTACTGTGTACTGTTATCTTACCCATTAATATGTACTGTGTACTGTTATCTTACCCATTAATATGTACTGTGTGCTGTTATCTTACCCATTAATATGTACTGTGTACTGTTATCTTACCCATTAATATGTACTGTGTACTGTTATCTTACCCATTAATATGTACTGTGTACTGTTATCCTACCCATTAATATGTACTGTGTACTGTTATCTTACCCATTAATATGTACTGTGTACTGTTATCTTACCCATTAATATGTACTGTGTACTGTTATCTTACCCATTAATATGTACTGTGTACTGTTATCTTACCCATTAATATGTACTGTGTACTGTTATCTTACCCATTAATATGTACTGTGTACTGTTATCTTACCCATTAATATGTACTGTGTACTGTTATCTTACCCATTAATATGTACTGTGTACTGTTATCTTACCCATTAATATGTACTGTGTACTGTCTACTGTTATCTTACCCATTAATATGTACTGTGTACTGTTATCTTACCCATTAATATGTACTGTGTACTGTTATCTTACCCATTAATATGTACTGTGTACTGTTATCTTACCCATTAATATGTACTGTGTACTGTTACCTTACCCATTAATATGTACTGTGTACTGTTATCTTACCCATTAATATGTACTGTGTACTGTTATCTTACCCATTAATATGTACTGTGTACTGTTATCTTACCCATTAATATGTACTGTGTACTGTTATCTTACCCATTAATATGTACTGTGTACTGTTATCTTACCCATTAATATGTACTGTGTACTCTTATCTTACCCATTAATATGTACTGTGTACTGTTATCTTACCCATTAATATGTACTGTGTACTGTTATCTTACCCATTAATATGTACTGTGTACTGTTATCTTACCCATTAATATGTACTGTGTACTGTTATCCTACCCATTAATATGTACTGTGTACTGTTATCTTACCCATTAATATGTACTGTGTACTGTTACCCATTAATATGTACTGTGTACTGTTATCTTACCCATTAATATGTACTGTGTACTGTTATCTTACCCATTAATATGTACTGTGTACTGTTATCTTACCCATTAATATGTACTGTTATCTTACCCATTAATATGTACTGTGTACTGTTATCTTACCCATTAATATGTACTGTGTACTGTTATCTTACCCATTAATATGTACTGTTATCTTACCCATTAATATGTACTGTGTACTGTTATCTTACCCATTAATATGTACTGTTATCTTACCCATTAATATGTACTGTGTACTGTTATCTTACCCATTAATATGTACTGTGTACTGTTATCTTACCCATTAATATGTACTGTGTACTGTTATCTTACCCATTAATATGTACTGTGTACTGTTATCTTACCCATTAATATGTACTGTGTACTGTTATCTTACCCATTAATATGTACTGTGTACTGTTATCTTACCCATTAATATGTACTGTGTACTGTTATCTTACCCATTAATACGTACTGTGTACTGTTATCTTACCCATTAATATGTACTGTGTACTGTTATCTTACCCATTAATATGTACTGTGTACTGTTATCTTACCCATTAATATGTACTGTGTACTGTTATCTTACCCATTAATATGTACTGTGTACTGTTATCTTACCCATTAATATGTACTGTGTACTGTTATCTTACCCATTAATATGTACTGTGTACTGTTATCTTACCCATTAATATGTACTGTGTACTGTTATCTTACCCATTAATATGTACTGTGTACTGTTATCTTACCCATTAATATGTACTGTGTACTGTTATCTTACCCATTAATATGTACTGTGTACTGTTATCTTACCCATTAATATGTACTGTGTACTGTTATCCTACCCATTAATATGTACTGTGTACTGTTATCTTACCCATTAATATGTACTGTGTACTGTTATCTTACCCATTAATATGTACTGTGTACTGTTATCTTACCCATTAATATGTACTGTGTACTGTTATCTTACCCATTAATATGTACTGTGTACTGTTATCTTACCCATTAATATGTACTGTGTACTGTTATCTTACCCATTAATATGTACTGTGTACTGTTATCCTACCCATTAATATGTACTGTGTACTGTTATCTTACCCATTAATATGTACTGTGTACTGTTATCTTACCCATTAATATGTACTGTGTACTGTTATCTTACCCATTAATATGTACTGTGTACTGTTATCTTACCCATTAATATGTACTGTGTACTGTTATCTTACCCATTAATATGTACTGTGTACTGTTATCTTACCCATTAATATGTACTGTGTACTGTTATCTTACCCATTAATATGTACTGTGTACTGTTATCCTACCCATTAATATGTACTGTGTACTGTTATCTTACCCATTAATATGTACTGTGTACTGTTATCTTACCCATTAATATGTACTGTGTACTGTTATCTTACCCATTAATATGTACTGTGTACTGTTATCTTACCCATTAATATGTACTGTGTACTGTTATCTTACCCATTAATATGTACTGTGTACTGTTATCTTACCCATTAATATGTACTGTGTACTGTTATCTTACCCATTAATATGCAATGTGTACTGTTATCTTACCCATTAATATGTACTGTGTACTGTTATCTTACCCATTAATATGTACTGTGTACTGTTATCTTACCCATTAATATGTACTGTGTACTGTTATCTTACCCATTAATATGTACTGTGTACTGTTATCTTACCCATTAATATGTACTGTGTACTGTTATCTTACCCATTAATATGTACTGTGTACTGTTATCTTACCCATTAATATGTACTGTGTACTGTTATCTTACCTATTAATATCTACTGTGTACTGTTATCTTACCCATTAATATGTACTGTGTACTGTTATCTTACCCATTAATATGTACGGTGTACTGTTATCTTACCCATTAATATGTACTGTGTACTGTTATCTTACCCATTAATATGTACTGTGTACTGTTATCTTACCCATTAATATGTACTGTGTACTGTTATCTTACCCATTAATATGTACTGTGTACTGTTATCTTACCCATTAATATGTACTGTGTACTGTTATCTTACCCATTAATATGTACTGTGTACTGTTATCTTACCCATTAATATGTACTGTGTACTGTTATCATACCCATTAATATGTACTGTGTACTGTTATCTTACCCATTAATATGTACTGTGTACTGTTATCTTACCCATTAATATGTACTGTGTACTGTCATCTTACCCATTAATATGTACTGTGTACTGTTATCTTACCCATTAATATGTACTGTGTACTGTTATCTTACCCATTAATATGTACTGTGTACTGTTATCTTACCCATTATTATGTACTGTGTACTGTTATCTTACCCATTATTATGTACTGTGTACTGTCATCTTACCCATTAATATGTACTGTGTGCTGTTACCTTACCCATTAATATGTACTGTGTACTGTTATCTTACCCATTAATATGTACTGTGTACTGTTATCTTACCCATTAATATGTACTGTGTACTGTTATCTTACCCATTAATATGTACTGTGTACTGTTATCTTACCCATTAATATGTACTGTGTACTGTTATCTTACCCATTAATATGTACTGTGTACTGTTATCTTACCCATTAATATGTACTGTGTACTGTTATCTTACCCATTAATATGTACTGTGTACTGTTATCTTACCCATTAATATGTACTGTGTACTGTTATCTTACCCATTAATATGTACTGTGTACTGTTATCTTACCCATTAATATGTACTGTGTACTGTTATCCTACCCATTAATATGTACTGTGTACTGTTATCTTACCCATTAATATGTACTGTGTACTGTTATCTTACCCATTAATATGTACTGTGTACTGTTATCTTACCCATTAATATGTACTGTGTACTGTTATCCTACCCATTAATATGTACTGTGTACTGTTATCTTACCCATTAATATGTACTGTGTACTGTTATCTTACCCATTAATATGTACTGTGTACTGTTATCTTACCCATTAATATGTACTGTGTACTGTTATCTTACCCATTAATATGTACTGTGTACTGTTATCTTACCCATTAATATGTACTGTGTACTGTTATCTTACCCATTAATATGTACTGTGTACTGTTATCTTACCCATTAATATGTACTGTGTACTGTTATCTTACCCATTAATATGTACTGTATACTGTTATCTTACCTATTAATATGTACTGTGTACTGTTATCTTACCCATTAATATGTACTGTGTACTGTTATCTTACCCATTAATATGTACTGTGTACTGTTATCTTACCCATTAATATCTACTGTGTACTGTTATCTTACCCATTAATATGTACTGTGTACTGTTATCTTACCCATTAATATGTACTGTGTACTGTTATCTTACCCATTAATATGTACTGTGTACTGTTATCTTACCCATTAATATGTACTGTGTACTGTTATCCTACCCATTAATATGTACTGTGTACTGTTATCTTACCCATTAATATGTACTGTGTACTGTTATCTTACCCATTAATATGTACTGTGTACTGTTATCTTACCCATTAATATGTACTGTGTACTGTTATCTTACCCATTAATATGTACTGTGTACTGTTATCTTACCCATTAATATGTACTGTGTACTGTTATCTTACCCATTAATATGTACTGTGTACTGTTATCCTACCCATTAATATGTACTGTGTACTGTTATGTAACCCATTAATATGTACTATGTACTGTTATCCTTCCCATTCTATGTACTGTGTACTGTTATCTTACCCATTAATATGTACTGTGTACTGTTATCTTACCCATTAATATGTACTGTGTACTGTTATCTTACCCAATAATATGCACTGTGTACTGTTATCCTACCCATTAATATGTACTGTGTACTGTTATCTTACCCATTAATATGTACTGTGTACTGTTATCTTACCCATTAATATGTACTGTGTACTGTTATCCTACCCATTAATATGTAGGGTGTACTGTTATCTTACTCATTAATATGTACTGTGTACTGTTATCTTACCCATTAATATGTACTGTGTACTGTTATCTTACCCATTAATATGTACTGTGTACTGTTATCTTACCCATTAATATGTACTGTGTACTGTTAACTTACCCATTAATATGTACTGTGTACTGTTATCTTACCCATTAATATGTACTGTGTACTGTTATCTTACCCATTAATATGTACTGTGTACTGTTATCTTACCCATTAATATGTACTGTGTACTGTTATCTTACCCATTAATATGTACTGTGTACTGTTATCTTACCCATTAATATGTACTGTGTACTGTTATCTTACCCATTAATATGTACTGTGTACTGTTATCTTACCCATTAATATGTACTGTGTACTGTTATCTTACCCATTAATATGTACTGTGTACTGTTATCCTACCCATTAATATGTACTGTGTACTGTTATCTTACCCATTAATATGTACTGTGTACTGTTATCTTACCCATTAATATGTACTGTGTACTGTTATCTTACCCATTAATATGTACTGTGTACTGTTATCTTACCCATTAATATGTACTGTGTACTGTTATCTTACCCATTAATATGTACTGTGTACTGTTATCTTACCCATTAATATGTACTGTGTACTGTTATCTTACCCATTAATATGTACTGTGTACTGTTATCTTACCCATTAATATGTACTGTGTACTGTTATCTTACCCATTAATATGTACTGTGTACTGTTATCTTACCCATTAATATGTACTGTGTACTGTTATCTTACCCATTAATATGTACTGTGTACTGTTATCTTACCCATTAATATGTACTGTGTACTGTTATCTTACCCATTAATATGTACTGTGTACTGTTATCTTACCCATTAATATGTACTGTGTACTGTTATCTTACCCATTAATATGTACTGTGTACTGTTATCTTACCCATTAATATGTACTGTGTACTGTTATCCTACCCATTAATATGTACTGTGTACTGTTATCTTACCCATTAATATGTACTGTGTACTGTTATCTTACCCATTAATATGTACTGTGTACTGTTATCTTACCCATTAATATGTACTGTGTACTGATATCTTACCCATTAATATGTACTGTGTACTGTTATCTTACCCATTAATATGTACTGTGTACTGTTATCTTACCCATTAATATGTACTGTGTACTGTTATCTTACCCATTAATATGTACTGTGTACTGTTATCTTACCCATTAATATGTACTGTGTACTGTTATCTTACCCATTAATATGTACTGTGTACTGTTATCTTACCCATTAATATGTACTGTGTACTGTTATCTTACCCATTAATATGTACTGTGTACTGTTATCTTACCCATTAATATGTACTGTGTACTGTTATCTTACCCATTAATATGTACTCTGTACTGTTATCTTACACATTAATATGTACTGTGTACTGTTATCTTACTCATTAATATGTACTGTGTACTGTTATCTTACCCATTAATATGTACTGTGTACTGTTATCTTACCCATTAATATGTACTGTGTACTGTTATCTTACACATTAATATGTACTGTGTACTGTTATCTTACCCATTAATATGTACTGTGTACTGTTATCTTACCCATTAATATGTACTGTGTACTGTTATCTTACCCATTAATATGTACTGTGTACTGTTATCTTACCCATTAATATGTACTGTGTACTGTTATCTTACCCATTAATATGTACTGTGTACTGTTATCTTACCCATTAATATGTACTGTGTACTGTTATCTTACCCATTAATATGTACTGTGTACTGTTATCTTACCCATTAATATGTACTGTGTACTGTCTACTGTTATCTTACCCATTAATATGTACTGTGTACTGTTATCTTACCCATTAATATGCACTGTGTACTGTTATCTTACCCATTAATATGTACTGTGTACTGTTATCTTACCCATTAATATGTACTGTGTACTGTTATCTTACCCATTAATATGTACTGTGTACTGTTATCTTACCCATTAATATGTACTGTGTACTGTTATCTTACCCATTAATATGTACTGTGTACTGTTATCTTACCCATTAATATGTACTGTGTACTGTTATCTTACCCATTAATATGTACTGTGTACTGTTATCTTACCCATTAATATGTACTGTGTACTGTTATCTTACCCTTTAATATGTACTGTGTACTGTTATCTTACCCATTAATATGTACTGTGTACTGTTATCTTACCCATTAATATGTACTGTGTACTGTTATCTTACCCATTAATATGTACTGTGTACTGTTATCTTACCCATTAATATGTACTGTGTACTGTTATCTTACCCATTAATATGTACTGTGTACTGTTATCTTACCCATTAATATGTACTGTGTACTGTTATCTTACCCATTAATATGTACTGTGTACTGTTATCTTACCCATTAATATGTACTGTGTACTGTTATCCTACCCATTAATATGTACTGTGTACTGTTATCTTACCCATTAATATGTACTGTGTACTGTTATCTTACCCATTAATATGTACTGTGTACTGTTATCTTACCCATTAATATGTACTGTGTACTGTTATCTTACCCATTAATATGTACTGTGTACTGTTATCTTACCCATTAATATGTACTGTGTACTGTTATCCTACCCATTAATATGTACTGTTATCTTACCCATTAATATGTACTGTGTACTGTTATCCTACCCATTAATATGTACTGTGTACTGTTATCTTACCCATTAATATGTACTGTGTACTGTTATCTTACCCATTAATATGTACTGTGTACTGTTATCTTACCCATTAATATGTACTGTGTACTGTTATCTTACCCATTAATATGTACTGTGTACTGTTATCTTACCCATTAATATGTACTGTGTACTGTTATCTTACCCATTAATATGTACTGTGTACTGTTATCTTACCCATTAATATGTACTGTGTACTGTTATCTTACCCATTAATATGTACTGTGTACTGTTATCTTACCCATTAATATGTACTGTGTACTGTTATCTTACCCATTAATATGTACTGTGTACTGTTATCTTACCCATTAATATGTACTGTGTACTGTTATCTTACCCATTAGTATGTAGACTGTATTGTTATCTTACCCATTAATATGTACTGTGTACTGTTTTCTTACCCATTAATATGTACTGTGTATTGTTACCTTAGCCATTAATATGTACTGTGCACTGTTATCTTACCCATTAATATGTACTGTGTACTGTTATCTTACCCATTAATATGTACTGTGTACTGTTATCTTACCCATTAATATGTACTGTGTACTGTTATCTTACCCATTAATATGTACTGTGTACTGTTATCTTACCCATTAATATGTACTGTGTACTGTTATCTTACCCATTAATATGTACTGTGTACTGTTATCTTACCCATTAATATGTACTGTGTACTGTTATGTTACCCATTAATATGTACTGTGTACTGTTATCTTACCCATTAATATGTACTGTGTACTGTTATCTTACCCATTAATATGTACTATGTACTATTATCTTACCCATTGATATGCACTGTGTACTGTTATCTTACCCATTAATATGTACAATGTACTGTTATCTTACCCATTAATATGTACTGTTATCTTTCCCATTAATATGTACTGTGTACTGTTATCTTACTCATTAATATGTACTGTGTACTGTTATCTTACCCATTAATATGTACTGTGTACTGTTATCTTACCCATTAATATGTACTGTGTACTGTTATCTTACCCATTAATATGTACTGTGTACTGTTATCTTACCCATTAATATGTACTGTGTACTGTTATCTTACCCATTAATATGTACTGTGTACTGTTATCTTACCCATTAATATGTACTGTGTACTGTTATCTTACCCATTAATATGTACTGTGTACTCTTATCTTACCCATTAATATGTACTGTGTACTGTTATCTTACCCATTAATATGTACTGTGTACTGTTATCTTACCCATTAATATCTACTGTGCACTACCTTACCCATTAATATGTACTGTGTACTGTTATCTTACCCATTAATATGTACTGTGTACTGTTATCTTACCCATTAATATGTACTGTGTACTGTTATCTTACCCATTAATATGTACTGTGTACTGTTATCTTACCCATTAATATGTACTGTGTACTGTTATCTTACCCATTAATATGTACTGTGTACTGTTATCTTACCCATTAATATGTACTGTGTGCTGTTATCTTACCCATTAATATGTACTATGTACTGATCTCCTACCCATTAATATGTACTGTGTACTGTTATCTTACCCATTAATATGTACTGTGTACTGTTATCCTACCCATTAATATGTACTGTGTACTGTTATCTTACCCATTAATATGTACTGTGTACTGTTATCTTACCCATTAATATGTACTGTGTACTGTTATCTTACCCATTAATATGTACTGTGTACTGTTATCTTACCAATTAATATGTACTGTATACTGTTATCCTACCCATTAATATGTACTGTGTACTGTTATCTTACCCATTAATATGTACTGTGTACTGTTATCTTACCCATTAATATGTACTGTGTACTGTTATCTTACCCATTAATATGTACTGTGTACTGTTATCTTACCCATTAATATGTACTGTGTACTGTTATCTTACCCATTAATATGTACTGTGTACTGTTATCTTACCCATTAATATGTACTGTGTACTGTTATCTTACCCATTAATATGTACTGTGTACTGTTATCTTACCCATTAATATGTACTGAGTACTGTTATCCTACCCATTAATATGTACTGTTATCTTACCCATTAATATGTACTGTGTACTGTTATCTTACCCATTAATATGTACTGTGTACTGTTATCATACCCATTAATATGTACTGTGTACTGTTATCTTACCCATTAATATGTACTGTGTACTGTTATCTTACCCATTAATATGTAGACTGTACTGTTATCTTACCCATTAATATGTACTGTGTACTGTTATCTTACCCATTAATATGTACTGTGTACTGTTATCTTACCCATTAATATGTACTGTGTACTGTTATCTTACCCATTAATATGTACTGTGTACTGTTATCTTACCCATTAATATGTACTGTGTACTGTTATCTTACCCATTAATATGTACTGTGTACTGTTATCTTACCCATTAATATGTACTGTGTACTGTTATCTTACCCATTAATATGTACTGTGTTCTGTTATCTTACCCATTAATATGTACTGTGTACTGTTATCTTACCCATTAATATGTACTGTGTACTGTTATCTTACCCATTAATATGTACTGTGTACTGTTATCCTACCCATTAATATGTACTGTGTACTGTTATCCTACCCATTAATATGTACTGTGTACTGTTATCTTACCCATTAATATGTACTGTGTGCTGTTATCTTACCCATTAATATGTGCTGTGTACTGTTATCTTACCCATTAATATGTACTGTGTACTGTTATCCTACCCATTAATATGTACTGTGTACTGTTATCCTACCCATTAATATGTACTGTGTACTATCTTAACCATTAATATGTAATGTGTACTGTTATCGTACTCAGTAATATTTACTGTGTACTGTTATCTTACCCATTAATATGTACTGTGTACTGTTATCTTACCCATTAATATCTACTGTGTACTGTTATCTTACCCATTAATATGTACTGTGTACTGTTATCTTACCCATTAATATGTACTGTGTACTGTTATCTTACCCATTAATATGTATTGTGTACTGTTATCTTACCCATTAATATGTACTGTGTACTGTTATCATACCCATTAATATGTACCGTGTACTCTTATCTTACCCATTAATATGTACTGTGTATTGTTACCTTAGCCATTAATATGTACTGTGCACTGTTATCTTACCCATTAATATGTACTGAGTACTGTTATCTTACCCATTAATATGTACTGTGTACTGTTATCTTACCCATTAATATGTACTGTGTACTGTTATCTTACCCATTAATATGTACTGTGTACTGTTATCTTACCCATTAATATGTACTGTGTACTGTTATCTTACCCATTAATATGTACTGTGTACTGTTATCTTACCCATTAATATGTACTGTGTACTGTTATCTTACCCATTAATATGTACTGTGTACTGTTATCTTACCCATTAATATGTACTGTGTACTGTTATCTTACCCATTCATATGTACTGTGTACTGTTATCTTACCCATTAATATGTACTGTGTACTGTTATCTTACCCATTAATATGTACTGTGTACTGTTATCTTAACCATTAATATGTACTGTGTAGTATCTTACCCATTAATATGTACTGTGTACTGTTATCTTACCCATTAATATGTACTGTGTACTGTTATCTTACCCATTAATATGTACTGTGTACTGTTATCTTACCCATTAATATGTACTGTGTACTGTTATCTTACCCATTAATATGTACTGTGTACTGTTATCTTACCCATTAATATGTACTGTGTACTGTTATCTTACCCATTAATATGTACTGTGTACTGTTATCTTACCCATTAATATGTAATGTGTACTTTTATCTTACACATTAATATGTACTGTGTACTGTTATCTTACCCATTAATATGTACTGTGTACTGTTATCCTACCCATTAATATGTACTGTGTACTGTTATCTTACACATTAATATGTACTGTGTACTGTTATCTTACCCATTAATATGTACTGTTATCTTACCCATTAATATGTACTGTGTACTGTTATCTTTCCCATTAATATGTACTGTGTACTGTTATCATACCCATTAATATGTACTGTGTACTGTTATCTTACCCATTAATATGTACTGTGTACTGTTATCTTACCCATTAATATGTACTGTGTACTGTTATCTTACCCATTAATATGTACTGTGTACTGTTATCTTACCCATTAATATGTACTGTGTACTGTTATCTTACCCATTAATATGTACTGTGTACTGTTATCTTACCCATTAATATGTACTGTGTACTGTTATCTTACCCATTAATATGTGCTGTGTACTGTTATCTTACCCATTAATATGTAGACTGTACTGTTATCTTACCCATTAATGTGTATTGTGTACTGTTATCTTACCCATTAATATGTACTGTGTACTGTTATCTTACCCAGTAATATGTACTGTGTACTGTTATCTTACCCATTAATATGTACTGTGTACTGTTATCTTACCCATTAATATGTACTGTGTACTGTTATCTTACCCATTAATATGTACTGTGTACTGTTATCTTACCCATTAATATGTACTGTGTACTGTTATCTTACCCATTAATATGTACTGTGTACTGTTATCTTACCCATTAATATGTACTGTGTACTGTTATCTTACCCATTAATATGTACTGTGTACTGTTATCTTACCCATTAATATGTACTGTGTACTGTTATCTTACCCATTAATATGTACTGTGTACTGTTATCTTACCCATTAATATGTACTGTGTACTGTTATCTTACCCATTAATATGTACTGTGTACTATCTTACACAGTAATGTGTACTGTGTACTGTTATTTTACCCATTAATATGTACTGTGTACTGTTATCTTACCCATTAATATGTACTGTGTACTGTTATCTTACCCATTAATATGTACTGTGTACTGTTATCTTACCCATTAATATGTACTGTCTACTGTTATCTTACCCATTAATATCTAAAGAGTACTGTTATCTTACCCATTAATATGTACTGTGTACTGTTATCTTACCCATTAATATGTATTGTGTACTGTTATCTTACCCATTAATATGTACTGTGTACTGTTATCTTACCCATTAATATGTACTGTGTACTGTTATCTTACCCATTAATATGTACTGTGTACTGTTATCTTACCCATTAATATGTACTGTGTACTGTTATCTTACCCATTAATATGTACTGTGTACTGTTATCTTACCCATTAATATGTACTGTGTACTATCTTACCCATTAATGTGTACTGTGTACTGTTATCTTACCCATTAATGCGTCCTGTGTACTGTTATCTTACCCATTAATATGTGCTGTGTACTGTTATCTTACCCATTAATATGTACTGTGTACTGTTATCTTACCCATTAATATGTACTGTTTGCTGTTATCTTACACTTTAATATGTACTGTGTACTGTTATCTTACACATTAATATGTACTGTGTACTGTTATCTTACACATTAATATGTACTGTGTCCTGTTATCTTACCCATTAATATGTACTGTGTACTGTTATCTTACCCATTAATATGTACTGTGTACTGTTATCTAACCCATTAATATGTACTGTGTACTGTTATCTTACCCATTAATACGTACTGTGTACTGTTATCTTACCCATTAATATGCACTGTGTACTGTTATCCTACCCATTAATATGTACTGTGTACTGTTATCTTACCCATTAATATGTACTGTGTACTGTTATCTTACCCATTAATATGTACTGTGTACTGTTATCTTACCCATTAATATGTACTGTGTACTGTTATCTTACCCATTAATATGTACTGTGTACTGTTATCTTACCCATTAATATGTACTGTGTACTGTTATCTTACCCATTAATATGTACTGTGTATTGTTACCTTAGCCATTAATATGTACTGTGCACTGTTATCTTACCCATTAATATGTACTGTGTTCTGTTATCTTACCCATTAATATGTACTGTGTACTGTTATCTTACCCATTAATATGTACTGTGTACTGTTATCTTACCCATTAATATGTACTGTGTACTGTTATCTTACCCATTAATATGTACTGTGTACTGTTATCTTACCCATTAATATGTACTGTGTACTGTTATCTTACCCATTAATATGTACTGTGTACTGTTATCTTACCCATTAATATGTACTGTGTACTGTTATCTTACCCATTAATATGTACTGTGTACTGTTATCTTACCCATTAATATGTACTGTGTACTGTTATCTTACCCATTAATATGTACTGTGTTCTGTTATCTTACCCATTAATATGTACTGTGTACTGTTATCTTACCCATTAATATGTACTGTGTACTGTTATCTTACCCATTAATATGCACTGTGTACTGTTATCTTACCCATTAATATGTACTGTGTACTGTTATCATACCCATTAATATGTACTGTCTACTGTCTTACCCATTAATATGTGCTGTGTACTGTTATCTTACCCATTAATATGTAGACTGTACTGTTATCTTACCCATTAATGTGTATTGTGTACTGTTATCTTACCCATTAATATGTACTGTGTACTGTTATCTTACCCATTAATATGTACTGTGTACTGTTATCTTACCCATTAATATGTACTGTGTACTGTTATCTTACCCATTAATATGTACTGTGTACTGTTATCTTACCCATTAATATGTACTGTGTACTGTTATCTTACCCATTAATATGTACTGTGTACTGTTATCTTACCCATTAATATGTACTGTGTACTGTTATCTTACCCATTAATATGTACTGTGTACTGTTATCTTACCCATTAATATATACTGTGTAGTGTTATCTTACCCTTTAATATGTACTGTGTACTGTTATCTTACCCATTAATATGTACTGTGTGCTGTTATCTTACCCATTAATATGTACTGTGTACTGTTGTTATCTCCATTAATATGTACTGTGTACTGTTATCTTACCCATTAATATGTACTGTGTACTGTTATCTTACCCATTAATATGTACTGTGTACTGTTATCTTACCCATTAATATGTACTGTGTACTGTTATCTTACCCATTAATATGTACTGTGTACTGTTATCTTACCCATTAATATGTACTGTGTACTGTTATCTTACCCATTAATATGTACTGTGTACTGTTATCTTACCCATTAATATGTACTGTGTACTGTTATCTTACCCATTAATATGTACTGTGTACTGTTATCTTACCCATTAATATGTACTGTGTACTGTGTACTGTTATCTTACCCATTAATATGTACTGTGTACTGTTATCTTACCCATTAATATGTACTGTGTACTATCTTACCCATTAATATGTACTGTGTACTGTTATCTTACCCATTAATATGTACTGTGTACTGTTATCTTACCCATTAATATGTACTGTGTACTGTTATCTTACCCATTAATATGTACTGTGTACTGTTATCTTACCCATTAATATGTACTGTGTACTGTTATCTTACCCATTAATATGTACTGTGTACTGTTATCTTACCCATTAATATGTACTGTGTACTGTTATCTTACCCATTAATATGTACTGTGTACTGTTATCTTACCCATTAATATGTACTGTGTACTGTTATCTTACCCATTAATATGTACTGTGTACTGTTATCTTACCCATTAATATGTTCTGTGTACTGTTATCTTACCCATTAATATGTACTGTGTACTGTTATTTTACCCATTAATATGTACTGTGTACTGTTATCTTACCCATTAATATGTACTGTGTACTGTTATCTTACCCATTAATATGTACTGTGTACTGTTATCTTACCCATTAATATGTACTGTGTACAGTTATCTTACCCACTAATATGTACTGTGTACTGTTATCTTACCCATTAATATGTACTGTGTACTATTATCTTACCCATTAATATGTACTGTGTACTGTTATCTTACCCATTAATATGTACTGTGTACTGTTATCTTACCCATTAATATGTACTGTGTACTGTTATCTTACCCATTAATATGTACTGTGTACTGTTATCTTACCCATTAATATGTACTGTGTACTGTTATCTTACCCATTAATATGTACTGTGTACTGTTATCTTACCCATTAATATGTACTGTGTACTGTTATCTTACCCATTAATATGTACTGTGAACTCTCTTACCCATTAATATGTACTGTGTACTGTTATCTTACCCATTAATATTTACTGTGTACTGTTATCTTACCCATTAATATGTACTGTGTACTGTTATCTTACCCATTAATATGTACTGTGTACTGTTATCTTACCCATTAATATGTACTGTGTACTGTTATCTTACCCATTAATATGTACTGTGTACTGTTATCTTACCCTTTAATATGTACTGTGTACTGTTATCTTACCCATTAATATGTACTGTGTACTGTTATCTTACCCATTAATATGTACTGTGTACTGTTATCTTACCCATTAATATGTACTGTGTACTGTTATCTTACCCATTAATATGTACTGTGTACTGTTATCTTACCCATTAATATGTACTGTGTACTGTTATCTTACCCATTAATATGTACTGTGTACTGTTATCTTACCCATTAATATGTACTGTGTACTGTTATCTTACCCATTAATATGTACTGTGTACTGTTATCTTACCCATTAATATGTACTGTGTACTGTTATCTTACCCATTAATATGTACTGTGTACTGTTATCTTACCCATTAATATGTACTGTGTACTGTTATCTTTCCCATTAATATGTACTGTGTACTGTTATCTTACCCATTAATATGTACTGTCTACTGTCTTACCCATTAATATGTACTGTTATTCTACCCATTAATATGTACTGTGTACTGTTATCCTACCCATTAATATGTACTGTGTACTGTTATCTTACCCATTAATATGTACTGTGTACTGTTATCTTACCCATTAATATGTACTGTGTACTGTTATCTTACCCATTAATATGTACTGTGTACTGTTATCTTACCCATTAATATGTACTGTGTACTGTTATCTTACCCATTAATATGTACTGTGTACTGTTATCTTACCCATTAATATGTACTGTGTACTGTTATCTTACCCATTAATATGTACTGTGTACTGTTATCTTACCCATTAATATGTACTGTGTACTGTTATCCTACCCATTAATATGTACTGTGTACTGTTATCTTACACATTAATATGTAATGTGTACTGTTATCTTACCCATTTTTATGTACTGTGTACTGTTATCCTACCCATTAATATGTACTGTTATATTACCCATTAATATGTACTGTGTACTATCTTACCCAATAATATGTACTGTGTACTGTTATCTTACCCATTTATATGTACTGTGTACTGTTATCCTACCCATTAACTCATTCACTCCAGAGCAGCTCAGGAAGAGCTGCCTGCTGAATTCCGCCATAGGAACAACAGAGCAGCCTGAGCTCATTTTCAGAAAATCCATTTGTAATACTATACAGAAAACAAATGCTCATAACTCTTTAACTGTAAGAGCTACACTAAAAACGTAAACGCGAAAGTTGTTCAGCAGACACTGACCTTTCCAACAGTGTAAATGTTGATAGTGCATATCAAAGTCATAATGAAATATTTGGCAAGTAATGCTGATATTGTGCAATTTTTTTTAATTTTTTGGAAAAGCAAAGCACAATATCTTGGTCCATGTACCATGCAGACCCATACAATTTGAATTTAATTTGTTAGTATGAATGTCAGCTTTAAAATGATACTTTAACCATAACTGTGTGACACTCCTTTCATGAGATATTCACAGAAATATGATTAGTATATTATTTCTCATAATTGATAAATAAACAAAGCATAATATCTCATCACCTGTAACAGACAGAGCCTACATATCAGTGTAGAAGTTGTGCATCTGAATGTCAGCTTCAAAATGACGCATCATTTGTGTGATTACCATGCTCCCTCGCAAAGATATGGGCATAATAATGAGAAGTATTGTAAATGTATAATTTTCATATTTGTACAAGACTAAACAAACTGTGATATCTGTACGTGTGTACAGTGCCTAGACACAGTTCTTTTGCCATGATGTAAGGAGTAACACTGTCTTCAAAATGATGCATTACTTCACACAATGTGGTGCTCCCTTGCAAAGTTATTTACCAAAATATGAAAAAAATCATAATTTCCATAACCTAAGTCAGAAACAAACTTTGATATCTGCACATGTGTCAAACATACAGGCACAATTATTTTACCATGTTAGAACCAGCAATACTGTCTTCAAAATGAGGTATTACTTAGCACATTCAGATGCTCCCTTGCAAAGTTATTTACCAAAATATGAAAAAAATCATAATTTCCATAACCATAAGTCTCAAACAAACTTTGATATCTGCACATGTGTCAAACATACTGGCACAATTCTTTTACAATATTAGAACCAGCAATACTGTCTTCAAAATGAGATATTACTTGGCACATTCAGATGCTCCCTTGCAAAGTTATTTACCAAAATATGAAAAAAATCATAATTTCCATAACCTAAGTCAGAAACAAACTTTGATATCTGCCTATGAGTACAACATACAGGTACCATTCTTTTACCAGGTTAGAACTATAATTAATCTTTTCAAAATAAGGTATTACTTAGCACATTCAGATGCTCCCTTGCAAAGTTATTTACCAAAATATGAAAAAAGTCATAATTTCCATAACCATAAGTCTCAAACAAACTTTGATATCTGCACATGTGTCAAACATACTGGCACAATTCTTTTACAATATTAGAACCAGCAATACTGTCTTCAAAATGAGATATTACTTGGCACATTCAGATGCTCCCTTGCAAAGTTATTTACTAAAATATGAAAACAATCATAATTTCCATAACCTAAGTCAGAAACAAACTTTGATATCTGCCTATGAGTACAGCATACAGGTACTATTATTTTACCAGGTTAGAACTATAATTAATCTTTTCAAAATAAGGTATTACTTAGCACATTAAGATGCTCCCTTGCAAAGTTATTTACCAAAATATGAAAAAAATCATAATTTCCATAACCATAAGTCTCAAACAAACTTTGATATCTGCACATGTGTCAAACATACTGGCACAATTATTTTACAATATTAGAACCAGCAATACTGTCTTCAAAATGAGATATTACTTGGCACATTCAGATGCTCCCTTGCAAAGTTATTTACTAAAATATGAAAACAATCATAATTTCCATAACCTAAGTCAGAAACAAACTTTGATATCTGCCTATGAGTACAGCATACAGGTACCATTCTTTTACCAGGTTAGAACTATAATTAATCTTTTCAAAATGAGGTATTACTTAGCACATTCAGATGCTCCCTTGCAAAGTTATTTACCAAAATATGAAAAAAATCATAATTTCCATAACCATAAGTCTCAAACAAACTTTGATATCTGCACATGTGTCAAACATACTGGCACAATTATTTTACAATATTAGAACCAGCAATACTGTCTTCAAAATGAGATATTACTTGGCACATTCAGATGCTCCCTTGCAAAGTTATTTACCAAAATATGAAAAAAAATCATAATTTCCATAACAGTTATTTGCCAAGCTCAGAGAAATTAATTTTACACAACACATTTCATAGTAGTGTTTTACTTACTATACTGGTCTGACTTGGTCATGGGTGTTTTCCATTCTTCTCACAATCATGCATGACTCTCCTCACGCCATTGTGGAGGTTGGTCAAGAAGAACGCAATGCCCTCCTCAGTTAGGTGAATGCCATCCCTTCTGAACCAGTGAACATCTTCCCTTCCAGTGACTCTCAGAACAGCAGAAGACAGTCTTACCTTATCTGAAATAAAGCATGGGTGGGCACTGACAAGGGTGCACAGCCAGGGCACATGTAAAGAGAAAAAGCAGGGTAAGGACCGCTCCACTAATATGCCTAGGACAGGCATGGGGCTCCAGATGTTGGTTATCTGTAGTGTCCCATAGCTGTGCCGGCTGCCCACTCAGACTGCTGATACCACTATGGTCTCATGACCTCCTTCAGTGTCAGCAGTCTGCCTTACCTCTGCCTTTTCTCTTTACATGTGCCCATTCAGCAGTAGAGCTAAGGGATGAGGGACTGAAGTAACTCACTAATTGCTGTCCTGACCTTCATACATTTACTACTCTCACCTACATACGCTGACTACACCTGAAGGGAGGGAGACTGAGTGGAGAGCTACATCAAGGTAACATGTCAAAAAACCTAGACTGACCCAGGCTGGGTCTTTTTGCATGTGTTTGCATTACATCACAGTGGCACACCCAAGCTCATGCTTACCAAGGGCAGCAGCACTATGGGACTGTGCTGTAGAGTCTCCAGGTTCCCAATTGCGATCCCGGTGATTCACAAGATCCATGCTGGCTGGGTATGCCCCCTGTGATGCACCCAGCAACACAATATTCGGCGATGGGACAGCGTAAGGTTTTTGGCTGCTCCCTTTCCAGTGACTCCCAGAACAGCAGAAGACAGTCTTACCTTATCTGAAATAAAGCATGGGTGGACACTGACAAGGGTGCACAGCCAGGGCACATGTAAAGAGAAAAAGCAGGGTAAGGACCGCCACTCCACTAATATGCCTAGGACAGGCATGGGGCTCCAGATGTTGGTTATCTGTAGTGTCCCATAGCTGTGCCGGCTGCCCACTCAGACTGCTGATACCACTATGGTCTCATAACCTCCTTCAGTGTCAGCAGTCTGCCTTACCTCTGCCTTTTCTCTTTACATGTGCCCATTCAGCAGTGGAGCTAAGGGATGAGGGACTGAAGTAACTCACTAATTGCTGTCCTGACCTTCATACATTTACTACTCTCACCTACATACGCTGACTACACCTGAAGGGAGGGAGGCTGAGTGGAGAGCTACATCAAGGCAACATGTCAAAAGACCAAGACTGACCCAGGCTGGGTCTTTTTGCATGTGTTTGCATTACATCACAGTGGCACACCCAAGCTCATGCTTACCAAGGACAGCAGCACTATGGGACTGTGCTGTAGAGTCTCCAGATTCCCAAATGCCATCCTGGTGGATCACAATATCCATGCTGGCTGGGTATGCCCCCTGTGATGAACCCACCAACCTAAGAGCAGTTGGCAAAACAAAAGTGAAGAGGGACCTTCCTGGCATTGGTGCTGAAGGGCTTGGCTGCTAACTGACATGGGGGCACAGAAAGAGTACATGTACACTGAAAAAGCAGGTGAGGCACTCTGCTTTACCTCTGCCTTTTCCATTTACATGTGTCCTTTCTGCAATGAGTAGAAGGGAGGAGCTAATGTAAGCCCTGTTGTCCTGACCTACATTTGCTGACTACACCTGAAGGGAGGGAGACTGAGTGGAGAGCTACATCAAGGCAACATGTCAAAAGACCAAGACTGACCCAGGCTGTGTCTTTTTGCATGTTTTTGCATTACATCACAGTGGCACACCCAAGCCCATGCTTACCGAGGACAGCAGCACTATGGGACTGTGCTGTAGAGTCTCCAGGTTCCCAAGTGCGATCCTGGTGGATCACAAGATCCACGCTGGCTGGGTATGCCCCCTGTAATGCACCCAGCAACACAATATTCGGCGATGGGACAGCATAAGGTTTTTGGCTGCTCCCTTTCCAGTGACTCCCAGAACAGCAGGAGACAGTCTTATCTGAAATAAAGCATGGGTAGACACTGACAAGGGTGCCCAGCCAGGGCACATGTAAAGAGAAAAAGCAGGGTAAGGACCACCGCTCCACTAATACACCAAGGACAGGCATGGGGCTCCAGATGTTAGTGTCCCATAGCTGTGCCAGCTGCCCACTCAGACTGCTGATACCACTATGGTCTCATGACCTCCTTCAGTGTCAGCAGTCTGCCTTACCTCTGCCTTTTCTCTTTACATGTGCCATTCAGCAATGGACCCAACAGCCTGGTCACAACTTTGATGTATAGTGTGCTCTGCACATCTTACTGCTGTCAGCAGTCTGCTAGACTCTTATGGCCATGGTAGTCACCAAAGCATTCCATGCATAGGTTAATCTTGCAGGTTGGGCATCCCCATGATGGTTCAGCACGTTTACCCTTGATGGCACAGTTTTTGCATCGTGCCTTCCGCCATTTCACTGGAAAGTGTGAGCCTTCTTCAAATCGTGTCATGGGCTCTGGGATGGTAATCTCTATGCATCTTTTCCTCTTCTTGTAGGTGGTCAGGAGGTGCATGCCTAGGTGTCTTCTAAACTGTAACTGACTTGTCGCAATAAAACGGCCAGAACGTGAAAGCTGCCGGTGGCTAGCACTCTCACGGAATAAAATGTAAGCATTCACTATGGCCACATCCCATAGGAACCAGAACAAGTACAGCCACCATTTCCTTGCCTTTCGAGCAGTTGGATACTGCATCCTGAGCTGATCTGCTCGGTCCACCCCATTCATATATATGTTGTACATGTTTACAACTGGTGGACATGGCACTGCAGCTTTTGTTCCATCGTGCTGTCTCCTGTGTATGCTGGAGACTGCCAAGGTTGGGTTACTATTAGTTGACAGCAGAAATACTGGGTTGCTATCCTTCCATTCAGTTGCAAGCAATGGTCCACTCTGCAGCTGCTTGTAGAACCCTCGAGGCGCTTTACAAATGGCTTGTCGGTTGAATGTTACAGGCCATCCAGACCTATTGGTGCGCATGGTTCCACAGCAGTACAGACTGTCCTGCAGCAGTTGCTGTGCCAGAGGGACAGATGAGAAGAAGTTGTCAAAGTAAATGTGATGCTTCTTTCCAATCAGCCCCCATGTTAGGTCGACCACAACTCTGTGTGCCAGTCCAACCTCTGTGGTCTGCTCTGCCTTTCCAGTGTATACCTGGAATTCATGCACATAACCATTATGTGAGTCAGCTAGCACCCATACCTTAATGCCATACCTCTCCGGCTTGCCAGACATAAACTGTCTAAATGTCAGACGTCCACGGAAGCCGACCATGGCTTCATCTACTGCCACCTCATGATGCACATTATACTGTGTCCTACATGCATGAAGTACGGCATCCAGTATTGGCCGTACATGATGGAGCTTGTCATGACCCACACAGCCCTGTGGTAGTCTGAGGTTTTTGTCATTGCAGTGAAAATACTGCTGAATTTTTTCAAACCTCTCCCGGGTCATGTACTCTGCTATTGGGAAATGACCATACAGATGGTGCATTTCCCAGTACTGCCTGTATTTTGGAACATGTACAATAGACATGTATATTCTGACACCTAGAAATGTGCTATGTCTCCAGGAAAAACTGGACTCCACCGCTTATCAACCTTGCCTGCTGCAGCCTGCCTCTGTGCAGCATAGCAGTTAGTTTCATCAGCAATAAGCGAATACAGTTCCTCTGGGAACATCAAATTGAGGAAGTCCACCTCTGTGCTGTCCGAGTCCAGGTTGGTGACTGGGCCGACTGGACACACAAAATCATCGATGTGAACTGGTGTTAGGCGTTTCTCCCATGATAAGTTTCGTGGTGGGCATGATCGCCGTGCCTTTTTCATTAGCCTCCCAGAGTTTTGAATGCAAGGTACCCTGTGATCAGTTACATTACCCACTGGTTTGTACTGACTACTGAGTGAAGTACTCGCACAAATTCCATATTGCAGCACACTCAGATCCTTGCTTGACAAGGAGCTACGTCGGCTCAGATCCAGTGGACTTTCTCCATCTGAATAAACCTGCTGTAGACTACGCCTGAACTCATGTATAGTAGGAAGCATATCCGCTTCCTCTTCAGCACTCGGCCTGGCTTGGGCGATGGAGGACTGCAAAGGTCTGTCACTCGGGCCACGTCCGCGCCGTAATGCAGATAGAGGCAATTCATCCTCTGTGTCAAAATCTGATTCAAGTTGCTGACCACTGTTGCGTGTGCCATCATACCTTAGCTGGGCTAGTGGCATGTCATCCTCACTGTCGTGGTTAGTTTCATCAAGAGTAGTGAGCTCGGGGTTAGAGGGTAGGGGTCGGTCAGGAATCGCTGGGACAGGGGCATCTTTATCAGCAGTAATAGCCTTCTCATGCAGACGTGCCAGTGGAATATGATCATCGGCATCATAATCGTCATCCTCACTCTGGTTTGGCTTACGCTGTGCATCAAGATCCAATTCCATTTCAGACCCACTGGTATTACTGTCAGAATCAGTATCCTCGCCCACGTAAACGTCGGTTAACTTCTTAACAGATGGCATCTTCACTGAGGGGTGTGATGTCGGGTGAATGCAAAGCTGAAAAACACAATTGTATAGAATATAATGTTGCTCACCTGCACAGAGGCAGCTGAAAAGCAACACATGCAGTATGTAGTGATAGTATGACACATTCAACTGTTTCAATATATGTGGTTCAGTTACATTAATTCACAAAGATATGAACTACATTAATAAAATGGATACTTATATCTGTATGTTATATGTGAAAATACAGATATATATGTCTGTGTGTATATAGATTATATATTACATATACATATATACACACACACATATATACACACACACACACACACACACACACACACACACACAAACTATATATATATATATATATATATATATATATATATATATATATATATATATATATATATATATATATACACACACACACACAAACTATATATATATATATATATATATATATATATATATATATATATATATATATATATATATATATATACACACACATATACAGATATTATATATAAAATAATGGGTTTCAGAGGCTAGGTAGTTGAAGAATGGAGGGGGTGGCTTGCAATGACTAGAAGCAGAGAAAAAAAACACAATCTGGCTTGTGCATTCATCAATGTGATAACGAGTTGCACTTATATAAATAACAGTGACAGCTCCTGATAGTGTTACCTGAAAAGTGATAATGACTCCGTGCTATATTGTAAATGACTTATTGCTAAGGTGATAATGACCTGCCTTTCATTACTGGAAAGGTATGCATGCTCTGACACAGGTGATAATTGCTGCACATCACCTGTTGAATAGGTAATCATTATCTCCTTGTGCAGCTGTTATATAATACAGTAATCCAGTAAAATAGTATAATACTTAGCCCTTCCTCCCACAAGTTGCACACATTACTGACAAAGGCCAGAAAAATTCCAAAAATATAACTTAGCTCCATGCAGGTAGTAGTCAGCAAGTAATAACATGGGTAACTTCTAGGCAAAACTAAATCATTCAGACTATCTGGAGCAATTGTTTATTTCTTGTGATGGTAGGAATGGACAGTCTGTTTCAAAACAGATCATTTTCAAATGAGTGTCCAAGACCATTACCTTTTGTTATAATCACAAAAAATCTATTCAAGTCAGGCTGAAGGCTCTCCAAAATGCATACAGGAAATCTCTGCATAGCTAGAAGTCATCTGAATAATTTCACAGATATCTGTAACTACTGAAGAGGTTGCTGCTAGCAAAGAACTTTATATTTCAATGTATATCTACCAATTCAGAGGTTCTAGCTGCTTTATGGAAGCTTTCTAGTTCAAATGTGTTTTATAGTTTTACATAATTACACAGTTACATCTAATTTCTATACCAGAATGCAAAAATCAAAGCTAAAATTGAAACAGCTGGCAGCAACTATTCAGACACTCCATTTCTATTACTGAACCAAAGGTTACCAAGTCATTCAGTGCTTTGAAGGTAAAGAACAGGATTTCCAACTACAAAATCAGCTACCAGTCAATTGCTCTAAATTACCACAAAGTGAATGGGTGTCATACATATATATCGAAATACACAAATTTGCATAGACATTTTTTTCCCCTCTTGTGGGAGTGGTAGCAAGTTGTTGTATAGCATTTGAGTTTATAAATTCTAGGAACCTTTGGGCTGGGGTGCTGGAGCTAGAGTAATGCTCCCAGTCTATGTTTGGGTAGTTGAAGTCGCCCAATGAAATTGTGTTTGGAGAGACTTTCACATTTTCCAGTGTTCTCAGGAAGGCTGACTGGGGTTCCTGCGTTTGGGAGGGTGGTCTGTAGCAGGCTATAAACTGGAAGTCCGTTTTACACAATGTTAGTTGCACATGGTTTAAAAGCCTGCATTTGCTCTTGTTTCCCACCTGTTCTGTAACTAGTCTAGTCCAGATACAGATTTGTTGTATCCAAAAATGCAATGACATGATCAAATTGTGTGTATAGTAGCACACACTGCAGTCAATCTATAAGATGAACATATGGGACAGCATCCTTATGCCCAATGCAACTGCTTGGCTTCATCCCTGATCCTTGAGATAAATGGTTTTGAGGTACAACAAGAAATCTGGAGAAAGCCATAAATAAAAAAGGAGACAAAGGTCCCAAAATATGGACAATATTGAATTAGTACTCTTACAAACTAAGTTGTTAGAATAACAGGTGTTGCATTAGTATGGATTATCTGAAGCTTAATCAGTCTGCCACTCAAATGTCTGTCATTATTTTCTAACTTGAATCTTTAATAATTTGCGACTAAGTTGCCACCAAAATGCCTATGTATGAAGAACAGACTAAAAATATGAGGTAAAAATCTGAACATCATTTGAAAATCTAAACAGTTGAGAGGTATGTAGGACGGTGCTAACTGGCAAAAAATAGCACCCCTGGGGAATCAGATTTACAAGCTGTTAGCTCACTATTCCACACGTGCAATCCAAAAGTGTGAGAGAATAGCAAGTCAAAATATTTTAATCATTCACAAACCAATGCTACAAAAACGGCATACAATCTAAAGTTGTACAAAGCACCAAATAAGTATGACTCTTAATATCACTCATGCAAACTTAGAAAGCAGACATAATGAAATGTTATGCATTAGCTTGAGTTTTCTGTGTGGTATGAAATCTGAAACTCAAGTGTCTCTCTACGTTTCTGCATTCAATCCGAAAGTGATTTGACTGAAAACTATGCAGTTATGACAACAGTATAAGGCAGAAATTATATTATATATAAGGCAGAAATCTGAGATCTGACATGCCATCCAGGGAGGAAAAGCAACCCCAAACTCCCATTTAAACAGCAGGTACGGAAAACGTACATCCTGTGCAAAGAGCCATTATAGCAAGCATCACAGCGCCTATGACAAAGACCAGAATACTAATCATGCAAAATATACGGTTATGACAAAAGTATAAGGCAGAAATCTGTTCCTTCAGCAAAAATCTGTACAGCTGATATCACTATTCACTATGAGGGAACGCTGCAGGACCCATGTAACACACAAATACTTTAATGTAAACCTGCCATCCCAGGGAGGAAAAGCAACCCCAAATTCCCATTTAAACTGCAGTAACGTAAAACGAACATTCTGTGCAAAGAGCCATTATAGCAAACATCACAGAACCTCTGACAATGACTGGCATACTAGCCATTTACAAATTTAATCACATTACCAAAATACAGCCAGCCAGAAAATAAAACTGGAAATCCACTTTATTACACCACTATCAGGTATGGTGACAAAAGCGCTTAACTACTGTGGCGTCATAAAGTGGTTTTCAAGTTTTAGTTCCTGGCTGGCTGTACTTTGTTAACTCTTACATAGAAAATCATCAGCATGCAGGCCCAGAAGGCATCAAAAATAGCCATAAGGTTAACGCTTATACTACATGACAAAAACATTTTTAATTCTGCAAAGCAACTGATTGGCATTAGTTTTTAGCTATTAATCGCATTGCAGAACATTAAAACCATGGCAGGCTACACAGCAGCAAACTGTTTACAAGTCCAGCGATGCAAGAAAAAGAACGGCAATCCTTTCACTGAAATGTATTTAGAAAAGAAATGGAAAGCACTTTCAAGCAGTTTTTACAATACCTGAAAAAGAAGAATTATAGAAAACTTGCCGCTGCAACACTTAATCCAATGTGCGAGATGACAAGAGTCCATCAACATGCTTCCCGGAACTCGAGAAACACTATTAGCTCCCACTGTTGCACACTCCGTCGACAACTGAAAGAAGTGTTTTGTTCAACAAAATCAAAGTAGTACACAGGCAAAACGCTGTACTGCCACACACTAGCTATAACAGCAAAAGGAAACCAACTTCGGTAGACTTAAAATTCACGTAGAAAAAGTTAAAACTAAGGTGGCACACTAGCCTCTGGTGGAAGCCCATGGAGAAAAGCTCTCTACACATAAACTTAAAGAACAGTACATTGTGCAATTAATGTTCACGTACTAGTCAAGTGCTAAGGCATTGAATGCACATAACAATAATGCAGAAGACATTGTACTTACATAATACCAAGGTCTTCCTCAGGCCAATATATTTAAAATCATTCATAGGTTCATAGGCTAGTACTAGGTTACCTGCTCTTGTGAGCCATTTTAAGTCTAGCCAGTTATGCCCTGTGAGATTCAAACCCTGTACCTTGTGTTTGTAAGGCAAACACCTTAACCATTAGGCCACCCTCCCAACTATGCTGCGACTTTCACTATGAAACCACTTGCATTAATGTATGGTTTATGGTAAATGACTCACCCAGCAACAAAGCAGAGCACGTCAGAATAATGTGTGACTCTTAAAGATGCTTCAAAGTCTTATCTGCTGTGGGTAAGTAGAGAAAATGGAGAGTTACCGATCTTGCAAACACATAGGGATGAGAGAAACAATTTAAAAAAATCATTCCACAATACCCTCTAAGGGACAGTTACTATCTCTCAGCACCTCCCTTCTGTAATGGAAACGGGAGGGGATGTTTGCTGCCATGGTTCAGTTATATGAGCAGCGAAAGCATGGGGAATTGTTGCAACTAACTGGGGAGGGGGAATTGCTGTCTTCAGAATACATGTCCACATTTAGCAAGTGAAGGAGATGACTGAAGAGAGAAAGGCCAATACATTTTCTCGCTGTCCAGAGTGCTTCTTCACAAAACTGGTGTAATTCCTATACTTAATTTGAAATCATCTTCTTACAAAACAAATCAAAACCAAGAAAATCAAAAGGTATTTTTGCTCATTGCTAGGAGTCTAAACAAAAACTTCAATAATATGCATGGCTCACTGCCGAGGGAGAAATAGTGGCCATGTACACAGATACATTCAGTGTAGCCTGTATACTGTGCCTACATGGATGTTATTAAATAATGGGGTGTATCTGTCAGACCTAACTTTTTCATCTGAGGTGTTCTACAGTCTATATGCAGATGACCTGAAATTGGGTAAACTGATTACATGTGTTACTGATAAGGCATGTCTGCAAAGTAACTTGACTATATTGACCATTTGGGAACAGGAGCATAATATGCTGATAAATACATAAAAAGCTAAGCATATGAGATTTGAGAGACATAAACTGAAAGGTGAATATTTAATGCAGTACATAGTGATTTAAACCTTAGACTCATTTAAGGACCTGGTTATATGGGTAGATTCAGCTATGAGTTTTCCTAATCATATCAACCAATTAGTTAATGATAGTTATAGAACTATAGGTTATATAAAAAAGATTTATAAAGTCTAGGAAATCAAAAATGCTGAAGGCATTGGTTGTTAGTTACATTAGACCCAAACTTGAGTATGGAATAACAATATGGAAACAGGCATGAGTAAACTAAAAAGAGTACAGGGGAAATATACCAAGGGCATCCATGGATGTGAAAATTTAAGTTACTATGAAAGACTAAAATGTCTGAACTTGTACAGTGTTTCTTACAGATATATAAGAGGATATCATATTCAGGTAAATAGGGCATTTAGGGACAACTACCTCTGGGAATGTTTGGGGTTAACAAAAAGTACTAGAGAATCATCAGATAACCTATGTAGAAGGTTCTATAGGAATGAGAAGTGCACTAATTGGTTCTCTGACAGAGTAGCTGCTGCATGGAACAGACTAGCAAATTACATTAAAGTGAGTACAAGTTTAGATATTTTTAAGCCGGGACACTTATTATGGGAACAAGTGTTTTGGTTTATTGGCAAGCGAGAAGGGCATTAATTCCCGCCCTTGAAATATTTGTATGTATGTATGTATGTATGTGCATTTGTACTTATGTAATGAGTGTCTAGAACAATTATGTATTTGGATTTGGATGCCGCACCTTTAGATATAAAATGAGCCATGAAAAATGGCTTCATTAAAATTATGAGTGGAAGGTTATGAAAAGCCAGTTCGTTACCAACATAGGTTCACAGATCTCTAACTGTGAGATCCATTTTAAGGAAGGGGTGTTGTCATTGCAATAGGTGCAAGCAGCATGAGAAGTGGGGAAGGATATGATTATACAATTCTTGGCAATTAGTTTTTCCATGGTTTTGACACAAGCTATTTGTTTTGCACAGCCCTTTTGTAGGATGCTAGTCTACTACATTAGCCTTTCCCTCTGAGAAACAAATGCCGAAGAGGTATGGCCCAACGACTGAACCATGTGCCACTCCACTAGTGACAGACAGGTGCTTTAGGGGAGGTAGACCTATCCACCCTTACTTCCTTGGTTCTAGTTTGAAAGCCAGGTTACTGTCCAATGTGTTGCATACAGGTTATCATTTATATGGGAGGTGTTCTGCCTGTCAGTCTATCCATCCAGCCACAACCCCTTTTTCCCATTTTTACACATGGGGTTAGGGTGTCACTTCAACAGTGACAATCATCTAGAGCCAAGGTTTACACCACTGGGTGGTTAGCACTACCACTGATGACTGTTAATACTATATGGTTATTAATTGGTTGTTTTTTTTCATTCATTCTGCTTACAAGAATCCCTACTTTCTTAACCTGGAAGCTGACTGAGCACAACCGTTTTTTCAAACATTACTTGGGAAGAGTAGACACTCAACAGCATTATACCTCTCAACCTCTTATTGCAATAAATCTCGACAAAGTCAAAAACATTGAGCAACACCAGCCCAAAAGTAGGGACAGATTTTAAGGATTGCTCTTATAAACTTTTAAAGTTGCTAGAATAACAGCTTTGTGTTAGCATGTATTTCCAGAAGGACATGCATGAGGTTTGAAACTGTCTTTATTTAAGTACTTCAATCCTAAGTGATTTGCCAGAAGCCCACAAGTTGTATGTGGAATAGATCAAAACTTCAGGACATTCAGCAAAAATCTGGACACTTGATAGGCATGGACAGCATTTACGTACTGATGAAATTAAAAGAACTTAAATCTATAAATAATATGTACTCAGCTTTCTAACTATACTGTATACTAAGTAAGGTTTAGATATGAGGAAAACAACAGGAGCAAATTCAGAAACAGTTATCCTTGAGCGTGTTCTATAACATTCATGTCTTTCTGCATAATAGCCTATAATGTTGGAATATATATAATTAATTGTACAGACATAATATGGTTAAGAGCACCATATTCTGGTTTCCAAAAGACAGTACGATGCTGGATACTGCAAATAAAGCAGCAAGAGAAGATTAGATAGAAAGTACAAGTATGCCAGGCCAAAATGTGATATTCTCTAAACAGCTATTTTATTTGTCAACTGGATGAAATCACAAGTCATAGCTCAGCATGGTATTTAGGCAATGTGCATGATGGTTTTAACTGTGGTTTTATGTGCCATCAACATGCTCTGAGGCATATTTGGTCAGTCATCTCAAAGTTCACAGCATCATAGAAAAGCATCTTCTGGAGCAATGCATGTAATAACAGGAATTTGTGTACTTTATTGACAGATTTACTTGTGTATAACTATTACTTATGGGGATAGGCTGACTCCTTTTTTTATGTTAAAAAGTAGCATGGTGTAATGTTAAACTTCTGCACCACTCTATGTTGTTTCTTGTATGGGGATATGAATGCCCACAGAAAACAGGACTTGCTCATTCTCAGTGAAAATTCCCTGCTGCCAAGTATAGACACTGTAATTAATGGATAATAATCATCATCATTATCATCATTAGATCATTTCTATATGATATATCTTACCAAGGACTGGACCATGCAGCTAGCTTGTAAAGCCTCAAGGCATATTCTATATGTCCTAGCCTCTGTCTCACACAAGGGAAGTAGGAAGGACTGGTCACTAGGGTTCCAAACCTTCAACACTTTCTTGATGCTGAAAAGCATAATCTTCTGCAGGAATTGTGTAGTCAGCAGTTTGTTGCACTTCACCAAGGATGAGTAGATAAGTTCCCATTGAACATTACCGTCTACTTCATTATATTTTGAAGATAAATATGTTATATTTCATCAGTAATTGTAAATTTAGACTATTAAATGGAACTTAGTTTTAGTGGTTGTCACTGAAAGTTGCTGATGGTTCTCTGAGAAAATAGTCATGCAAATATATATATTTTTTTGGCAAATATTTTGTCTAGGGGTGAAGAACTGTCATTTACTTCAAGGCATATTTATCCTGTTATGGTTATTTTGCCAAAATAACAGGGACATTCTTACCAAAGTGTTGTCGTAAATAAATAAAATGGATTACATCTTCCTAGTACACGCATCCACGTGTATGACTGGAGACACACACATACTCACACAAACACAAAATGCATTTTCAGTTTGAACACATAAATGTCCTTATAGTCTACATTTTGCACAAAGTGAACCAAATATGGAATAAATTAAAGTGACCTCTATTAAATACATATAAAACACTCATAATAAGTGCGCTGAATAATTAAGGTTACGCTCAATAAGTAAGAACTTGCCGATGACTCAAACCTCTCCGTAACAACCTGAGAGGTCCAAATTCTCTGCTAGATGTATTTCAGTCATAATTTTACAAAGCAAAAAGCGTAGTGGATCCACAAATATGTTCAACAAAGGCAGCAATACCAAAATGCTAGCTGCTGAATCCCACAGTCTAAATCAGCTGTGGGATTCAGCAGCTAGCGTTTTGGTATTGCTGCCTTTGTTGAACATAATTTTACAAAGCAGAATAGGGTGCACATTTACATACCACGGTGCCAGAAGAAGCTAATTATTTATATCAAATTGCAGCCGTTTGCGTTTTATTACAATTAAATAACATGCGTGCATGCCCCCAAAGGCCGTATCGGTAGTAGCATGGATTAGCATGGGTATGCAGCCGATGTCGAGCTACTGCTACACTTTGCCAGGAGCAAAGAAAAAAAAGTTGCCTCACTTTACCTGTGTCCGCACTGGAGCTTGTGGATGAAAGGAAAGGACGCGTCTAGTTCTGTCGGGCAGGGTCAAACCTCTGTGTGATGACCTGGGCAGCACAAGTCTCGAGGGCGTGTTATCCAGCTTCAAATTCCTTCAAATTTTACCTTATAAACAGCGGCGAACCAGGAAAGCTGAACCGGCACCAACTAAATACACCAAAAAGTAGAAGCAGCAAAATAAAGTTGGCAGATGTAAAAAAATAGCTGAACCGGCAAACTTCTTCGAGCTCCTTGAGGGATCCAGTAGCAGAAGAAAAGGACAGACCTGCTGCTGGACCCTCTATTTATTTGGGTGAAAACAAAAGAAATTCACGTTGGGGGTGGAGATGTGATGCAAGTGGTGGCTTGGAATGCAAGATTCCGATTGGCTTCCACCACTTGCTTTACCGACTACTTTGTAAATAGATTTTTTAATGAAAGTTAAATGTAAGCCTAATGTAAAAACACACTGAATCGTAGCTGCATAAGATAAATTACAAGTTCAGTTACGATTTCAGTGTGTTTCACATTAAACTGATCTACAAATGTACAATAAAGTTTCCCACACTTGTGGAAGGCACTCGGGCATAACAGCTTGCAATTAGTATCTTCTCATGGCGCGCTCGGTGCTAGGCACAGACGCACCATGAGAAGGTACTCGGGGTTAATGAGTTACCTTACCCATTAATATGTACTGTTATCTTAACCATTAATATGTACTGTTATCCTACCCATTAATATGTACTGTGTACTGTTATCTTACCCATTATATGTACTGGGTACTGTTATCCTACCCATTAATATGTAATGTGTACTATCTTACCCATTAATATGTACTGTGTACTATCTTACCCATTAATATGTACTGTGTACTGTTATCTTACCCATTAACATATACTGTGTTCTGTGTACTGTTTTCATACCCATTAATAAGTACTGTGTACTATCTTACCCATTAATATGTACTGTGTACTGTTATCTTACCCATTAATATGGACTGTGTGCTGTTATCTTACCCATTAATATGTACTGCATACTGTTATCTTACCCATTAACATATACTGTGTTCTGTGTACTGTTTTCATACCCATTAATAAGTACTGTGTACTATCTTACCCATTAATATGTACTGTGCACTATCTTACCCATTAATATGTACTATGTACTATTATCTTACCCATTAATATGTACTGTGTACTGTTATCTTACCCATTAATATGTACTGTGTACTGTTATCTTACCCATTAATATGTATTGTGTACTATCTTACCCATTAATATTTACTGTGTACTGTTATTTTACCCATTAATATATACTGTATACTGTTATCTTATGCATTAATATGCACTGTGTACTATCTTACCCATTAATATGTACTGTGCAGTATCTTGCCCATTAATATGTACTGTGTACTGTTATCTTACCCATTAATATGTACTGTGTACTGTTATCTTACACATTAATATGTACTGTGTACTGTTATCTTACACATTAATATGTACTGTGTACTGCTATATTACCCATTAATATGTACTGTGTACTGTTATCTTACACATTAATATATTCTGTGTACTGTTATCTTACACATTAATATGTACTGTGTACTGTCTTACCCATTAATATGTACTGTGTACTGTTATCGTACCCATTAATATGTACTGTGTACTGTTATCATACCCATTAATATGTTCTGTGTACTGTTATCCTATCCATTAATATGTACTGTGTGCTGTTATCGTACCCATTAATATGTACTGTTATATTACCCATTAATATGTACTGTGTACTGTTATCTTACACATTAATATGTACTGTGTACTGTTATCTTACACATTAATATGTACTGTGTACTGTTATCTTACCCATTAATATGTACTGTGTACTGTTATCTTACCCATTAATATGTACTGTGTACTATCTTACCCATTAATATGTACTGTGCACTATCTTACCCATTAATATGTACTGTGTATTATTATCTTACCCATTAATATGTACAGCGTACTCTTATCTTACACTATAGTATGTACTGTGCACTGTTATCTTACATATTAATATGTACTGTGTACTGTTATCTTACCCATTAATATGTACTGTGTGCTGTTATCTTACCCATTAATATGTACTGTGTAGTGTTATCTTTCCCATTAATATGTACAGCGTACTGTTATCTTACACTATAGTATGTACTGTGCACTGTTATCTTACATATTAATATGTACTGTGTACTGTTATTTTACCCATTAATATGTACTGTGTACTGTTAACTTACCCATTAATATGTACTGTGTACTATCTTACCCATTAATATGTACTGTGTACTGTTATCTTACCCATTAATATGGACTGTGTACTGTTATCTTACCCATTAATATGTACTGCGTACTGTTATCTTACCCATTAATATATACTGTGTTCTGTGTACTGTTTTCATACCCATTAATATGTACTGTGTACTATCTTACCCATTAATATGTACTGTGCACTATCTTAACCATTAATATGTACTATGTACTATTATCTTACCCATTAATATGTGCTGTGTACTGTTATCTTACCCATTAATATGTACTGCGTACTGTTATCTTACACATTAGTATGTACTGTGTACTGTTATCTTACATATTAATATGTACTGTGTACTGTTATCTTACCCATTAATATGTACTGTGTGCTGTTATCTTGCCCATTAATATGTACTGTTATCTTACCCATTAATATGTACTGTGTACTGTTATCTTACCCATTAATATGTACTGTGTACTATCTTACCTCTTAATATGTACTGTGTACTGTTATCTTACTCATTAATATGTACTGTGTACTGTTATCTTACCTATTAATATGTACAGTGTTTTGTTATCTTACCCATTAATATGTACTGTGTACTGTTATCTTACCCATTAATATGTACTGTGTGCTGTTATCTTACCAATTAATATGTACTGTGTGCTATTATCTTACCCATTAATATGTACTGTGTACTGTTATCCTACCCATTAATATGTACTGTGCACTGTTATCTTACCCATTATATGTACTGGGTACTGTTATCCTACCCATTAATATGTACTGTGTACTGTTATTTTACCCATTAATATGTACTGTGTACTGTTAACTTACCCATTAATATGTACTGTGTACTATCTTACCCATTAATATGTACTGTGTACTGTTATCTTACCCATTAATATAGACTGTGTATTGTTATCTTACCCATTAATATGTACTGCGTACTGTTATCTTACCCATTAATATATACTGTGTTCTGTGTACTGTTTTCCTACCCATTAATATGTACTGTGTACTATCTTACCCATTAATATGTACTGTGCACTATCTTACCCATTAATATGTACTATGTACTATTATCTTACCCATTAATATGTACTGTGTACTGTTATCTTACCCATTAATATGTACTGTGTACTGTTAACTTACCCATTAATATGTACTGCGTACTGTTATCTTACCCATTAATATGTACTGTGTACTGTTATCTTATACATTAATATGTACTGTGTACTATCTTACCCATTAATATGTAATGTGTACTGTTATCTTACCCATTAATATGTACTGTGTGCTGTTATCTTACCCATTAATATGTACTGTGTACTGTTATTTTACCCATTAATATATACTGTATACTGTTATCTTATGCATTAATATGCACTGTGTACTATCTTACCCATTAATATGTACTGTGCACTATCTTACCCATTAATATGTACTGTGTACTGTTATCTTACCCATTAATATGTACTGTGTCCTCTTATCTTACACATTAATATGTACTGTGTACTGTTATCTTACACATTAATATGTACTGTGTACTGCTATATTACCCATTAATATGTACTGTGTACTGTTATCTTACACATTAATATATTCTGTGTACTGTTATCTTACACATTATATCTACTGTGTACTGTCTTACCCATTAATATGTACTGTGTACTGTTATCGTACCCATTAATATGTACTGTGTACTGTTATCATACCCATTAATATGTTCTGTGTACTGTTTTCCTACCAATTAATATGTACTGTGTGCTGTTATCGTACCCATTAATATGTACTGTTATATTACCCATTAATATGTACTGTGTGCTGTTATCTTACCAATTAATATGTACTGTGTGCTATTATCTTACCCATTAATATGTACTGTGTACTGTTATCCTACCCATTAATATGTACTGTGTACTGTTATCTTACCCATTATATGTATTGGGTACTGTTATCCTACCCATTAATATGTACTGTGTACTGTTATTTTACCCATTAATATGTACTGTGTACTGTTAACTTACCCATTAATATGTACTGTGTACTATCTTACCCATTAATATTTACTGTGTACTGTTATCTTACCCATTAATATGGACTGTGTAATGTTATCTTACCCATTAATATGTACTGCGTACTGTTATCTTACCCATTAATACATACTGTGTTCTGTGTACTGTTTTCATACCCATTAATATGTACTGTGTACTATCTTCCCCATTAATATGTACTGTGCACTATCTTAACCATTAATATGTACTATGTACTATTATATTACCCATGAATATGTGCTGTGTACTGTTATCTTACACATTAATATGTACTGCGTACTGTTATCTTACACATTAGTATGCACTGTGTACTGTTATCTTACATATTATTATGTACTGTGTCCTGTTATCTTACCCATTAATATGTACTGTGTGCTGTTATCTTGCCCATTAATATGTACTTTTATCTTACCCATTAATATGTACTGTGTACTATCTTACCTCTTAATATGTACTGTGTACTGTTATCTTACCTATTAATATGTACAGTGTTTTGTTATCTTTCCCATTAATATGTACTGTGTACTGTTATCTTACCCATTAATATGTACTGTGTGCTGTTATCTTACCAATTAATATGTACTGTGTGCTATTATCTTACCCATTAATATGTACTGTGTACTGTTATCCTACCCATTAATATGTACTGTGCACTGTTATCTTACCCATTATATGTACTGGGTACTGTTATCCTACCCATTAATATGTACTGTGTACTGTTATTTTACCCATTAATATGTACTGTGTACTGTTAACTTACCCATTAATATGTACTGTGTACTATCTTACCCATTAATATGTACTGTGTACTGTTATCTTACCCATTAATATAGACTGTGTATTGTTATCTTACCCATTAATATGTACTGCGTACTGTCATCTTACCCATTAATATGTACTGTGTGCTCTTATGTTACCCATTAATATGTACTGTGTACTGTTATCTTACCCATTAATATGTACTGTGTACTGTTATCCTACCCAATAATATTTACTGTGTACTGTTGTCTTACCCATTAATATGTACTGCGTACAGTTATCTTACCCATTAATATGTACTGTGTGCTGTTATCTTACCCAATAATATGTAGTGTACTGTTAACTTACCCATTAATATGTACTTTGTACTGTTATCCTATCCATTAATATGTACTGTCTGCTGTTATCCTACCCATTAATATGTACTGTGTACTGTTATCTTACACATTAATATGTACTGTTTGCTGTTATCTTTCACATTAATATGTACTGTGTACTGTTATCTTACCCATTAATATGTACTGTTATATTACCCATTAATATGTACTGTGTACTGTTATCTTACACATTAATATGTACTCTGTACTGTTATCTTCCCATTAATATGTACTGTTATCTTGCCCATTAATATGTACTGTGCAGTGTTATCTTACCCATTAATATGTACTGTGTACTATCTTACCTATCAATATGTACTGTGTACTGTTATCTTACCCATTAATATGTACTGTGTACTGTTATCCTACCCATTAATATGTACTGTGTACTGTTATCTTACCCATTAATATGTACTGTGTACTGTTATCCTACCCATTGATATGTACTGTGTACTGTTATCTTACCCATTAATATGTACTGTGTACTATCTTACCCATTAATATGTACTGTGTACTATCTTACCCATTAATATGTACTGTGTACTGTTATCTTACCCATTAATATGTACTGTGTACTATCTTATCCATTAATATGTACTGTGTACTGTTATCTTACCCATTAGCGATCACTCCCTCACCTACGTCACTAGAGCTAAAACTAACCCAAACTTTCCTACCACTCACAAAACACTATACTCCAAAAAACAATTTATTTCTGAACAGTTTCAAACAGAACTTTCACAATACAACTGTACCTGTCTAAAACACCTCACACTCAACAAGGCTGTTGAATACTTCAATTCAGCATTCCTTGCAATCCTAAAACAACATGCCCCAAGTCGCAATATTAGAACAAAGACTAAGACAGCACCCTGGCTAACCTCTAATACTAAGCATAAAATTATTCTCAGAAATAAATCTTGGAATAAATGGCATTCCTCTAGAAACCCAACAGATCATCAAACCTTTAGAGAGCTCAGAAACAGTACCAAAAAAGCCATCCTAACAGATAAAAAGAATTTTTACTTCGAACTGCAGCAATCCACCAAAAAGAACCAAAAATTCTGGTCTACTATTAACAATCTAATTACCCCAGGCAAATTAGTTACACCCAATCCACAGGACTCAGACCCCGAAGATCCCACTTTAATAGCCAATAATTTCAATACTTTCTTTACTACTTCCATACAAAGTCTAGCTAACCACCTATCTCCTGATACTTCTCAACTGCTCTTAAGTAGCTTCAATGACTCTCTTCCTCTCCTTCAACTACAACCTATACCCACCTCTTATATACAATCTCTATTACACAAACTTAAACCCACTACCACCTCAGCAGACAAGCTTCCTGCTGAATTCCTGCAAGTAGCAGCTAAAGCTATTGCCTATCCTGTCTCTATCCTAATAAACAGATCCATAAAAGAAAGTACTTTCCCAGCAATCTGGAAAATATCATACATCATACCCTTACACAAAGGAGGTAAATCTACTGACCTTTCTAACTTTCGCCCTATCGCACTATTATCTCCTCTGGCAAAAATTATGGAAAAATGTATACACAAACAACTACTTAACCATCTCCTCCTTAACAACCTACTAGCTGACACTCAACACGGATTTAGGCCTTCACATAGTACTACCACTGCACTACTTTCTTTCACCAACACTATCAACTATAACCATAATAACAACAAACTAACCTCTTCTCTTTTCCTAGACCTGTCAAAAGCCTTCGATATGGTAAACCATACACTTCTTCTCCACATACTTAAATCTTTTGCCTTGGATTACTCTTCTTTAACCTGGCTTTCATCTTATCTTGAAGACCGACATCAAGCAGTACTCTGGAAAAATTCTCTATCTACTCTACTACCTATCTCTTTAGGAGTACCACAGGGATCTATACTAGGCCCACTTTTATTCTCCATCTTTATTAATGATCTACAATCATCTATCCAAAACACTACCTGCATACAATATGCAGATGATTCCACCATAATTTGTACAGCTTCCTCTCAAACAGAACTCCAATACCTTACACAAGCAACCTTTTCAACCGTTGAACAATGGTTCTCAAAAAGATGTCTTCTCCTCAACCCCAAGAAAACAAAACTATTACTTTTTTCACCTACACACAAATCTACTCAACTACATTTTACTATCACTGCAAGTGATAACTCCCACATTTCCCCCAACTTCACTACAAAACTGCTTGGTGTTACTATTGATAATAATCTTAGCTTTGATCATCACATTAATAACACAATAAAAGCAGTTAATAAAAAGATTGGTTCACTATACAGAATCAAACCCTTCCTTACACCCGAGGCACGGACTACCTTAGCACAATCACATCTTATCTCTACCCTTCTGTATGCTTCCTCTATTTACACTAATCTCTCTAAAGGTAACCTTAGGAAACTGTCTACATCTTACCACAACATAGCTCGATTTGCCACTGCATCTCAATATAGAACTCACCACTGCCTAAACTTAAAACAACTACACTGGCTGGAACTTCCTAACAAGATTATCTATCAACAACTCTTAATAGCACATAAAATTTTATATCAACCCTCAAAAACACCAGCTCTTAGCAACCACTTGACTCCCTATAATAATTTAAAACAACTACGCTCCTCCCAAAAGCTACAAGTTAACATTACCAGAATTACAAACTCTGCAGGGAACTGCCTTTTCTCCAACTCAGTTGGCAAAATATGGAATAACCTTCCCTTACATATCTCCTCTCTAACCACTTTTCCTTTCTTTAAGAAACAACTTCTTTCACATCTGAACAATTTCTGGCTCTGCTCTTGTACCAAGCCAGACTAACCTACTTTCATCTTTCTACTATCTTTGTATTTATTCAACACTGCAATCTTTCTCTCTAATCACAAATAACTTTATGATTCTATTGTTACTACTGTTGTAAAAAAAAAAAAAAAAAAAAAAAAAAAAAAACAAAATCTTTATTTTCTTGTTTTAATTACATAATTAGTATTACATAGTTGGTATTATTTGTTTTTTGTTAGATTTGCATTACATGACCTGAACTAATATCCTTGTATTTTTGCTCTTTGCCTATATCATAAGTGATTATTTTACATGTATTTCTATAACCATGCTTTAATCTGTGGAGCTTTTCACCCCGGGCCTCCACTGAAAATGGACAACGATCCAGTTGGACTAGCCCGGTCAACAAATGTAAAATAAATAAATAAATAAATAAATAAATTAATATGTCCTGTGTACTGTTACCTTACCCATTAATATGTACCGTGTACTGTTATCTTACCCATTAATATGTACTGTGTACAATCTTACCCATTAATATGTACCGTGTGATGTTATTTTACCCATTAATATGTACTGTGTACTATTATCTTACACATTCATATGTACTGTGCACTGTTATCCTACCCATTAATATGTACTGTGTACTGTTATCCTACCCATTACTGTGTAGTGTTATCTTACCCATTAATATGTACTGTGTACTGTTATCTTACCCATTGATATGTACTGTGTACTGTTATCTTACCCATTAATATGTACTGTGTACTATCTTACCCAATAATATGTACTGTGTACTTTTATCATACCCATTAATATGTACTGTGTACTATCGTACCCATTAATATGTACTGTGTACTGTTATCTTACCCATTAATATGTACTGTGTACTATCTTACCCATTAATATGTACTGTGTACTGTTATCTTACCCATTAATATGTACTGTGTACTGTTATCTTACCCATTAATATGTACTGCGTACTGTTATCTTACCCATTAATATATACCGTGTACTGTTTTCATACCCATTAATATGTTCTCTGCACTATCTTACCCATTAATATGTACTCTGCACTATCTTACCCATTAATATTTACTGTGTACTATTATCCTACCCATTAATATGTACTGTGTACTGTTATCTTACCCATTAATATGTACTGTGTACTGTTATCTTACCCATTAATATGTACTGTGTACTGTTATCTTACCCATTGATATGTACTGTGTACTATCTTACCCATTAATATGTACTGTGTACTGTTATCTTACCCATTAATATGTACTGTGTACTATCTTACCCAATAATATGTACTGCGTACTTTTATCTTACCCATTAATATGTACTGTGTACTATTGTACCCATTAATATGTACTGTGTACTGTTAACTTACCCATTAATATGTACTGTGTACTATCTTACCCATTAATATGCACTGTGTACTGTTATCTTACCCATTAATATGGACTGTGTACTGTTATCTTACCCATTAATATGTACTGCGTACTGTTATCTTACCCATTAATATATATTGTGTACTGTTTTCATACCCATTAATATGTTCTCTGTACTATCTTACCCATTAATATGTACTCTGCACTATCTTACCCATTAATATTTACTGTGTACTATTATCCTACCCATTAATATGTACTGTGTACTGTTATCTTACCCATTAATATGTACTGTGTACTGTTAACTTACCCATTAATATGTACTGTGTACTGTTATCTTACCCATTAATATGTACTGTGTACTATCTTACCCATTAATATGTAATGTGTACTGTTATCTTACCCATTAATATGTACTGTGTGCTGTTATCTTACCCATTAATATGTACTGTGTACTGTTATCTTACCCATTAATATATACTGTGTACTGTTATCTTACGCATTAATATGTACTGTGTACTATCTTACCCATAAATATCTACTGTGCACTATCTTACCCATTAATATGTACTGTGTACTGTTATCTTACCCATTAATATGTACTGTGTCCTCTTATCTTACACATTAATATGTACTGTGTACTGTTATCTTACACATTAATATGTACTGCGTACTGCTATATTACCCATTAATATGTACTGTGTACTGTTATCTTACACATTAATATATACTGTGTACTGTTATCTTACACATTAATATGTACTGTGTACTGTCTTTCCCATTAATATGTACTGTGTACTGTTATCGTACCCATTAATATGTACTGTGTACTGTTATCATACCCATTAATATGTTCTGTGTACTGATATCCTACCCATTAATATGTACTGTGTGCTGTTATCTTACCCATTAATATGTACTGTGTACTGTTATCTTACCCATTAATAAGTACTGTGTACTGTTAACTTACCCATAAATATGTACTGTGTACTGTTATCTTAATCATTAATATGTACTGTGTAAAGTTATCTTACCCATTAATATATACTGTGCACTATCTTACCCATTAATATGTACTGTGTACTATTATCTTACCCATTAATATGTACTATGTACTATTATCTTACCCATTAATATGTACTGTGTAGTGTTATCTTTCCATTAATATGTACTGCGTACTGTTATCTTACACATTAGTATGTACTGTGAACTGTTATCTTACATATTAATATGCACTGTGTACTGTTATCGTACCCATTAATATGTACTGTTATATTACCCATTAATATGTACTGTGTACTATTATCTTCCACATTAATATGTACTGTGTACTGTTATTTTATCCATTAATATGTACTGTGTACTGTTATCTTACCCATTAATATGTACTGTGTACTGTTATCCTACCCATTAATATGTACTGTGTACTGTTATCTTACACATTAATATATACTGCGTACTGTTATCTTACACATTAATATGTACTGTGTACTGCTATCTTACCCGTTAATATGTGCTGTTATATTACCCATTAATATGTACTGTGTACTGTTATCTCACACACTCATATGTACTGTGTACTGTTATCTTACACATTAATATGTACTGTGTACTATCTTACCCGTTGATATGTACTGTGTACTGTTATGTTACCCATTAATATGTACTGTGTACTGTTATCATTCCCATTAATATGTACTGTGTGCTGTTATCCTACCCATTAATATGTACTGTGTACTGTTATCTTACCCATTAATATGCACTGTGTACTGTCATCTTACACATTAATATGTACTGTGTGCTGTTATCTTACCCATTAATATGTACTGTGTACTGTTATCTTACCCATTGATATGCACTGTGTACTGTCTTACCCATTAATATGTACTGTGTACTGTTATCTTACCCATTAGTATGTACTGTGTACTATCTTACCCAATAATATGTACTATGTACTTTTATCTTACCCATTAATATGTACTGTGTACTATCGTACCTATTAATATGTACTGTGTACTGTTAACTTACCCATTTATATGTACTGTGTACTGTTATCTTACCCATTAATATATACTGTGTACTGTTATCTTACCCATTAATATGTACTGCGTACTGTTATCTTACCCATTAATATATACCGTGTACTGTTTTCATACCCATTAATATGTACTGTGTACTATCTTACCCATTAATATGCACTGTGCACTATCCTACCCATTAATATTTACTGTGTACTATTATCTTACCCATTAATATGTACTGTGTACTGTTATCTTACCCATTAATATGTACTGTGTACTGTTAACTTACCCATTAATATGTACTGTGTACTATTATCTTACCCATTAATATGTACTGTGTACTGTTATCTTACCCACTAATATGTACTGTGTACTATCTTACCCATTAATATGTACAGTGTACTATTATCTTACCTATTAATATGTACTGTGTACTGTTATCTTACCCATTAATATGTACTGTGTAGTGTTATCTTTCCCATTAATATGTACTGCGTACTGTTATCTTACACATTAGTATGTACTGTGAACTGTTATCTTACATATTAATATGCACTGTGTACTGTTATCGTACCCATTAATATGTACTGTTATATTACCCATTAATATGTACTGTGTACTGTTATCTTACACATTAATATGTACTGTGTACTGTTATCTTACCCATTAATATGTACTGTGTACTGTTTTCTTACCCATTAATATGTACTGTGTACTGTTATCCTACCCATTAATATGTACTGTGTACTGCTATCTTACCCATTAATATGTACTGTTATATTACCCATTAATATGTACTGTGTACTGTTATCTTACACATTAATATGTACTGTGTACTGTTATCTTACACATTAATATGTACTGTGTACTATCTTACCCATTAATATGTACTGTGTACTGTTATGTTACGCATTAATATGTACTGTTATCATTCCCATTAATATGTACTGTGTACTGTTATCCTACCCATTAATATGTACTGTGTACTGTTATCTTACCCATTAATATGTACTCTGTACTGTTATCTTACACATTAATATGTACTGTGTACTGTTATCTTACCCATTAATATGTACTGTGTACTGTTTTCTTACCCATTAATATATACTGTGTACTGTTATCTTACCCATTAATATGTACTGTGTACTGTTATCTTACTCATTAATATGTACTGTGTACTGTTATCTTACTCAATATGTACTGTGTACTGTTATCTTACCCATTAATATGCACTGTGTACTGTTATCTTACCCATTAATATGTACGGTGTACTGTTATCTTACCCATTATTATGTACTGTGTACTGTCATCTTACCCATTAATATGTATTGTGTGCTGTTATCTTACCCATTAATATGTACTGTGTACTGTTATCCTACCCATTAATATGTACTGTGTACTGTTATCCTACCCATTAATATTTACTGTGTACTGTTGTCTTACCCATTAATATGTACTGTGTACTGTTATCTTACCCATTAATATGTACTGTGTACTGTTATCTTACCCAATTATATGTACTGTGTACAGTTATCTTACCCATTAATATGTACTGTGTACTGTTATCTTACCCATTAATATGTAGTGTACTGTTAACTTACCCATTAATATGTACTTTGCACTGTTATCCTATCCATTAATATGTACTGTGTACTGCTATCCTACCCATTAATATGTACTGTGTACTGTTATCTTACACATTAATATGTACTGTTTGCTGTTATCTTTCACATTAATATGTACTGTGTACTGTTATCTTACCCATTAATATGTACTGTTATATTACCCATTAATATGTACTGTGTACTGTTATCTTACACTTTAATATGTACTGTGTACTGTTATCTTACACATTAATACGTACTGTGTACTATCTTACCCATTAATATGTACTGTGTACTGTTAACTTACCCATTAATATGTACTGTGTACTGTTATCCTACCCATTAATATGTACTGTGTACTGTTATCTTACACATTAATATGTACTGTGTACTGTTATCTTACCTATTAATATGTACTGTGTACTGTTATCTTGCCCATTAATGTGTACTGTTATCTTACTCATTAATATGTACTCTGTACTGTTATCTTACCCATTAATATGTACTGTGTACTATCTTATCTATCAATATGTACTGTGTACTGTTATCTTACCCATTAATATGTACAGTGTTTTGTTATCTTACCCATTAATATGTACTGTGTACTGTTATCTTACCCATTAATATGTACTGTGTGCTGTTATCTTACCCATTAATATGTACTGTGTGCTATTATCTTTCCCATTATAATGTACTGTGTACTGTTATCTTACCTATTAATATGTACTGTGTACTGTTATCTTGCCCATTAATGTGTACTGTTATCTTACTCATTAATATGTACTCTGTACTGTTATCTTACCCATTAATATGTACTGTGTACTATCTTATCTATCAATATGTACTGTGTACTGTTATCTTACCCATTAATATGTACAGTGTTTTGTTATCTTACCCATTAATATGTACTGTGTACTGTTATCTTACCCATTAATATGTACTGTGTACTGTTATCTTACCCATTAATATGTACTGTGTACTGTTATCCTACCCAATAATATGTACTGTGTATTGTTGTCTTACCCATTAATATGTACTGTGTACTATCTTACACATTAATATATACTGTGTACTGTCATCTTACACATTAATATGTACTGTGTACTATCTTACCCATTAATATGTACTGTGTACTGTTATCGTACCCATTAATATGTACTGTGTACTGTTATCATACCCATTAATATGTACTGTGTACTGTTTTCCAGCCCATTAATATGTACTGTGTGCTGTTAACTTACCCGTTAATATGTACTGTGTACTGTTATCTTACACATTAATATGTACAGTGTACTGTTATCTTACCCATTAACATGTACTGTGTACTGTTTTCTTACCCATTAATATATACTGTGTACTGTTATCTTGCCCATTAATATGTACTGTTATCTTACCCATTAATATGTACTGTGTACTGTTATCTTACTCATTAATATGTAATGTTTACTGTTATCTTCCTCATTAATATGTACTGTGTACTGTTATCTTACCCATTAATATGTACTGTGTACTGCTATCATACCCATTAATATGTACTGTGTACTGTTATCTTACCCATTAATATGTACTGTGTACTGTTATCTTACCCATTAATATGTACTGTGTACTGTTTTCTTACCCATTAATATGTACTATGTGCTGTTATCTTACCCATTAATATGTACTGTGTACTGTTATCCTACCCATTAATATGTACTGTGTATTGTTATCTTACCCATTAATATGTACTGTGTACTGTTATCCTACCCATTAATATTTACTGTGTACTGTTATCTTACCCGTTAATATGTACTGTGTACTGTTATCTTACCCAATAATATGTACTGTGTACTGTTATCTTACCCAATTATATGTATTGTGTACTGTTATCTTACCCATTAATATGTACTGTGTACTGTTATCTTACCCTTTAATATGTACTGTGTACTGTTATCCTACCCATTAATATGTACTGTGTACTGTTATCCTACCCATTAACATGTATTGTGTACTGTTATCTTCCCCATTAGCATGTACTGTGTACTGTTATCTTACACATTTAATATGTACTTTGTACTGTTATCTTAAGCAAAAAATGATGCATTATACAAGCACAGTTTAAAACACACCACAGCCAATTTTATGTTTAGTATCATTGATTGTATTAGGGGCAAATGTCAAGACAAGCTGAAGTGGCATGAAATACTTACCTCTAAGGAGAGGAAGTGGATTATCAGACTTGGGGCTTTGTTTCCACCTGGTCTTAATGACCAATTGTAATTTACTAATCATGTATTGTGATTGGTCTTTTGCTACTGCCAGGTTCTATATATGTATAGTCACTGGGTCTGTGTCTTCATGAACTTATATATTTTGTATTTTCACTGAGGAAGGCTCTGTTGAGCCGAAACCGGTCTGTATGAGCTATATTTCATGTAGCCATGAGGGATTTTTCCTTCCCTTATGAATAAATATTTTTCATACAGTTTCCAACAGCTGCTGGCTTTGTTTTTTGCTTTTCATTTGGTTTATTGGCCGTGCAGTATCTTCCGTGCAACCTTCTTGGATGTATACTGTTATCTTACCCATTAATATGTACTGTGTACTGTTATCTTGCCCATTAATATGTACTGTTATCTTACCCATTAATATGCACTGTGTACTATCTTACCTATTAATATGTACTGTGTACTGTTATCCTACCCATTAATATGTACTGTGTACTGTTATCTTACCCATTAATATGTACTGTGTACTGTTATCTTACACATTAATATGTACTGTGTACTGTTATCTTACCCATTAATATGTACTGTGTACTGTTATCTTGCCCATTAATATGTACTGTTATCTTACCCATTAATATGTACTGTGTACTGTTATCTTACCCATTAATATGTACTGTGTACTGTTATCTTACCCATTAATATGTACTGTGTACTATCTTACCCATTAATATGTACTGTGTACTGTTATCTTACCCATTAATATGTACTGTGTACTGTTATCTTGCCCATTAATATGTACTGCTATCTTACCCATTAATATGTACTGTGTACTGTTATCTTACCCATTAATATGTACTGTGTACTGTTATCTTACCCATTAATATGTACTGTGTACTATCTTACCTATTAATATGTACTGTGTACTGTTATCTTACACATTACTGTTATCTTACCCATTAATATGTACTGTGTACTGTTACCTTACCCATTAATATGTACTGTTATCTTACACATTAATATGTACTGTTATCTTACCCATTAATATGTACTGTGTAGTGTTGTCTTACACATTAATATGTACTGTGTACTGTTATCTTACCCATTAATATGTACTGTGTACTGTTATCCTGCCCATTAATATGTACTGTTATCTTACCCATTAATATGTACTGTGTAGTGTTGTCTTACACATTAATATGTACTGTGTACTGTTATCTTACCCATTAATATGTACTGTGTACTATCTTACCTATTAATATGTACTGTGTACTGTTATTTTACACATTAATATGTTCTGTTATCTTACCCATTAATATGTACTGGGTTCTGTTATCTTACCCATTAATATGTACTGTGTACTGTTATCTTGCCCATTAATATGTACTGTTATCTTACCCATTAATATGTACTGTGTACTGTTATCTTACCCATTAATATGTACTGTGTAGTGTTATCTTACCCATTAATATGTACTGTGTACTATCTTACCTATTAATATGTACTGTGTACTGTTATCTTACACATTACTGTTATCTTACCCATTAATATGTACTGTGTACTGTTACCTTACCCATTAATATGTATTGTTATCTTACACATTAATATGTACTGTTATCTTACCCATTAATATGTACTGTGTAGTGTTGTCTTACACATTAATATGTACTGTGTACTGTTATCTTACCCATTAATATGTACTGTGTACTGTTATCTTGCCCATTAATATGTACTGTTATCTTACCCATTAATATGTACTGTGTAGTGTTGTCTTACACATTAATATGTACTGTGTACTGTTATCTTACTCATTAATATGTACTGTGTACTATCTTACCTATTAATATGTACTGTGTACTGTTATTTTACACATTAATATGTTCTGTTATCTTACCCATTAATATGTACTGGGTTCTGTTATCTTACCCATTAATATGTACTGTGTACTGTTATCCTACCCATTAATATGTACTGTGTACTGTTATCTTACCTATTAATATGTACTGTGTACTGTTATCCTACCCATTATTATGTACTGTGTACTATCTTACCCATTAATATTTGCTGTGTACTATCTTACCCATTAATTTGTACTGTGTACTGTTATCTTACCCATTAATATGTACTGTGTACTGTTATCCTACCCATTATTATGTACTGTGTACTATCTTACCCATTAATATTTACTGTGTACTATCTTACCCATTAATATTTGCTGTGTACTATCTTACCCATTAATATGTACTGTGTACTGTTATCTTACCCATTAATATGTACTGTAAACTGCTATCCTTCCCATTATATGTACTGTGTACTGTTATCTTACCCATTAATATGTACTGTGTACTGTTATCTTACCCATTAATATGTACTGTGTACTGTTATCTTACTCATTAATATGTACTGTGTAAAGTTATCTTACCCTTTAATATGAACTGTGTACTGTTTTCATTCCCACTAATATGTACTGTGTACTGTTATCCTACCCATTAATATGTACTGTGTACTGTTATCTTACCCATTAATATGTACTGTGTACTGTTATCTTACCCATTAATATGTACTGCCAGGTACTCTGGTTTCAGCAAACATTCAAAAGCATGCAGTTGCCAGATTTGCAACTTCTAAACTGCCTGTAGATGTGAGAGCACCTGTCATACTGGAGAAAGGTCTGGCGATCTACCTCCAACCCATCCCCCCACCCCTGCCTATAAACTAACTGTAGCTGTTTACTTGGTCACTACAGGAGTTGGATGTGACTTGTAAGTATGGATGGAAATGCTAATATGTGCTTGCTCCTGTGCTTCAGACATTTACTTCCGTCTTACATGGTATGATTACATTCTATCATGATGCTAAAATGAAACTGAAGCTGCAGCAACTGCAAAGTTTTATGTGCTACATAAATTTTACTGGATGTGCCTTCTGTAACAAAATTTTCCCCTCCTATTGTGCTGTAGAATCTTTGTTCATTTTTCCCATTGTGTATATATTCAAACATATTATCAGAAGTGAAACTGCTGAGCAAAGTAAACCAAACATGCTTGCATTGCTGGAAAAACAGCCTTCAACTGCCTCTGATGCAAAAAATTTACCTTGCTTCAGAATTTTCTTTCAAATTTCAAAATAATCACTACAAGCAAATTTCTGGAAAACATGAATAATTCTATCACCACTTCCACTGTATGAGAAAATTTGCTGATGTTTGTTTGGTCATGCCAACGCACTTACATTTCTCCAAAACCTCCAGACAACACCCATAACTAATCCAGTGTAAAAGCAATTAGTAAGCTACAAGTTCCATGTCATTAGCTATGTTGCTGTACATTCAAATGTGTCAATTGGGCACTTTTAATGATCCTTTTGGCTCTCTCTCTCTGAATGTATATCTTTTATCAGAGATAACTCCAAATACCTCACCTGCACTGATCTTTAAAAAACTTGGCAATGGTGTTTTTATACAGTAAGAGCCTGTGAAATGTATGCTTTCTGTCAATCAGAATGGCCTGTTGCTGGTATGAATTTCTCTGATCTGTACAGTCGTACGTATAAGGTTGTTTAACAAATTAACAGAGCAGCACATAATTACCTGTCAGTTATGGACAATAAATTCAAAGAGCACTGGCTACTCATCATGAACTTTATTCATATACAGTTTTTCTTTCCACAGTCTATGCACTCTTTTGCCTCTCAGAATGGAGAGAGGTGCCACATAAATGTAGTCATAGTTTATAATTTCTGTAATGCCAAAACTCATGTACATGCTAATGATTATTAATGATTATAAAATACCATTGTTTCTGAAAGCCACTATGATCAGTCTCATCTTGTTATGAAAAGCATACTTTGTCTCTGCTGACAGAATGTTTTTTCACTTTTTTTTTTTTTACCAGAAATCATGTTTTGACTTTATCCAAAATAACTAGACCAAGGACCAGTTTCCAAACGACTTGCTGTCGATGTAAGTCACTTACTCTGGTGTAAACCCACAGAGATTCCAAAAGACGTGCTGTCAGAGTAAGACACATACTCTGATGTAAGGTTAACTCAGGTTTACAATGGAATTGGGCCCTTACCTCTTAACTGTACAGATTTTCGCAGAATGTCCAGATTTTTGCCTCATATTTTTGGTCTGTTCCTCATAAAAGTTGCGGGGTTTTTTTGCCAAATCACTGGGATGATTTAAGGATTCAAGTCATTAAATAATGACATGTATTTGAGTTTTAGACTTCATATCATTAAGAAAATGCATGCTAATACAAATCCTGTTGTTCTAGCAACTTTCTAAGTTTATAAAAGCAATATTTAAAATGTGCCCCTATTTTTGGGCCTTTGTCCACCCATTATGTTAGGCTTTGTCCAGATTTCTTGTGCTAAGAGGTTGAGAGGTATGATCGGGTCCTAAGAATTAATGTCTGCTGCTGCAAAGTGCATAGAGCCTTTCACTAACTTTCTACTGCTTTTAGAAAGTGCTAAAACTGAAAAAGTTACTTTTCATTGCCAGGGCATCGTGTCACTTTAACGAGTCATTTTTCTCAGTCATTTAAACCAGACACAGCTATGTTTCACTGCTTATTTGCTAAGGGTAATGAGTAACATTTAAGTGCTTATCCCTGAAATGATACTTGCTTCCGTCACTATGATGCAATTGTCAATGTGTTCACATGTGATGGGACATCCAGTATTATTACCATTCATCGCAGCTATTTTTAACCATTTTTCTGAGGATTTGGGGGAGTTAACACCCCAGTACACAAAATGTCTTTCTGCCTGAGTGCTGAAGTGCTTTCTATTGAATCTTAAGTGCTGCTTGCAAACTGGAATCAATGGTGCACTTTGTTACCCTTTAACTGTCTTTCTAGCAATGTTTGCTATTTCCCATGCTAATTTCCCTGATGCATTGGTTGACATCTTGGCAGTTAAGCCATATTATAACAAAACTCATGTGCACTTAATGTGTTGTGCCCTTTTCTAGTAATGTACTTCCACCTTTGGGGCACTTGAAATAACTGTTATAATCTTTCAAATGCATGTTTCTACCACTACCTTACCTATTATTGTAAATCCTCCTAGCCTGCATTTTATTCTCTGCTTGAACTAATAAAATATGAGCAGCTTTTTTTCTGTATCTTAATATGTATTAACATTCAAATGGTCAAGGAAGAGGCACTCAAAATGTTCAGTAGTATGTACTGTGTACATGTTCACTAAGCCAGACCAATCAAGTGAGACCCTATAAGAATGCAGTCTATACTTCCCTCTAAGCCTACTTTCCCTGAAGATACAGGAATCCTCCCCCAATTAAAGTGTACTGATGTGTAGCAACTTACAACCAAAATATCTGATAGAGGATCTCACTTTATTTTAGTCCCCAAAGTTAAACACCTTAAAGTACTTAGAAATAATTTCAGATAACTCTCGGAGCTTAAAAAACACTATGGGGGAAAATTAGTAGTCTAGGAATGGACTGGGCCCCAACTTATCCCAATCACCTTCTCCACCTCCCTAAGCTTAGTATCCTTATATATATTGCTAAGCACTTCCTCTTAATTTAGACAACAAATCATATCTAAACCCTTCCTATTAACTTAGACAACAAATCATATCTAAATATGGATCCTGTACCTACAAATTGACTTCACATGATGCTGTGTTTGGTAATGTTTTTTGTGTTCACAGTCACCACTTGTATTGCACTATCTATCAGATCTCCTCTATTCTACTTAGTTATGCATGTTCTGGCAACGCATTACTTCCTTGAACCTATGTCATTGCGCAAAAAAATAATCGAACTTGTGCCTTTCCCTGGAGAGGATTTAGCAGAGTCTTTCATGCATTCAGTATAAGTTTTTCCCATATTGCTACATTTCATATCTGAGGTATAAATAAATACATGTCATATAACTATGTTCTACTTAAGCAGAAGTGAAAATTTCTGTGTGGTGTATACTAGGGTAATGACCACTGGGATCTTTATAAGCTTAGCCAAGCATCCTAACTGTGTCCAACAAGTGTATGGGACTTAGAGGCTATTTTAAGGGTTATATGTTAGATAGAATAAGATTTACAGGCTGCCTCTGTCCATTAGAAACATAGGTGCTAGACCTGGGGTGTATTTCCAATTTCCCATCCACTGGTCAAGGTTTCTGTTGAGTAGGGTTAGGGAAGAGGTCTACTTCAGCTAGATAGGAAGCCTGCTCCAGAGAAGGGAAATTCTCTGAGACATACCTGTCCCTTTAACATGTCTTGTTTATGTTTCAAGGAAAGTTTAAATACTTATATTGAGTAATTTTTATGTAATTTGTTTAGTGGAAATGCAAAAGGTTCATCTGAGTGGGATCCAAGGACACCTTGTATGTCAGGCATAGATCACCTCACAACAGGCTGTAGGAAACAGAGTATAGGGATAGGGCTTTGAGGTACAGGACATGCTGTTTACATGTTGTATTCTTTTTGTGAGGGACCTCTTTGGACATTCCAGTTGTAGCACTTGCAGTTCAGGTACATAAAAAAGGGGATGTTATAACCAGTGATGAGCCTAATGAGGGCTGAATATGGTATAACAATTACTTCCCTGGGCATAGATGCCATACCATTGGTTATAAGTTGAGCAACATAGAATGATTTCCTTACTGCCTTGGACACATTTTGGTTGAAAGCCAGGTTAATATGTACATGCGTACCCAAATCGATAACCACTGGTTTTACTCTTGGGGGTGTGCTATTGATTTCCTTGGGTGGTTGACTACCGAAAGGGTGCTATTTTACATTTCTTAGCAATGAGTTTTAAATCATGGCTTTGGCACCAGTCATTTGTCTGTGTGAGCCCTTCGTGTTGGATGTTAATATCTTGGGAGGATTCTAAAACTACTCCTAGCATGAAATCACCTGCAAATTTGGTCAGCCAGAGGCCCATGACATCGCTTGACTTCTGAGATGTAGATACCAAAATGGAGTGAACCCAGCACAGACCCCTGAGGGACTCCACCAGTGACTGGCCTCTTTGTGGAAGTGGTCTCCCCTATCCTAACTTATAGGGTCATATCTCAGAGCTAGCTGGCTATCCAATGTGTAACATATGGAATTATCTCTATATCCAAGAGTTTGTTTACACCGGTTGTGTAAGGTATTGTATCAAATGCCTTACCCAGGTCAAAGTAGGCAGTATGCATAGTTTTGCCTTCATCCATTGCCTTGGTGATCTTCAAAAAAAAGTCAACTAGACTGAGTAGGCATGATCTGCTCTTGACAAAACCAAACTGGGTTGGATCCAGTTTTTGAAGGATTTCTATGCCCTTATTAATCATTTTTATGATAATTCTTTCCATGTGTTTGCATATGAGACTTATGGATTTGAAGTTCCTGGGGTATGTTGAAGACCCACCCTTCTGCAGATGATGACTGTTGCAGTTCTTCATTTGCGTGGTACAATGCCTGCCTGGAAGCAATGGTTAAAACATTACTCCAGTGGTCCCAATGTTAAATGTTTCAGGCTATTAAGGAGGTATCCAGGGATGTTATCAGGGCCCATGGATGCTGTGTTTTTGGCCTTAGACAGTGTATCTAGGACCTGCTCCCTAGTGATAGTTGGGGGTTTGTTTGATGGTATTACTTAAAGGTGATGGGGGGAGAGGGTTTAAAACTGGAACTAAATTTGCCAGCCAGCAGGCAGATTTGCTATATATTCTGCCTATGTGTAGGTGGATCTATTTACAATCAGTTCTGTACCCTGCTATGTGTTGCCTTTGAGGTTTCAGACATAGCTAAAGGAAGCCATGTGATTGTACATTGCCGAGAAGGTACCTTTACCTCAAAGTTGGCTTTAATAGACTTGACTTGCCATCTTAATTGTTTGTTTAGATTGATGAGAGTGTTTTCATCATGCTGGGCGTAGCACTTCCTAAACTTTGCTATGACTTTTTTTTTCTTTTGTTGCACAACCTGTTTATGTTTGGATTCCACCACAGATGTTAGTTCTGGTCTTATTTCTGTTAGGCACAGCTGTCTTTATGCATTTATTGACATGATTGCACAAGGTTTCTGTAAACAATTCTGCATAGACAGCTGTGTTCTCAGGGTTTTGGGTGGGTTTGAAATTTTGACTTAGTAGAACAAACTTTGCCTTAGAATAGTTCCTAAATTTTACAGGATTACCCTGAGTCACATAATTGATTTTTATTATGAAAGAAGCAGCTTTGTGGTCTGACCTTAACAGAGAAGGCACTATACTAGCAGGGGTACAGCATTCTCCCAAGTCTATGAGTACCAAGTCAGGTATGTTTGCACCACTAGTGGGCACTTGGACAATATTGTCGAAGGTGCTTGTGTTAAAAGTCCAAGAATCTCTGGACCTGTATGCCTGAAGTCATGTCAGTACCTCAAGTTTATAGTGTGGTAGTTGAAGTCCCCCATGAATATGGTATTGGGTTGAATGTGGAGGGCCTCCAGTAAATCCAAGTATCAGTTATGGGTTACTTGGGTCATAGACGGTAACTTATAGCTTGCAAGGTTATGATATAGGACTTTGCCTATGGAAATATGAACATGGAGAAGCTTGTGTGTCATGCACTTTGACTAGTCTTGAGGTGAGTTTGTTTTTGAGACATCACTACCTTTGGAGTCTGCCTGTGCAGTACCTGGCCTGAATATGTGGAAGGCACTGTAGCCCTGCACTTCTGGGGAAGCTGTCTGTAGCTTTAAACCATATCTCAGTAACTGCACAGATATCCACATTTTTCAAGGTTAGAACAGCCTGGAGAGAATGGAGTTTCTTGTTTGGGCTCTTGGCATTGAGCAATAACAGATTTAGATTCCCTTGGGTTGGTTTTGATATGTCAGAAGGTTTGTTAGTTTGACAGTGTCTAAAAAAAAGACACTGTGGGGGAGGACAATGTTTTATCTGATATTTGAAAGCCTAGAGGGGGCAGTTGCAGACCATCCTTAGAAAAACAATGTGGTCTGATGACCATATCCTCCCACGCTGACAAATAGACAAATATTGCACCCCCCCTTGAAATGACACCAGAAACTGTGTCAATTATTGAAGTCAATCATCCTTTGTTTATATTGTGGCATCATCCCTGGAGAAAGTAGAATGCTGCTCAACATTAGGCACATACCAGCCTTGGTCAAATACTCAAAGAGCTCCATAATGTCTCTCTTCATATAGTCCAAGGAGGTACATCTCAGATTATTTACATTTACATGGATTATGACTGAGTCATACTGATACTTGTGGTCTAAAGACTGGAATGCATAGGTGATTTGCCGGATCCCGGCCCCTGATAGACAATTGACTGTGGTTTTCTTCTTATTCAGCTTGGTGAGGTGGGCATCTGTATGTCTCACAATAAAGTCTCCTATGATTAAAATATTGGATAGTGTTTTCTTGTTTTATAGGCTTTGTAGTTGAGGCTCCAAAGGGTGTGGCTGCATGTACTGTGTTGGGTGTTGTTCTGGCTGAGTGCCTTTGGGGGTGCCAAGGATTGTTTTTGGAGGATGACTATTTAAGAGGTCTTTGGTACTTAGAGAAAGGTTGCTTTTAAGTGCCTCAGCATATGTTGGTCTGTGTGTTGGATCAGTACTATGTGTGGTGGGTGTATATGTTGGCCTATATGTTGGTTCAGTACTGTGTGTGGTGGGTGTATATGTTGGGCTATATGTTGGTTCAGTACTGTGTGTGGTGGGTGTATATGTTGGGCTATGTGCTGGTTCAGTACTGTGTGTGGTGGGTGTATATATTGGGCTATGTGTTGGGTCAGTACTGTGTGTGGTGGGTGTATATGTTGGTCTGTGTGTTGGGTCAGTACTGTGTGTGGTGGGTGTATGTGTTGGGCTATGTGATGGGTCAGTACTGTGTGTGGTGGGTGTATATGTTGGGCTATGTGCTGGGTCAATACTATGCGTGATGGGTGTATATGTTGGGCTATGTGATGGGTCAGTACTGTGTGTGGTGGGTGTATATGTTGGTCTGTGTGTTGGGTCAGTACTGTGTGTGGTGGGTGTATATGTTGGTCTATGTGTTGGGTCAGTACTATGCGTGGTGGGTGTATATGTTGGGCTATGTGTGGTGGGTGTATATGTTGGGCTATGTGTTGGTTCAGTACTATGTGTGGTGGGTGCATATGTTGGTCTGTGTGTTGGGTCAGTACTGTGTGTTGAGGGTGTATATGTTGGGCTATGTGTTGGTTCAGTACTATGTGTTGTGGGTGTATATGTTGGGCTATGTGTTGGGTCAGTACTGTGTGTGGTGGGTGTATATGTTGGGCTATGTGTTGGGTCAATACTATGTGTGGTGGGTGTATATGTTGGGTTATGTGTTGGGTCAGTACTATGTGTGGTGGGTGTAATGCTTACATTACTGACAACTTTATTATTTTGAGTGCTTTTGTTCGAGAATCTTGGACTCCTGTGACATTGTGTAATTATACATGTCACATACTGTATCCATTTCTCTAAGAATTAGTTGGTTGTCAGTAAACATGAGACAATTCCTACACTGAATCCTAAGTAAGCAAACTCATCAGGTGGGGGAGTTCCCTTGAGCCCTGAAATGAATATGCCCACCATTAACATTATATGGACATGAAAATGTAAATATCACAAAATTATAACACAAATTAAACTACATTTTTAGCTTAGAAAGCATTACGTATGTTTATATTACATATTCATAAATAAAAAATGTAAATATATAACACCGGTCACTCATATATTTGTCTGTGCTGGCTGTATTAACAAAGGGCAATACTTCAGCAAACAGTACTGCTAGGTAGATTGTCCCTTATCTCCGGTAAGCATTGTTCAACCATTTGCATTCATTTTATCTCTGCAATACATTTAGATTACACTTTTCTCAAGGGATGTTTGTAGCTCTACTTCCCCTACTCTTTTTCAGGGCTACACAGTTCTGTAGCCAATCACTCTCCTACTTCTCAATGCAGTATGTGTGCACTGCCATGTTGAGTATGCAGAGGCCCTAAATCTTCAGCCTTCTGTCTGCTCCACTGCGATGACATAATGAGCAAAGCAGGGGAAGACACAGTGACTACCACCCACCAATGAATGAAGTTACTTAGTGTGAATGTTACAATGAAGTATGCTGCACTTTCTCCACGGCATTACTGAATTTAGGGTGTATATGCTGTTTTTGTGTTAATGCTAAAATCATGCAGAACTATTTTGTTCTGAGTACTGCTCGATTTCAGTTACACTGTGTTTACAGCAAGCTGAAATGCACTGATAACAGGATGTTTTCTCTTGTGCAAAGAGTAAGAGTTACCATATTGGCTACTCCTGGACAGTTAGGTGCATTTCAGTTACTGGCCCATTGAGCAGAAACACATAACTATACAGAATGCATGTGTGTGTGAGAGAGAGAAAGAAGCTCCAGCTATTTGGAACAGTTTTCTGTCCAGCAGTCAGTCAGTCCGGGCTACAGTATTCACTTAAGAGGTGATCATTTGAAACGTTGCTGAGCCACAATATGGGCACTAAAAGGCTGAAAAGTTAGACTTATATATACCAAGTCTGAGACTGACATTTCACAGAATATTCCCTTTTCTCAGAGATAAGGACATCTTGAAATTGGTATATATATGTTCGGGGGGCAGAAAAGAAGTTTAAAGGAGAAGCGTGATGTTCAGTATTCATTCTTCTATCTTTTCAGGGCCATATTCATTAACGTCTAAGCTAAGTGAACACAATCTGTACTCAAAAACATCCCTACCACATTTTTGCGATTTCTAGTCACTCAGAAAGATTACACTAAGTGTACGTGTAGTCTACACTTTGTGGTAACCTTTATGAATCCCCATCAATATTTAAGGCTGCTAGATAACCAGTAGAAAAACTAAAATTATGATGAAGAAGGTGTGAGTGATGCTTGTGTTGTCTGTTTACTCAGAACAGTTACACTTGGTGTAGGCTTAATGAATCCAAAGGTCAGTCTTGAAAACGAGCAGTTTCAGGTTCAAATTGACACCAAAAGCAGCAAACATGAATGCTGCACCAATATCTCACCAGAGACTCCATACTTCCATTCAGCACCACAAAATCAAAAGTCAGCAGCATCTCAACAATTAAGTTGACTTAATGAACTGCTTACAGACAAAATCAGTTCCTCCTCACTTCACAAGTTAGTGACAGATGTGTAACTCCCAAATAATTTCTCTGTAGATTATAGCAAAAAAAAAAAAAACCTTAATATCTGGCAGCCAACTATGTGAACACTGATACATCACTAGAAACTGATGGCCACTAGCCAGTTATGGATACCATACACTTCTACCTAGATAGTCGGTGTATATTTGAATTATGGTTGGCAGCAAGTAATGTTTTCTCTACATTTGTGTGTGCATGTGTATGTGAGGGCATGTTTTTCTGGGTGTTTGGGGGCATTGTCTTTGTTTTTCTCATCAACATGCTAAAATATGTTATTTTGAAAATCAGTAAAGCATGTATCAATTGTTATTGCCTAGACAGCAAGTATGGAAAAAAACATCAGGGACAGTCTTTACAAATACTGCCCTAATTTAAATAAGTTGCTTACAGAATGATATCTGTAAACGTACATGGACATGGCAGTTAAGATATTCATAGACCATTGAGAGCTAAGGAATGTCCCTTCCCTTATACCTGACAGTAACAGTGGTTGGGGGGGGTGTAACATTTGAAAGAGCTGCTACAGTCAGGTCTCGTGCTTCAGAAGTGCATATACATTTCCCCAGTCTGTTTCTGTTTTCCTTTCCTGCATTAGTTTGCCATTATATTCCTTCCATGGTAATGGACGGTGGGGTTGCAGTCCTCACAAATGATTACTTTCTCTCCGTGTTTAACTTCTGTCTGCATTTTCTTCATTCTTTTTTTTTTAATCAGTTTTCTTCTTTTTTTCCTTGGAACTCAGGCCACATGCAGTGCATGCAGGAGCGGCCTTACGTCAACTGGTGCCCTAGGCAAAAGGGCTCCATGGCGCCCCCCACCATGCCACCTGGTGCCCCCATCCTGGTCTACCTACACCAAATAAATACTGGAAAAGTGCCCCTGCCAGAGCGGCGCCCTAGGTGGCCGCCTAGTTGGCCTACACCTAAGACCGGCTATGAGTGCATGCCCATTATTCTGATTTCTAGTTTAAAAAAAAGTCAAGGGACTTACACGGACTATTTTCAGAACAGTCCAGCATTTATGGATAATTTCCTGTAGATAATAAAGTGATTACACTTTATGGGTCCTTGTGCCAAATCAGAAGCGCACAAACGACATTTGAATGGTGGGTGCTTAGACTAGTAAACAAACAGAGATCAGTCTTTCCTACCAGCACAGGCCAAAGGACCACTTCGAGGCGGGGGGGGGGGGGGGATCCTGAAAAACATGTATTTTCTTTTTTTATCTTTTCTTGAAAATGCAAACCTATATGCACAAGAAAAAAGTAGTCACTACCAATGTTATTCTATTTGTGGTCTTATTTCAGACAGAGGTTTACATAACAATGCAATCTTCAGGCTTGTTACTTCTCAGACAGGCCGGTGATGTCACCTATATTTTTTCATTACAATTACATTTCATTACAATTAATTTTGTATCTACATATTCATAGATATTTACATTATTTATTTTACCAGATTTTCAGTGTAGCCTATTGTAATTCACTTTTTTAATTTAATCGTAATCAGACATCCAAGGTGTAGAAAGTAAATAAAGTAGATGGAAAAAGTGGACATTGAGGCTATCTGTGGATGAAAGTGGCTGATCCCAGCTGTTGTTTTATCATACATAAACAATCATTGACATCCCATAACAGCCCAACCCCATTCCAGTTAGCCATTTCCATTCAGCTGTTCCTTGCAACCCCCTTTACTTTCAAATCAACATCCACCACTGATTTCCATCTCCTTGTCTTCAACATTTTGGTTATTCCAGCTTGGGATTACATCATCAGAATGGCATTACTACTGCTCTAAATTAATTTATTTTCACATTTGCAGTCTCACCCATTTTTGATTGCATCCTTGAAGTTACAGCATAACCTACCACTGTTTTAGTTTACACTTCAGAATGCAAAAGACATTTCCAGTCATGTCTTCCCTATTTGTTTCATGGACAATCTGTTTTTCTAACTTTCTACCACACTTCCACAAAGATACTGCAATGGCAATGTACTACAACATAATTTTAGTCCCCTTATTTTATATTTACAACTTTATTGTATACAGTTACTGACTTAAAATGTTTCTGCTACTAACAAAAGTGCACTTTTGTAAGACATGCCCCATAACAGATGTGCAAATCATCCTTGAGTTCACATTTGTTGCCTCACTTTATCCGTTCTTCATGCCTGTAGGCCCTCATAGTTTTAACTTGTTTGGATAATAGGCCTTCTCCTAATTTTTGCCAAGTAGTAGTCGGTGCACATTTGTGTTGAAGATGGGTTAGTTGCTTCACTCAGAATTGAAACCTAAGCTCCTTGGCCTGCCAACCTCAAATCTTGAAGCTGAAAACTCACATAAGAAATTGTCTCACCCAAAACATTTTTGAGCATGACAGAAAATGGCTCCCCATTATAATTCCAAAAACTGTAAATGCAAACATTGGAAATTTTGAGAGTATTGTAGCAAAATTTGGGAGAGTATCATATAGTATGCTCAAAGGTGTGGTACCTTAAAGTATCACCCCCCCCCTACTTTGAAGTACTGTGACATTACAATTAGGTATATAGTAACAGGTGTGAGAGACTCATTCCCCTGCAAAAAATACTTAAAAAATGACATCAAGCTTCATTTTTTTTAATGCTGTAACTAAGGTTTACTTTTTACAATTGTGGATCATACAATATTGGGTCTCTGTGCTAGGGAGCCACAGAAACAGCCTGTAAACTCCCACCATTAGATTAGTAATGCAGAATGTTCTAGTAGGTCATTCTCTGTCAGTCACTCTAATTAAAACTGGCAAATTGAGAAGAAGCCTCTCTACTCCAAGGGGGAAAATCATCATACCACTTTGGTGGTAACTCCAGACATCAGCAACATAAGCAGCTACAAATACCAAGGTATCAGGCATTCAACCTTCGAATAACACAATAATAATAATAATAATAACAATGCAATTAGTCATTCATATTTTATCTAAATAAGGCCACCACTCAGCCTCTCCCATCCCACACTGCACATGTGAGCATATGTATTCATATTCATATTCATATTCACACACACACACACACACACACACACACACACACACACACACACACACACACACACACACACACACACACACCTTTGCTTCAACAGAGCAGATTAAAGAGATAACCAGATGGGCTGGAGCCAGTACTTATAACTTTAAAGATAAAAATAATTCTATCATCTACTGTTTGGTGAACATCATCAGGCAACTGTACTATAAAACGTTATTAACATTTGTTTACCATGTTTTAACTTTTTTAGGTACAATACCAAAGTATAAATCCAAAGGGCAGGTGAATACTGCAGCTAGGAATCCTTGGGTGACTAAGGCATCAGTGTCATCATTATTCCTTATAAATGCAGTCCAGTTTGTAATGTCCATAAAAGTGTGGTCAGCAGACCAAGTGGCTGCTAAGTGGCCAAACATACCCAATAAGAAAAAGCCACACTGAGAGCAGGATTCCTGTGGCACAATACCCACCGTGACCTTAAATTTACAGACCTACTAAACAGAAAATCCTATACCACCAGCTCTCGAGTTTGGCAGGGCTTATTCAATTACAACGGCTTCAAAGCTCAGAAGCTTAACCTGGTCAGCAATCCATTGTCCTCCCATCAATGGAAACATCTCTTTCATTTAGACAAATACAATTTCACAGTCTTAATAGTTTAGCAATAGACGTATCAGCATATTTTCTTGCCTCCTGTAAACTTTCAATGTTAGATAGAAGACTTATGCCCTAATATGAATAAAAATCTGTGCTAGAATATCCTTGTTCATGGTCCAGCACCTCAAAAGTTGATCATTTTCCTAAAATGTCAGTTCTTGAGAAACTTATAGACTGAGCTATCACTTTAACTAAATGAACTCCTCATATCAAGCTATTTGACAAGATATTGCCTTCTCAAGGCAAATGCATGGGTTCTAATACAAGGGCAAGTGAAACTACCAAACACCACAGCTATTTGGCAAAGCTGGCATAACCCCGTACTGCTTTGCTTGTTTATGTTTGGGCCTTGCTACATTACACACAGCTCCTATGTTCTCAGTTACTACCTGAAAATCTGTAGAACCCTTGGCAAAAGGTAATTCTCAAAAGCTCTGACCAGCAGCAGCACTAGTAACATCTGCATACTGATTCACAGCTCCAATTAAGCATGGCGCCATTTCTTTTGAACTGTCAAGGATTATAGATGATAGCTGATTCATGAAAACCAACATAGGGGAAGGATTCATGAATGACTTGCATGAACTCTGGGTGGCCCAAACTCACCTAACATTTAAGCTCTTTGTCCAAGGAAGGAATCCATGGGAATTCCAATTCCAAAGACTCTTGAGAGCTACCTCAAGAGTTTTCTGAAATAATACTACAATATTCACATGTAGGTCTGTATTCTGAACCACCACAATGCTGGCAAGAGTGGTCTGAGATCCCAAACAATGAAACAAGAACACCATATTATAAAGCACTTCCCAGATTAAGAAATCCTTCTATTGACTTCTGTTTAAAAGAACTCCTATAAAAAAAATCTTCTATGAAGTGATGAAATCCAGGTTTTGGGGATAAAATCCAGGTTCTCTTTGTTGTCAATTATACAGACAGAGTACAAAAACAGTTCATAGTATCCCTCAGTTAACAAAAGGAATTAATCTGAATTAAGCAGTCATTCAGATACATGCAAATGTGAATCACCTACCCACCGATTACTATTGCAATCTTAGATGTTTAGAGAAAGCTCTAGGGGGCCATTGCCAAGTCAAAAGGAATGAATGCAAACTGAAAGGGTTGGTTTTCCACTTGGATCCCGAGGAATCACTCCTGTGAGGGCAAGGTGTAGCAACATGCCAGTAAGCATCCTTCATATTTACAGTAGTAAAGCAAGTGCCTGAAATAGCAAATGAATAAAAAATATATAAATATAAATAAAGGTAAAATGATCTGAAAGACTACCATTTTGAATTCCCTTACATTACAGTGCCTATATAAATAAGTCTAGAACAGGTCTGTGGAGCTCAACCATCTTAAAAATGGACCTAGAATAAAAACTGCTTTGTCTTGAACAGGGTATCCGTGGCTTATTGACAAGACCTCTCCCCTGTAATCTGATTTCAGTACACCCCCCACATAAAAATCCTCTTCCAGTTTTCTACAGGAAGAGGTCCTGCCTTCTACCAACAGTGTTTCTGGAATGGGAGTAGAGGTGGACAAAGTGAAGGTAAAAAAGGGACAAGTTCTCCCTGCAATAGCTGCACAGGGAGATGCTGGAATACATTTAGAGGAACTATCTCTCTGGCAGGATTACTTAAAAAAATCTTGTACCATTTATGATGTGTGATTCCCTGACCTCTATCACAACTCTAGGTCAAAACAGTCTCTTTCCAAATGAAGATCACTGACCAAGTACTCCTCTTACAAAGGGACGTTTGATACATTTTCCTTCATAAGGTGAAAAAAGGGAAAGATGTTGGAGAAACGTTTGACGATTTTTTTTTCTAAAAAACAAGCTTTATCTTTAACAAGGATTTAATGCATCTCTGATAGTCCAGTTTAAGCTTCATTAAGATTTTGCAGAGAAACTACATTAGAAATATTTTTTGAAAACACCCATGTTTATTACATCTCTCTCTGCACAACATATCTAAAAAACTGAGATCCCTCATGACGAGCACATTTTCTGAGATTTCTTTTCTCAGACTCCCTTAGTTTGTTTTGATTTTGTTGCCTTTAGATATGCTTAAGTACGCAAATGTTTCAAAACAGCCAGGAAGATTCACTTAGCTGAGGAAATGGACCATAACTTGGTTTCACTTGTAACACACAATATAATGACTTCAAAAAGTTAGCCTGCAAAATCAGCTTCCTTGATGATAAATTAGCAGAGAGAAAAATATTATTAACATTAAATGATAGCCAACACAGTTTTAGTTCAATTAAAAAGTGGGGTGAGAGTACAGCTGTATAAGTAAACTTACCATAACAGTAGATGTTCAGATCAATGTAGTGATAGCATTAGCTGTATGGGTTATAGCCTGCACAGAATATAACAACTATATAGCTTCCAAAACTTAAATGCACCTTCCACATGCCCAAACCATTACCAACTTGAACATAACTGAAAAAATGTTTTTTGCACCAAAAAAACTCCACCTATACTCTGTGACATATCGTCTACTCAGAGGCAATATCTGCTTAACATACAAGGCCATGTCAAACCCAGAGCTATTGGACATGCTACACAAAGAAATCCCAATCCCTCAGAGCCACACGCTCCAGGGATCTAAACCTTGTCATCACAATGAACAAAACATGCTGGAGGAATGGGTTCCTGACGCAGAGACTCCCCAGACTCTGGAATTGACTGCCCATACATGTCAAGCAGAGCACCTCTGGCCCTCTTCAAAAGGAACCTTGATGACTGGATGGGAGATAGGAAATTCACCCCAGGGTCACGTCAGTCACCCTGCTAGACAGGGGTCCAGGGAAGTAAATACTGTGGGAAGAAATAGCCAGGGAATTGTTATGGCTAGGCTTGTATAGGCCCTAGGGCCGATAGCCTAGTACCAACCTATGAACCCTTCAGATCTTTCATGCCACATGAGAGAGGGAAGCTACATCCCTGAAAGAGGTCAATGCTAGGAAAATAAAAATGAAAGTCCTCACCTTGGCAACAAAAACATACAAAAATATGGAAGCTGGAGGAAGGAAGGGGCTGTTGCAGCAGTAATCATTCAAGTTTCTACCATTATAGTACATTTACGTAGGCAACTGTACTATATTCATCATTTGAGTATTGCTGCTGTAGCATTAGCTATATGGGCAGACTATCTTAGCTTACAGTGAATGGGAAGAGGAAGTATGAGGATCCAGGAGCCCCTAGAGAATTGGCATAGCAAAGTTTGCACTGGACTTGGAGAAGGAGACTAGCAGTACTTCGTACAGGTATGTGCAGAAGACCTTTTCCAAAAAGCCACAGATGTAAAAAGGCCCTGGTAGAGCGAGCTTTGACCCTGTCTGGTATTGCCTTATCATGGTGGGTATAACAAAAGTAATAGCAAGAGACAACCACCTGGGGATAATCTGTTCTGACACAGATTGTCCTTTTTTCTTACCTTCATAAGAAATAACTGATTACAGTGTATGAAAGCTTTAGATTCTCGAGATATCTGAGCTGTATGCAGACACTGAAAGTATGAAGAATTCTTTTTAGCTTGTTTTTACATCCTGGAAAGAAGACAGGATGGATGTATTGGCTCAAAGTAAATTTGGATAGCCCCTTAGGCAGAAAAGAAGGATTTGTTCTCAAGGAAATCCTGTCTTTGTGGGAAATCAGATACAGTTGACTCACCATGAGAACTTCTTGCAGAAGTCAAAGCAATAAACAAAACTGTTAACATCAAATAAGCCTAATGACCCGATTCAAACTGCACAAGAGTACTAAGATGCCAAGGAGGAGCCGCGCCCAGGCATGTAACACCCCTTTCAAAAACATTCTAACATGGGGATGCACTAAAAGTGCAGAATCCATGACCAAGCAAACTGAAATAACCTTGACAGAGGAGTAAAAGAGTCCAAAGGATAACAATTCACACAAATATTTTAGAATCAGCAAATTGCTATTCTTAAAAGAGTTCTTGTTTGGGCACCAATTAGAAAATCCTTTGCATTTGCTAAAATAAGATTTCCTTGTATAAGGTTTCTTTGCCTCCTTTAGTACCTTTTGCAAGTCTTCAGAAAAATGAGCCTAAAAGGTATTAAAACTCTCTCGTCTAGGAAGCTACTTGAAGTTATTTCATGTTGGGAGCTATCAAATACATCATCTTGTGTGAGTAGGTCCAGTCTGTGGGTAATTGCCTTCAGCCATTTCCAAAAGAAAGGAGAACTACAGTTGCCTGGACCAGGAGGGAGTCTCCACAATGATCATTGGAGAGTCTTTCTGAATACTCAGAATTACCCTGGATATCAGTGGAATGGCTGAAAAAGCATACAGGAACATTCCTGTCCAAGTAAATGAAAATGCATCTGCTGTCCATGCTTTCTTGCATAAAGTCCTGGACTAGAATTGTGCCAGTTGGTTGTTGTGAATGGAGGCAAATGATCTATCTGAGGTGTTCCCCACAGCTGGATCAATTCCTGAAAACCCCCAATACAGTTTCCACTTATGAGGGTCTGTCCTGGTCCTGCTCAGCTTGTCTACCACAAAGTTTTGCTCTGATGGGATATAATATGCATACAGAATGAGACTGTGCTGAAAAGCTATTAGACAGTCTACCATGGTGAGTCTTCATAGAGGGTAAGATCTGGTTCCCCATGTTTATGTACCATACTACTGTGATATTGTTTGCAGCTACTTGTAATGATCCTTGGGACCACAGATGACAGAGAGTTGAGAGCATTTATTACTGCCAACATCTCCTTTATGTTTGTGTGTTTTGGTCTATCCTTTTTGTTCCAAGGACCCTGCATTTTTACTCATATAGACACTGTTCCACAAGCAAATTCTGAGGCATCTGTAGTCACAGACTGTGCTGGAGCTGGAAGGGAAAAGGGGAGACCCGGATTCTGATAAAACTAGTCTCTCCACCAAAGGAGTTCCCTTTTTACTAATCTCAACCACAGGAACAAGGAATGTCGGGATATTGCTGTTGGAACAATATTGATGTTAGATAACACTAAATTTTTCTCATATGGAGTGTAGCTAAAGGAATCTTGAGAATTATAGATGTCACAAAACCTAACATCCTCAGAAATTCCCTTGCTGAGGGCTTGGTCTTTGTGGAAAAATTCAGGAATTGATCTAGAAGTAGATCTTCTACTTCCTGTGGAAAAAAAGCTCTTTGAACTGTGGAATCTAGTAGACACTCAAGGGAAAACAATCCTGTGGGAAGGAGTCAACTAAGACTTTTAAATGTTCTACTAAAACCCTACTCTGAAAAGGAGATTTTTCACCCAAATGAGAGATTCTTATCACTTTGAAAAAGAGAACTGAAAGTGAGAGTCAGACACAGAAAAGTCTTAAAAAATTTAAATCTGGTGCTATTGGAATGTGAAAATAAGCATACTTTAAATCTTGGGTGACTAAAAAACCTAAATGGGGAATGAGAGGTAACAGGTCATGAAGGGATAACAATGTGAACACTACTACTTTAGAATGCAAAGATCTAAAACTTGTCTCCATGAAGCTTTTTTCTTTGGTACCAGTTGTTTTGGTCTGATTTCAGCTTTTCCCGGTTAGGGGTCGCCACAGCGGAACTCCGGTCCGCTAATGATTGGCAATAGATTTTTTTTATGGGTTCTGAGGTGCCAGCTTGACACCCAACCTTCAACAAAGGCACGCCCATTCTATGCATGTCTTTCGAATGCCACTCGACTGCAGGGAGGACATGCAGACTCCACACAGAAGGCATTCCAGCCGAGAATCAAACAGGAGAACCTCTTGCTGTGAGGCAACAATGCTACTGCTGCACCACTGTGTCTGTTTCTTTGGTGCCAGTAACATTCTTAATTAAACCTTTCCCTTTCTCAGAAGGAAGGGCAGCTTCTATCACTCCCTAATTTAGCAGATGCTGACTGACAGGAGTGGGAAAAGTTTGAACTAGTGAATGAGGATGGATGCCCTGAAAAATAGGGAGAGAATTCTACTGCCATTTGTATCGCAGACAAATTAGTCTCAGTCCATTTGTCTGATACTGTCTCTTGTAAAATAGAGAAATGGAGATGCAGATTTTTGGGGAAATTTAAATGCTTGCCAGGGAAAATCTGTAGGCAGTCATTCAGCCTTCTTGGACTGCCTTTGTTTTTGGAGAATTCCTACCTTTTTTTTCTGAGCCTCTCTACCACAGTTTTTATGAAACTGAAAAATTTGGAGAAGGAAGGCTGAAAAATCTGACACTCCCTGAGTAAGCTTCTCTCTTGTCGTATGTTTTTAAGACCTCCACAGCAGAGGGTCCAAAAACAACCTCTCTATCCAAAGGAGAAATCTAAATTTCAGCTTTAACATCTTCAGGTAGGCTTTGAGGATGCAACCACACATTTTTTTCCAGAATAGTTGTAGTAGCAGCAGCACCTCTGAAGCAAACGTCAGATGAATTATAAGTTCACTATAGAGTGTTTAGTCACTTAAGACACAGAAGCAATAAGATTACACACACATGATTTTTCCTCAGAAAAGGTTGGGAGGGTGACCTAATGGTTAAGGTGTTTGCCTTGCAAACACAAGGTGCAGGGTTTGAGTCTCACAAGGGACAATTGGCTAAACTTTCTTTGTTGGGAGGGTGGCCTAATGGTTAAGGTGTTTGCCTTGCAAACACAAGGTACAAGGTTTGAGTCTCACAAGGGATAATTGGCTAGGCTTGCAAGGTTAGTTAGCTTAGTATTAATCTATGAACCTATAAGAATTTATAATGTTCCTCATATTCTCAAAAGAAACAAGTACAGACTTTAACATGTGAACTTAACAACCACAACATTCTAAAAAATAAGTGTGGCAGAAGAATACATTTTTTCCAAATTCTTTCAAAGGTTTTCCCGTCTTTATCAGAGAGGGAAGGATTAGCATACACTACATGTTTAGCTGTAGTATTTATCAAGGAAATCACTAGTGCATCAGACCTGGGATCGGAAAATAAAAATGTACAAGACTGATGAACGTTACACAAACTATCTGCTTTATAAGGGGCAACAGGCTGGCCGTCACACAAGTTACAGGCTGTAATAAAAACATCTTCCAGTGCTGGAATAACAAGAGGAACCGCAATGGGTTCAGGAAATTCAAGTTGTAATAAATCACAATATTTCTTTAGAGACACTGAATACATTAGGATATGTAGGAACATATCAAGGGAGGAAGATAAGGAAGTCTAAAGGAAAGAGGCTACAGTGAATCAATACTGAAAAAAAGTGATAGCCACAACATTTAAAATTAGGTATGATATGGTAAAAGGAGCTATTGCCACTGAGAATGGAGAATTTAGATATAGTAGTAAGGGTAACACTGAAGAACTTTTAATAACATTTTTTTGTGCAATATATTATACAAATGTATTCAGATAGTTTTGTCAGTATTATTAAAAATAATTACAAAATTCTTTGTTTTGATCTATATTTAGTGGAGAATTTATCTATGTTTCTAATTTTTTTCTTACAGAAGACCTTTAAATACTGATGAATTTCTTTCTTATAAGGTGTGAATGTAGTACCTACTATGGCGGGGATGTGTTCCTGTGGGAAGTGTAACATTTGTAAAAGGATGATAAAAACACATGAAGTACGGATAAATTGGAAAATGCATTGATTATCGTAGGTCTTTACATGTCATTACTCTGTACTGTGTATGGTATTGTGTGGATGTCAAAATGTTAAATGGTATATACGACAAGCAAAACAGAAAGTTAAATTTGGGATACAGGAGCACATTAGATATGTTAAATTTGAATTTTCCAGTAGTAGTATACTCTCTCGTTTTGAATGAGGCTCATGAGGAAAAGTAGATAGTTCAAGCTATGTAGTTCTTGGTACTGTTAAGGTGATGAGAGGAGGTAATAAATGGTAACTTATTAGGCTTGAGACCAGATTAATTTTAAAACGTAATATCTTCCAACCTAGAGCATTAAATGCTGACATTGATTTGGGAAGTTTATTACAATCACGTATGCATTTTATTTTCATTTTTTATTTTAATATTATGTGATTATGTCATGGTGTCAGTAGAAAAAAATGCGTATGTATGTCTTTTTAAGGATGGTGACTAAAAAAAAGTATCCACTACTGTAGGAACGTTCTTTTTCATTGTGCAATTTATCAGTAAGGGTATGGTATGGTATGCAGTTTGAGGGCTGTGATCATTCCACTGCATTTATCACTTATCAGGCTGATCATGGAGTATAATCTCCCCTTCGTAAAAACAACACTGACAATCACAAAGCCTTGTCCCTCTTCTCTGTATCATACAGTCTACCAAGGGTCAATCTCTGTCTCATATACAAAGCCTCAACAGACACTATCCTCTCAGATCTACTGCACATCAAGTGCAATGGTGACAAACACCAGATCAAAAGATCTTAGTCTCTTCAACAACATAAATAGAACATGCTGGAGGAACAAATACCTATCACAATGAATGCTTCTTTGGAATCATCTTCCTTTCGACATAAGGCAAAGTATTCAAATGTAATTTAGATGAATGAATGGGAAACTGCAAATTCACCCCAGGTTAATCACCCTCGTCTGATATAGACAGCATGTAAATGCTGTGCCTGGGTCTGGGTTGTTGGTAATTAAGTGACATGGGATAATAATTTCATGGAAAAGCAAAGATAGGCTTCTAAAGATCCTCACAGATTAATAGTCTAGTAAGTACTTATGAAAGAAAAATGTGTTTGGCAGTATGATCAGTGGTAAGATCACTGCCTCCCATCCAGAGGTCTAGGGTTCAGTCCTATTTTCCAGTTACTGTCTGTCTGGAGTTTGCGTGTTCACCCCATGGCTGCATGTTTTTTTCCAGGTATTTGCATTTCCTCCCACTTCTCAAAAACATGCTTGGTGGCTATTCATATTAATTCAATGAACCCCCAACACTACAGTAAGGATGTCTCCTGAAGCAGACCCAATGCATCAGACTTACTCAACCACAAACAGCTATGGCATCATAATTTTACCATTCCTAAGCAGCATCTCTGACCATCCTTAAGGCAGGAGCATAAAATGGAAGGCATTTCCATGCTCTTGACCATTCTAGCATAAAACAAGTAGACTATCACTGCGGAAAATAAATTATACAAGACCAATCGCAAAACTATTTACATCTACTACAGCTGAAAGTCTCCTAAAAGCAGGTGGACAGGAAACCTGCAGACCTTTCTGCAATCGTTATCTTCAAAGACTAAAAGTGGATCACAACTTTTCTGTTTTTTTTTCAAGCTACTTTTGCAGCAAATCTAGATCCATTTCATAAGATTGAGGTCCTAACCGTAACCAAAAATACATTATGGAGAATCATAGAATCATAGGAGGTTACTAACTATTGGCCCTGAGGCCCTTATAAGCCTAGCGAAGAGTTTAGCCCATGTTTAGGCAAATCAGCACCCAATGCCCCTGTCCAACAGGGACATGGGTGGAATCCCAGGGGTATATTTTCTGTTTCCCATCCAGTTATCCAGGTTGCACTTAAAAAGGGGTAAAGAGGAACTCTGCTTAATGTGGAGAGGGAGTCTACTCCATAGATGGGGGAGTCTCTAGGACACAAATCTGCCCCACCAACAAGTCTTGTTGATGTCACAGACCAGGTTGAGGCCACATGTGTGGGCTACTTGAGTGGAGCCTGACTTGCAGATATACAGAAATCCCATCAAGGTTTGGTCCGTGATTGCCTTGTAGGCCAGACAGAGGTCACCTCTGAGGAGGCTGTATGAAACTGAGTAGGGGGATAGGGCTTTTAGCCTGTGTATGGTAGATGTTTGATGCCCTGGATTCTCCTAGTGAGGAATCTCTGTGGTCTCTCCAACTGCTGCATGTGCTTTGCGAGGTACATCCCAAAAGGGGCATTGTACTCAATAATTGGGCCTTATAAGGGAAGAATACAGGGATGTTATGACCTCCCTGTCCCTGGATGAGATACCCTTACTTATGAGGTGGGCCATGTAGAAGGATTTCTGTACAACAGAAGCAACATGGTGGCCAAAAGTCAGGTTGCTTTCAACCTGGATGCCCAAATCCCTCACAACTGATTGAGTGCTTAGGACATTGTTATTAATGTGATAATTTGTGGGGACATCACTCTCTCCAAAGGGGATGATGATGCATTCAGCTTGAGACCCTGTTTCTGGCACCAGTCATTTGTCTCGGTGAGACCCTGTTGGAGGATGTCCACATCACTAGGGGAATTGATGACAGCACCTAGCTTGCAAACTTGGTCAGCCATAGCCCACTGGTTTTGGCCTGTACCTCAGAAAAGTATATTCCAAATAACAGAGGCCCCAAGACCGAACCCTGGGGTATGCCGCTTGTTATGGGTCTACTGCTTGAGGTGGCTTCCACTATTTTGAGAACATGGGTTCAATCAATGAGCCAGTTTGCTACCTATCTGGTAACATATGGATTGATGCCTAGTTGAGAGAGTTTATCTATTATGCCTGAGTGGGGAATAGTGTCAATCAAATTTAGCAAACATGACCTCCCCTTGATAAAGCCAAACTGTGTGGGATCAACTGTTTGGAGGTTGCCAATGTCCTTGTTAATGAGGTTCATGATAATCTATAATCCATTCCATGGTCTTGCAGACCAGGCTAGTTAGGCTGATGGGTCTATAATTTCCCGGATCGGTGGACACTCCACCTTTGTGCAAAGGGATGACAATGGCTGTCCTCCACTCAGCTGGGACAAAGCCAGTACTCAGGCTTTGGTTGAATAGGGTGCCTAATGGTGCTGCAAGTTCCTCCCTGAGTTCACATAGGATGCAGCCTGGGATGTTATCGGGTCCCATGGAGGCTGTATTTTTTTGCCTTTGAGAAAGCAGTAATGACCTGTTCCCTAGATATAAGGGGAAGGAGGCAGGTACTGGGGATGTCCTGATTTACTGATTGGGGGGCAGAGGGGTAAAGTTTTCAATGAATCTGTCAGCCAGCAAGTTTGCTATATCAACGGCATTTGTATATGTGGTGCCCCTGACCACCAGTTCTGAACAGATCTGGTTGCTTCTTTTGAGGTTGCAGACATATGTGAAGAAGGCCTTATGATTGTCTCTAGTAGATGTGGCCAATTTGGACTCGAAGTTTGCTTTGGAGGATTTCACTAGTCCTCGTATTTGCTTGTTCAGACTAAGGAGACATTGCTTCCAATTGGGCATCTGCTCCTTCTTGGTCTTGGACAGCAATTTTTTTTTCCTTTTGTTATAGTTTATTTAGTGAAGATGTCCATCAGACAGGTTTACTCTTCCTTGCAGAGGATTATTTAGTCCTGTCGGGTATTCCTGATTCCATGCATCTACATAAATGCTCATATAGTGCTTTGGTGTAGTTTTGGATATTGGTGCCAGTTCCTACAGAGAGGGAAAGGGGCTGTGAAGGTGTTTACACCATCCCTCAAGGAGGCTGTAATCAGCTTTGGAGAAGTTTTTATATCTGATCCTAGCTAGAGGGGGGTTGAGGGAGATGGTGACTTCAAAAGTGACTGTTTGCTTTGTGGTCAGATCTTACCAAGGAGGATGATACTATAGGGATGCTGCAGTGGTTACTCATGTTGGTTAATACCAAGTCCAAGAAATTATCACCCCTTGTGGGGGGAATCGACAAGCTGTTCCAAGGTATTTGCATTGACAAAATCAAGGAATCTCTGGGCATTTGTGTTCTGGCATGAGTAGTTCTTCCAATCTATCTTTGGGAAGTTAAAGTCACCCAGGATCAGGGTAAAGGGTTGAATCTTGATAGATTCGAACAGGTCCAGATAGGCAGATTGGGCATCTTGAGTCAGATTTTGGGGCCGGTATCTAGCTATGATTTGAAAAGGGGTCTTGTCAATGGTTAACTGCACCTGGACTATCTCCTGTCCATCATACTGTTTGATCAGCCTGGAGGTGTGTATGTCTTTAATGTATATTAAAACTCCACCTTCGTTGGCTTTATTGCCCACAGTTTGGGGTCTGAATGTATGATAGGATGAGTAACCAGGTAAGGCTGGGGTGCTCTCCGCAGCTTTGAACCAGGTTTCTGTGACTGCACAGATATCAGCATTTTCCAGGGTTAGGAATGCTTGCAATGAGTGCAGTTTCATGTTCAGACCCCTAGCATTTAGCAGCATGGCCTTTAATTTGTGTTTTGTTGAAAATTTTATGTTGGTAGTTTCAACCTCATCACTTTTCCTAAAAAAGGCACTATAGGGGATGAAAAAGCCTTTGCCAGAAGCCTGAAGCCCAGTTGAGACAGATGCAGGCCATCTCTGGCAAAGCATTGTGGTCTGTCGATCATATTTTCCCAGGCTGTCAGGTACTGGATCCCCCTGGAATGACAGCAGAAACTAAGCCAATTGTTAAAGTCAATCATTTTCTTTTTGTATTGAGGCATCATTCTGGGTGACAGTAGAATGCTGCTTAAGGCTAGGGACATACCTGCCTAGGACACATAATCAGTGAGCTCAATCATGTCTCTCTTCATATAGTCCAGAGAGGTACATCTCAAGTTATTCACGCCAGCATGAACTATGACAGAGCCATAGCAGTAGCTGTTGTTGAGAGAGTTGTGTGTGTGTGATATGGCGGATTCTGGCACCTGACAGACAACTAACCGTGACTTTCTTCTTATCCAGCCTGGTGAGAAGTACATCTGTGTGTCTCATAATGGAGTCTCCTATGACTAATATGTTGGGTTTATGGTGAAGCCTTAGTGGTTGTGAGGCACAGGTGTGTGGACTATGAGTGGTATGGGGTGTGGAGATCATGTGTTTTTGCCTCAGAGGTCTCCTTTGTTTGGGTATGTTTATGTGGAAGACCTCCATATATGCAGGTGTGGGTGGTGTTTGAGGTGTAGTGATTGCGTTGACAACCTTTTCAGTGCCAGATATACCGGCTTGAGGGAGAGAGAACTTGGACTCACGGTTCCTAATGCAACTGCATCTCTCATAAATTGTGTTCTTATGTGGTAGTAGTAGATGACTGTCCATGTATATGAGGCAGTTGCTACACTGTCTCAGGATGCCCACATCAACCAGACTGGCAGGAGAAACTGTAGGAAATTGTCCAGCCATATTTGTCAGAATCTGAGGGAGAAAGGCCAGGGAGAACTAAGGGGTGGGCCTAAAGCCCAAGTGCTTAAACCAAAACTAAGAGCTTAGAATGACACTTAAGAACACTTAACAATTTAGACAGGCTATAGGCAAGCCATAATAAATGCAACAGGAAAGATGAAGTTGAACACTTTAGAGAACAGGCAGCAAGTAGCAGGAAAAAGCAAAGCAAGATGAAGTAAAAGAATAGTAGGAAGAAACACAAATTAGAAAAATATAAGCAGCCGAATAAAGACGTCTGACAATAAAATAAATAAATAATGAAATAAATGCATTCCTTGAATGAGAGTAAGGATTGTGTTACACATCCAGTACGGCTGTCTCTGCTTGAAAACAGCCGGGCAGCTGTCTGTAAGGATCACCACCAGGTGAAATATTTCCGTTCATAGTTTACAGCTGCGGCGGCTATGCTTTTCAGCCGAATTGCACTACGGCAAAGTGCTGCTGCAGCCATTTGGTTTCGGCGATGTAGTTCGCAGGGAAAAGTCTTGTGAGCTACACACTGGAACACGTAAAACCGCTTTAGCAGAATGTAGATATGACAAGAGAATTCAAGGACTCAAAAAACTGCTTATAAAATTATCTGGAATACACACTGCATTAATTTACTCATTTGAATTTATCAGGGTAGTGCACTGGCCAGTTCTGACCAATTATGGTCTCAGCCCAAGGTCAGAAAAATACAGGCTGACTTTTTAGTCACTGCAATGAAGTACCAGGGACTAGTTTAAAGGATTTTAATTCCAGGTAAAAGATGACAAGTATGCAGATTTTTTCTCTCAACACCCACAATGTAAACACAATGTGGATGCTTTCCAATACACATCTACTGGCTGTCAGGCAGCATATACTCCAGTAATTCCACAGAAAAAATACATTCTGTCTAGTTGAAAAGCTACAAAAGGAAACTGCAAACAGAAATGATGTATGGGAGCAGATCACTCAAGTGTGCCAATCCCTGAAGACTGTTAAGGACCCTGACTCAAAGTTCTAAACAACTACATCTCCTGCCCAGTAAAATGAACTCCTTTTGAAACTTTGAAGAGGTTTGGACATGTAAATATAAGCTGGAAATGTCACATTTAACCAGGATAATTTGTAGTTTAACAAATGCAACCCAGCCTATCTATGGTTGTACTGCCATTGATGATCCATGTACATTCATGGACTGTAAATCGAGAGTTAATAGTCTAACAAAGAAATCTTTACATTGCCCATTAAAATTATATTCATTGGTTCCAAAGAAGTCACATAATTCCTCTTGTGTTAGACTACTTGGAGCTATAAACCATCATTTGTTTTTTTATCACTGTCTCAAGTAGCTCAACTTGAAATTCCTTTGGAGTTTTCTAATCAAGAGAATCAAATGGCTGGTTTAATTTATTTGCCCAGATAAACTGAAGAATGTTTTCAGTCTTTCTCTATATCTCCTGAATCAATGTCTTGCCTGCTGGGCTTTGAAAGACCCTGTTTTATTAGATGACCTCCACCTAAAACACTGGTAGTTAATGTTAAAGAACACCAGATCCAGAGGTTTTGCACATGTAAAGCCACTGCTAAATCCTATGACTGGCCAGAGTTGTAGAGCTCTTGCCCCCAACCCCACCCTATGCAGACTTTGTATCTAATGTCTCCTGTACATCACATCATGCTGTAAAGCAGATGGACAGTTCTCCCCCCAACCATCACCTAAGGATTACTGTGACTTGGTAAGCTTTGATGCTCAGTCAGTAAAGGAAAGTTTGTTGTCTTTCTCCCCCCAACCATCACCTAAGGATTACTGTGACTTGGTAAGTTTTGATGCTCAGTCAGTAAAGGAAAGTTTGTTGTCTTGGGGACCAGGCCAAGACTGGAAGAACAAGCAAGTACACCACTGTAGGGGGTTTATTATCCTTGCCAAGGGTACTGGGATGATGGCCGCTGACAGACTCCAGTGCTTGGAGAACTAACTTTGCTGGGGGAAAAGGGAGATCCAGCAAGAACTGAACTTGTCTGAGAGAGAGTACATAATGTATCATGAACCTGCAAGCTACCCTAAAAATTAAAGACCAATAACTTGTCTTCTGACAACATACAAACTATACACAGGAATTGACGGTGACAGAGTTTATAGTCATTTAGAAGAAAACTCAATTATGGCAGTAGAACAAAAGGGCAATAAAAGAAAGTCATATGGAACAAAGGACCATTTGTTGTTAAACAAAGTTATAGTGGAGAATTGTAAGAAGGGGAAGAACCTAAGTATGGCATGGATTGACTACAAAAAAGCATTTGATAGTATCCCACATTCATGGATAAAAGAGTGCTTAAAATGTATAAGATACACCCTACACTGATTGATTACATTACAGTAACCATGAAACAGTGGCAGACCACTTTGCAATTAAGCCATGATAAAGGACAGATTATTATCCTAGAGATAAAAATTCAAAGGGGGATATTCCAGGGTGACTCTCTGTCACCCTTGTTATTCTGCCTTGCCATTAACCCATGAAGCTGCTTATTTAACAGCCTAGGCCTTGGCTACAATTTGGCTTCTAAAAAACAACAACGTCTAATGACTTCTTATCTTCTCTTTGTTGATGATTTAAAATTGTACAGCTTATCAGATGAGGAACTGAAAGTACAGCTGTAGGTTGTCAAAACTTTATTAGGATGATATTAGAATGTTATTTTCTCTTGATAAATGTGCAAAAGCAACCTTTAAAAAAGGAAAATTGCAGCCCCAGGAAAACATCAGTTTGGGACAAGAATGTGATATAAAAGAATTTGAGCAAGAGGTGGTGTATAAATACTTGGGAATAGATGAAGGATCAGCAATAAAACATGAACAAATGCGAATAAGGCTTAGTAAGGAGTACTTTAGAAGACTTAAATTAATCCTGAAAACAGCAATGACACCTAGGAACAAGATCCAAGCTATAAATCAGTTTGCTCTTCCTGTCCTAACTTATAGTTTTGGAGTGACTGACTGGCCCAAAAAAGTGTTGGATAGATTGAATATCAAAACAAGAAGGATGCTTCATGCTCACCAAATGATTTATAAAAATCAGTATATACCAAGATTATATATTCCCCTTTCTGAAGGAGGGATGGGCCTCCTTGAAATTGATTACATGTATAGATCTGCAGTCGTGGGACTCCACACATCTATTGACCTCACAAGATCCAAATGTGGTGAAAGTTTTGAAACATGAGGAGAATAAATCTATAATGACATCTCTGCTTAATTTAGCAGAAGCATATCAACATCAAGCAGGAATGGAAATCAAACCAGAAGTGGATAAAACCAGGCAGCAACTGAATGTGCTAAAAAAGAAAGAATATAAGGTGAAGGATCAGATGAGAAGGCAAGAAATGTGGAAAAAACATAATTATAGTTTTGACTACAAAAAAGCATTTGATAGTATCCCACATTCTGGAAGAGTCTCATGTTGATCAAGAACGAACACAGGAATGGTTAAGGAGAGGCAAATTTACATCAAGAAATGAAAGGTTAATATTGTCAGCCCAAGACAGTGGGCTGCATACACACTGGTTTACCAAGTCCAGTGAACATGTGGGAGAAACAGACATATGTAGGTTTTGTGGAACTGAGTTGAAAACAGTTACACACCTTATGGCTGGTTGCGATGCTCTAATTGCAGAGGGACAGTATACTGAAAGGCATAATAATGTGGCAAGATTGTTACACTGGAGATTGTGCAAACATTATGGTATCGAAGTGGCTGAAAAACACTGGAAACATGAGCCACAGAGAATCATAGAAAATGATGAAGTTTACATCACATGGGATCACCCAATACCAACAGTCCAAAAGATAGATGCTAGAAAAACGGACATAGTGATCCAAGAAAAGAAGACAAAAGTAGCATTGATCATTGAAATTGCCACACCTTGTGACTATAGTGTCTTGCGTACAGAGAGAGACACAAAGTCATAAAATACCTTGATCTTCAGACAGAAACAAGAGCCATGTAGAAGAAAGATACCCAGACAGTCCCAATAGTAGTAGGAGCAACTGGTCTTATAAAAAAGAATTTACAATGATATTTAGATATGCTACCAATTCATGTAACACCGTATGAATTGCAGAAGGAGTCATTGCTGGGCACATTGCGGGTACTGAGAAGAGCACTTTTGGCTAACATCAAAGAGTGAAATAATACTAATTTCATGAACTTTAATTATACTCTGACTTAGGAATGGGGTCCATTCTCATCATGGTATTAGAAACCCAAAAGACTTGGAGAAATCAAAAAAAAAAATTAGGGAGATGACTGGACAAACTCTCGAGTGAGTTCCTTTTTAGTGGCCACCGCCACAACCATGGCATCAAATGGTATACCCCTGCCTTTCTACTGGAGGTGCCATACTTTTATCTGGTCTCTTGGGGATGGGTGTGGTCAAGTCAGGTTCCTTCCATGACTTCCAACATGCCACCACCAATTCATCGGGAGGCTGGGCTACCCAGGAGGTAGACAGGCCAGTCTGGAAAACTTCTAGGTATATAGACTCCTCAGGAGTTGGGTTGTGGGCAGACCATCCACTCTTTTGTTTCAGGAGTTCAAGGATGCTTGCAAAGATGTTTTTATGTGGTGATTTGGGAGACCCTTCTCCATCAAAGTCGGTATCAGTGGTGAGGGACTCTCTAGGTGAGTTCAGGTGTTTCATCTTACACTGTTCTCTTCCTAGGAACCTCCTCTTTGGGGTGGTCTGGAGAAGTATCAGAAGAGCTAGGGATCCTGGACTGGTTAGACGAAGCTCTCGGAGAGTTTCCTCTACGAGTAGAATGGTGAGGATCAGGTGACAAAGTCAGCTGGGTGGTCAAGGGTGTACCCACCTGATCTGTGGACACACAGAAGACCCTCCACCACCTCAAAGGCTGACCTCCCTGGGGAGGAGGAGACCAAGGGAGTAAACAGCAAATGTCTCTGGCTTGCCAGCTCCCCCCTCCCCACAGGAACTGAGCTATCCAGTGCCAAAGCTCAGAGAAGAAGAGAGAATCTCAGAATCTATCTACCCCCTTCCCCAGATCACACATGAAAGCCTCAGCTCCAAGAGTCATCTGGGTCCAAACATGTCAGAGTCAAGGAGCTCAGAGTCATTGTCGGGTCTGAACACACCAGTCTTCTCAGATCCGACACAGATGGGTCCGGAGCACTTGGATCTGAGAACTCTGAAACCTCAGGTCAAGTCACAGGAGGAGTAGACACTGGAGGGAGTCCCTGGTCCGATGGAGTCATAACCATAAGGGCACACTTATGAAGCGGCTCCATGACTAGTTCCCTCACAATCCTAGCCACATCTGCCTGGGTAAGACTCTTAGTAGAGTGAGAGGACACAGTTGACCAAGGTGTATAGCGCCTCTCTAAAAAGGGAGAGGGCACCTTAGACAGGACTGGGTTTGAAGACGGCGAGTAAGCAGTCGAAGGAAGGGGCTTCAGATCCAAGATCTTAGGATTTGAAGATGTCTTCCTTTAAGGGTCTGGCGAGACAACTTTCATTGGATCCAACAGCTTGGATGAATTGGAGATGTCAGATCCAACCTCAGTACCTTCTTTTTCGGCTCAGATGAGGCAGGAGCTTTGACCGATCTGGACCGTTTTGAAAGGTCTCTATGTTTAGAAGTGGATGGTTGAACTCCAGCAATAGCTTGTGAAAAAAAGATGAGGGCAACTACCCTTTCAAAATTAGCTTAGACTTATGTTCTGTGAGGGCCCGAGGATTACAGGCCTCACAGACATCACACTGCTGGATGCGGTGATCTGGGTCCCAAGCAGTAAAGGCACAAGGAATACCAGTCTGAAAAGGGCATTTTGTGTCCAAATTGCCTGCACTTCTTAAATCCTTTTTTCTGACATGTCTAGGAAGAAGATATTCCACACACAGAATACAACACACACACATACACACCAAAATGTAAAACTACCACAGAAAATAAAGGACTACAGACAATTTTAGTAGAATTTTTTTTAAGGAAGAAAAGGGGAGGAAGAAAATAGCAACAACGGTAATTGAGAAGACCAAAAAGGTCACATGGAGAAATTTAGAAGAAGAAAGACAGGAGGGAAAGGTACCAACGATGGTAATTAATAGGACCCAGAAAAGGTCATGGGAAAACAACGGCAGAATTTACACTGAAGGAATAGAAATAGAGAGAAAAAGGGTATAATCTAACAAAAAAATACTTATCAACCAAAATGCTCGAGAGCTATCAGCAATCACGTCTGTTCATGTAAGCCGCAAAGGAGATTCAGATCCAAGTCCCATACATGGAGGATGAGTGAAAATTGACATCAGATGTTTAATTTTTTGCCCATTTCAGTATGGCTATCTTCCTTAAATGACTGCATTCTTTTAGTGAAGCTACTCAAATCGATTTAAGTTCTTTCAATAATTAGATGGAATAAAAATAAGAAGGCATTATTCCAGTAATGGTCTACTGAAAGTTTTGAAAAGATTTACTAAATTAATTTCTTCTAATGCGATGTAGGCAAAAATGACTCCTAGGACAGAATGTATAAAAAAATAAATTTAAAAAATGTGAACAGAACAGTCACAGAACACTATTAAAATTATTTTGTTGTCATTTACAACAGAACTTCATTGGCTTAACTTTTATTTTAATAGAGTGTTCTGTGACTGCTGTGCTGTTCATGTATTTTAAAGTTGACTCATCTTGCAGATGATGTGGGCATGCTTATCAAATGGGAAGAACTATATCCTCCAAACTTACAAGTGTCTACAGACATCATCAAATAATGTATGCTCTACCCAGAGTTGGTTTACCAAACTACATAAATGGTAGTTATGTACTTACCACAGTGTTGGATCCTGTCATTCCTGTCCATCAGATAAGACTGATGGGTCTGGACTGATACTCACTCAATCCAAGATGGCAAAGCTGTTTCCAGCCTAGAGCTCTCCTAACTTTTCCCTTCCACAATTCACCTGTTCAGACTAAGCTAGCTTCCCAGAGATTGAGATGGCTGCCTAGAATCAGCTACAAGGAACAAAACTCTTTCAGAACCCTCATTCATACTCGTAGAAAAATACCATATCAAGCAAACAAGAATGATGGGATCCAGAGTTATTTTTAATATGTAACTACCATATCCTATTCATTCCATCTGTCTGATCAGACTGATCAAAATCCCCAGCTACTAAAGACACTTTTGTGGCATCATGACAGCCCTAGATCTTGATATCAAATCCAATTTATAATGTTCACAAAACATATGCATTTTGGACAAAGTTGCTACAGTACAATCAACCACAGAATTTTTGAAGGCAGCTGTAGATGTAAGCCACACAATGTGTTGAAGGAGCTTTTTGATTTGCTCAATGATTTATTGTGACTGAGACAAGCAAAGGAGGAACATCGAGCCACCTAGGCAGTAATATCCTGGAAAGTGTCGTTAAGAGTCTATTACTTGCAAATGACAAAAATAACTGAGTTATTCCTAAAGGATTTAGGGAAAAGATATCAACACAATCTGTGGGCATGAAAGGTGCGGAGTGCATACGCCCCCTTGTTGATGTAAGGGAAAAAAAATGAATATGGATTGTTTCATTTGCATTAAATTCTGAAGCCATTTAGGGAATTAAGGATATATTGGTTCTGAGAAAAAAAAATGTCCTTATTAAAAATTGGGTATGGCAGAAAGTAGAAAGGGCATATAGCTCAGGTATTCTGCTAGCTGAAATGATGGCCAGGAAGTTTAGTGCAACAAAGGAAGTTGGGCTTCAAGGGGGGTTGTGTTAAAGCTTCCAGCACAAAATTTCGATGCCACACATGGATAGGTCGCCTCACATGGGACTTAAAGAGAATATCCTCCTCTCAAGAAAGCTTTACACAGATCATGGAATGCTAGAGAGTGGGAGTCGGTCTTTGGAAGAAAGTTTGAAATTACAGAAAATTGTACCTTAAGTGAACACTGAAGACAAGAACTATAACAGCTCAGGAACAAAGGCCTCAAAAGGGTTTATTCTCTGGGATACAGACCACTGTCTTACTAAGACAGATATTCTGTATAGAATCTTTTTGAGAAGCAAAAAGAATCTGAACTTCCTGGGATAAAGTAAAGTCTATGCCCATTAGTGGAACTGAAGAAACCAAAAGGCTGACTTCAGGTTCCAGAGACCTGAGTAAGGCTTCCTGGATGGGTGAGATAGCAAATCCAGTTTTAGATACAGCAGCCAAGGAGGCTTCTGGGATAAAGAATCAGCAGAATATGTAATAATCAGGATAATCTCTTTGCTGCACTTAAGTGCTTTCCATAAAAATCTGAGTATCAAGGGAACAGGTGGACAAGCATAAAGAATCCTGGAAGGTCACTGTGCAACTAGAACATCTCTTGAAAACTGCCTGGTTTGGGGGATTAAAGCAAAGTAGCTGCTGCATTGGATGTTAGATGGGGATACAAAATCATCACAGCACTGGTGGTCCCCATGCTTGAAAATGAAATGGGGCAACACCTCATTCATGGACACCTGTCAAGCATCAGAATAGTCTTGCTAAACCTGGGGCAAGGCAGTTGGATTGCCTAGGAATGTGTGTGCAGTTGGATTGCCTAGGAATGTGTGTTGCTACCAAAAAACTGAGTTCATTCCCCCACTGCTACAGTCTCATTGCTTCCACATGCAAAGTATATGACTTTGTTCCCCTGCTAGTTCATGTACCAAACCACCATGATGTTAGTCTGAATGAAAATCGCACACAAAGGAAATTACTCTTGAAGTTCCCACAACACTAGCAGGACCACCCTTATCACCATGATTTGAAGGTTTGCCTTGTAAATATTCCAAACACCCCAGACCACCCTCCCTTGGATTTGCCCCCCACCCCAAAGGTGAAGTGTCATGGTGATTAACTCTGCAGGAAGGGGTAGTTCAAAGAATCTTCTCACACAGACAAGAGGGGAAAAGATCCACCAAAGGAGATGTTATTTACAACTGTAGGTCAGAATTATTAGGGAGTAGAGGTGTTGTAAAAGTTAAGACCACTGGACCTGTAACAAGTATTGTAACATGCACACATGACAGCATGCCATGAGGGCCAGGGCCCACAGAGTTAGACAAAAGAACTGCTGAACTTAATAAGATCCCATACTGAATTGTGTAAGGCCTGGACATTATCCAAAGGAAGACAAATTATGCGGTTTACTGTACCAGATGGGCAGCCTATAACTGAATGGCTTTGGTAAGCTTTAGTAATGACTTTCCTTTGTTGATGATGATCTCAAGGACAAAGCTGGAGAAGGTAAAGTCTGGCTTTCCTTAAGTATTCCATGGCCAATCAATACGGAAACATTCTGGTTCTGCGGAGTCTCACGTGAGTCATGACTACTGTCATACACTTGTTGAATAAACTGGAGGCTGTGGCAGGACTGAAGAGCAAGGATCTGAACTGATAACAATTGGCTACTATTCAGCACAAAGGAATCTCCCGGATTATGTGGCAAACTTGAGGTGTAAGTAAAGTGTCCTGAAGATCCAAGGAGCACATCCAGTCATTTTCCTGAAAACACAAAATTGTCTGCACCATGATAACTTTGAATGGGGTCTTTTTTTACAAGGTTGTTGACATGAGTCAAGTCAAAAACTGGCTTGAAATCAGAGGTCCCCACTCGGAAGAAAAAGAATAGTAGTACACCCTACCTATCTGGTGGGAACCCCTGGATGTTTCTTCTTTATAGCAAGGCTAGAACTGTTTTGTATTTTTAGATGGTGGGACAGCATGTCAAGACATATCCAAGGGGATTGAGGAGAATATTACAAAATTGGTATTTAACAGCTTTTGGATATTATCCCTTCCACCAACGAATCCTACATGGTGGCCATCCATGCAGGGGAATAGAGGGGATAAAGGACCCCTGACTGCCTCCAAAAGGCAGCAGTTGGGTAAGCCCTTTGGAAATGAGTTTGCTGCCAGTCAGAAAACAGAATGTGATATCCCTGGCTCTGCAGACCTCAGAGTCAGCACCCATTAAAGGACACTCCTCTATCTCAGTCACCATTGTATACAGTTGATGCAAGGGGTTGACACCTGTATTTTCAGAAATATGGCTTGGGCCCTTCTATTTCCACTTATAAGGTCTTTGAAGGTTCTCAAATCTTATTCTGACAGCAGAAAGGGTCTTGCCATCCTGCTCACATTTCTTGACCACTGGACCGTATAAAGAGGATCAGTCATATACGTTACTGATAATGGACAACTTGAAATTGTCCACAAAAATCACATAAGCAGAGCCAGGCAAGGCATTTCATACAAATGTCTCTCTATCGGTTCAGAGCTGTAGATGGCTCATCGGGCACCATCTGTAAGGTCCTGATATAGTGCCCAACCCAGTCTCAAGTGAGAAAACAAAAAAAAGAGATTTCAGCATTTACTGTAGCAGGACCCTCTCATCAACTTGAGCAAAGTGGGAGTGGGGACAGAACTTCTACTTTTTTTAATATCTGCTTGCTACAATCTTAACATAAATGAAGTTCATAGATATAAAGTCGGCTAACAACCACCAGAGGCTTTGAGAAGCTTAGCCGTGCAATCCAACCCAATTGTATCACTATGCATCATGGGCATTTATTAGGAAGGGGTATGCTAAGAAGCTTCTAGAGGTTATATTGGGAAGGGTACATTAGTTTGGGCATTACTGTCAGCATCTATTAGAGACATGGGGAAGTGACCTAGTTTGCATTTCTGATTTCTCAAAAACTGGTCAAGGTTATGTTTAAATAGAATTAGGGATAGACTCTGCTTAACATGGATGGCAAACCTGGTCCAGAGCATGGGGAATCCTCTGTCTCGCCAACACATCTTATGTCACAAGCAAAATTTAAATCCTTTGATTTATGGGTACTGATGTTCATTTTGCAGATGTGCAAAAGGTCCAGAGCTTGATTCCAGAATGTCTTATATGTAAGGCACAGCTTGCCCCTCAGTAACCTGAAGGAGGAGAGTACAGAGATAAGACTAAGGCAATCTGTACAGGATTGTTCATACTTGTGTGGTGTTCCAACTGTTGCATATGTTTGGTCATGTACATGCCAAAAGGAGCCATTACGCTCCATGATGGGTCTGATTAGGGCTGATTAAACAGGCACTATGACTTCCTTGGACCTGGATGCCATGTCCTTCCATATAATTTGGGTGACAGAATGATTCTCTTACTACCATGGCCATGTTGGTCAAAGTCCAGATTACTGTCTACATGTTACCAGATCTCTACTACTGAGTCAACCCTTAGGAGTGTATTATCAATTAAGTAATAAGCCCGGGTGGCAGTTTTCCCAAAAGGCACTATAATGCAATTCTTGGCATTTAGCTTTAGTCTGTTGCTTTAGCACCAGTCATTTTTCTGTGTTAGACCCTTATGTAGGATGTTTATGTTATGGGGAATCCAATATGGCTCCAATTTGCAGTCTTCTGAAAACTTTGGTCAGCTAAAGGCTCTTAATACATTTTACCTCTGAGAACTAGATGTCGAATAGTAGTGTTGCACCATGGAACTCGAGGTATTTTGCCAGTGATCAGTCTCTCAGTGGAGGTAATATATCACCAATCCTGACCCCTTGAATCTTGTCTGTAAGCCAGCTGGCAAGCCAATGAATTATACATCAGATTATGCCCAGTTCGGTGAGTCTGTTAACTATACCCTAGGGTACTGTATTAAACAGCTTAGCCAGGTGCAGGTAGGAGATATGCATGGTTTTCCCCTCATCCATTATCTTGGCGACCTGCTCAAAGTCATCCACCAGGTTTTGTAGGCATGATTTTCCCTTCGGAGAGCCAAAAACTGGGTTAGGTTCAATGTCTGAAGGCTGCCTCTGTTGATCATTTCTATGATTATATGCAAAGCCACGCAACAAGTTATGACTAGTCAGACTAAAGAATGCAGTTTCTGGTGTTGGTGGATGGTCCACCCTTATGGAGTTGGACAACAGTTGCAGTCCTCCATTCTCATGGTACAAAGCCTGTTTTGTGGTGAGAGTTGAAAAGTTACTCAAGTCATCCCAACAGGTCAGGTTTCCAGCTATTTAGGATGCATCCAAGGATACTGTCGAGGCTCACTGGCAGTGTTTCTGGCCTTAGCGAGTGCCACCAGGACCTGCTCCATGTTAATAGTTAGGAGGGTTGTGCTAGCAGGTATTTAATGGAGGGAGGTGGGGGAAATGGTGGGGGCAAAGTTTGAGCTAAATTTGTCAGCCAACACTGTGTGCTGCCTTTGAGATTTGGGACATAGCTGTACAAGACATTGAGGTTGTTGTTACCTGTGAGGTTATCTTGACTTTGTAACTGGCCTTGTTTTGACTTAATTAGTCCTCTTAGTTTCTTTGGGGTGTGGGAAGATTGCTTTTTAGTTTCTCAGTATAGGTTGTGTGTGTTAGATGTAGTGTCTGCTCTGGACAACCTTATTTGTATGCAAGCTTTCTGCCGCCAGTGCTATTGCATATGTGCATCTCTTGCATACTGTTTTCTTTTTTTTAAGGATTAAATGATTGTGTTTGAACACAAGGCAACTGCTACTTTCTCTCAGGATGTCCACATTTACCAAGCTGGCTATGGACACATTAGGAAATTGTGAATCCATGTTGTCTGGACTTGTACTTGGGTGGGCTACTGTAGGCTATGGAATGAGTAATACAGAGGTCTCAGAGTGGTCTCTGGGGTTTGGCACTGCAATACTGTAGACTGTACAAAAATTTGACAGTAGTGCTGTTTAATATGCAAACAAGTTACTCTGTTAGTCTCCACACTATGGCTTTTCATTAGCCACACTGTTACTGGTTACAGTTCTAAGCAAAGTTTTACAGATAAAATTTACTTTCTTGGCATTTGTGTCTGTACATGGCGCTACCAACCTCTTGATGTAATAATGCTAAGAAAGACTGCTTGAGAGTACAATGCTACAAGAAATCAAACTACCTTAAAAAGGTAATTTCAAGTATTCGGGGCCTTTAGAATGACAAAGGTAAAATCATCAAATAAAGCAGCAGAATTCTAAACAGTTAACAGAAGTGCAGAATAAAACATCTGTTACCTTCCAAGGATACAGCAGTACTACAGGAAAACTCCACCTTATCCTACAATTTATCTACTCTTAGTTTTCTTATCTCTCTACAATATAATTCCAGTATTCGGTAGGAGCCTGAAACCTATTTGTACTTAATAAAACTTTCAATTCCATGGAATCAAAGGAAGAGAAAGGCCACACACTTTTTTTAAAGCTTAACGTCTCACAATTTGCAGAAGAATTTGTCTACACCTGCATGACATACTACAGATGCAGAGACATTTGCAGTCAAGTACTGTTGACAATCTTATATGGGTAATTTAGTCCTGCTGATACCAGGAGCTCAGGCTGCTGTGAACACGAAAGAGAGGTGTGAAACTGTTTTCCACTGCCTTTACTGCAGACAAGAAGATTAAGAATAGTTGTGTAAACTCTTACCATAACCACAGATGTCCTTTCCTTCCATGTTGCAATACTCTTACTATGGGATCCTTCACCTCAGGTGACTCAAACGTCGGCTCCTATGCAAAAGCTTAAGCCTAGTTGCTGCTAGTGCATGGGACTCCACATGCAGGGCCATAAACCAGGGGCCTTAAATGTGATGTCTGCATGCACAGACCTCAGAATTGACTGCCCAGTTGGACAGTAGTGTAGGTAGTGCCAAATTATGTCCTCTAGACAGGTGAAAAGAAATTGACTGCCCAGTGTGACCACAGTGTAGATAGTGCCCCAAGATGCCCCAAAGACAGGTGAAAAGTAACCCAGTGGGATAGGTGGGAGGGAAGGAATACTGCAACATGGAAGAGGACCATCTATAGTTATGGTAAGATTTTGCAGAACTATTCTATGTCCTTCTATCCTTATGTTGCAATATTCTTACTGTGAGTTAGTACCACAGCTGAAGGAGGAGGAAGTACTGGATTCCAGAAATCCCTGCTTTAGTGCCCTTGCAAATACTGCTCTGGAGATATGGTCCAGTCTGTAATGTTTGGTAAAGTTATGTACTGAGGACCAGGTGGCTGCCTCAAGGATGGCTGTGTCCAGGCCTTTGAAGAAGGCCCCAGAAGAGGTTACTGCTCTAGTAGACTGTGCGCTCTGACTCCGCTGATGCAAGTGCTTTCCATGGTAGGAATAGCAAAAGCAGATCATTTTCCTATTCCAGCTGGAGATATGTTTGTTTGGATACTGCCTTGCCCAGGGCCCTGGGATGGAAGGACACAGAGTTGATTAGACTTTGTAATGGTCTTAGTTTTTTTCCAAATAGAACCTTAGCTGCCTGTGGACATCAAGGAAGTGCAGTATTCTCTCACTGTCATTTTTAGGAGATGGAAAAAAGGTGGGTAAGTGAATAAACAGATTTAGTGACAGTTCATGGATCACTTTGGGCATGAAGGAGGGGTTGGTGCATAGGGTCACCCTATCTTTGTGGGAGATAGTGTAGGGAGGAGATGCCATTAGCACCTGTAACTCTGAGACCCTTCTAGCTGAGGTAAGGGCTACCAATAAGACCGTTTTCCATGTGCACATCTGCAGGATGCAGAGCTAGCTGGCTGGCTCGAAAGGGGTAAGTGTAAGCTTTTCCAGGACATAATTTAGGTCCCAAGGGGGTGGGATAGGCTTCCTTGGTGGCCTAATATGGAGGACCCATTTTAAGAATAGTTTGACATCCAGCCTGGAGAGTAGAGGAGGATCCAAGGGTAAGCAAGCAGAGATAGCAGATAAATCAACTTTCACTGAAGAGTATGAAAGGTTTGATTTTATGAGCTCACACACACACAGGCTAAGACTTGAAGAACATCCTCTTGAAAGGGGTCCCTATGTCTTTGGTGACACCATTTGGAGAACCTTTCACATTTGGAAACATAGTATCTCCTTGTGTTTGGTTTCCTGGCCTCCTGGAGGATAGACAGCACATCCTCAGTGTAGCGGTGTCTGAAGTGGACTAAAAGTTTATCACCCAGAGGGTTAAGAAAAGCATCTCCTGGTGTGGATGAATGAGAGTTCCCTTCTGATGTGTGAGCAGATCCACCTTGTGGGACATGTGGTGATTGCCCTTGGCGAGGGATTGGAGAAGGGGGAACCAATGCTGCCTTGGCCAATAGGGAGGCACCAGCAAGATTTTTGGCATGTCCCTCCGGACTTTCTGAATGAGAGGAAAGGCATAAACAGTCCCTTCCACGAGTTGATGAAGGTGTCCACTCTCCAAGCTACTGGAAAGGGATCCTTGGTACAAAAAGTCTTCAACTCTCTGTTCTGGGGGGGAGACAAATCTATTTGAGGTGTGCCCCATTGGTGGATTATATCTAGGAATACTTCTCTGTACAACATCCACTCATGATGTAGAGAGAACAAGCTGCTAAAAGCATCTGCTTGGTGGTTGTCCTGAGATGGCATATAGACTGCCTGCATTGATATGCTGTTCTGAAATGCTAATTCCCAAATGTGCATTGCTAGCCTGCAGAGCAGGTTAAGACCTGGCCCCCCCCTATTTGTTGATGTACCACATTACAGTGGTGTCCGTGAAGATTTGTAGGGGGGCTTGGTTGCAAGAGAGGGAGAAAGACCTGCAGGGCTAGTTGAACTGCAGTCGCCTCCCTTACGTTGATGTGTTTTTTCAGGAAGGATGGTTGCCAAAGGGCTTGCACCTTGAGGCCATTCATGGTAGTTCCCCAGCCCAGATCTGACGGATCTGTGTGCACGCATTGTGTTGGTGTGGTGGGATGGAGGGGTAGGCCTGGGTTCAGGTGTATCTGTTGAATCCACCACTTCAATTCTGTTTATAAGCATGGCAGGAAGGGTATCTGGTAGTCTAATGGGTGACAGTCTTCGGATCACACATTCTTTAAATACCACTAACTTCCTCATGCGCATCCTGGCTAGTGCCAGCATTGGTATGGAGGCTGCCATATGGCCCAGTAGGCACATGAAATGCCTGGCTGACAAGCGATCAACCAGGAAGTGGTTGATCAGGGAAGTTACCTTGTCCTGAGGGAGGAAAGCCTTCATCAGGTCTGGCCATATCCTGCATGCCAGGAAAGTTTTTTCCTGGGCTGGGGAGAGGGATGATTTTGTGAGGTTGAGTGTGAATCCCAACCCCTGGAGCAGAGATGGAGAACAGATTATTTTTAAGGGTGTCTTCCCCTTCTGCAAGGATGAGAATGTCGTCCAAGTAGGGGTAGATCTGAATGCCCTTGGTCCTGCAGTTGGCTATGTCTGGAGCTAGGCACTTGAAGACCCTTGGTGCAGTTGATAAACCAAACGGCAAGGCAGTAAATTTAAAGTGTGAACAAGGTCCAGCAAAATGTAGGTATTTCCTGTGGTTTTGATGTATGGGACTGTGGAGGTAAGCCTCCTTCAAGTCCAAAGTGGCCATGAAAGCCTTGGGTTGCAATAGTGGAAGCAGGTTTTGCAGAGAGAGCGTTCTGAAGGAAGGGACTTTCAGAAAGAGGTTTAAGGAGGATAAATGCAGGATTGCCCTCCAAGGGACATCCTTTTTTGGTACCAGGAATAACCTGAAGTAGAAACCTTTTCTTTCTTGGCCTGCCTGATGGAACAGGTTTCTATGGTTCCCTGAGCTAGAAGGTCTTGGACAATGTGAGGAATTAGGTGAAGTTGGTTCTTGGGTGGAAAGGGAATACCCTTTGGTGTGTGATTTTCCTGCCAAGACAGGAAATATCCTTTTTCCACTATTGCCAGGACCCAATAGTCTGAGGTGACTTCTTTCCAGAGGGGCAGACAGTGATAGAGGCAGGATGAGACGGGAAGGTGTTTGAGGTAGTCACACACATTATTATTTCTGTCCTGAAAGGGCTGCCTGTTGGTGGGCTGAGAAGGAGCTGTCCTAGAGGAGGATTGTCTCCTGGTGCCTTTCCTATGTCTGGAAGATGAAGAGGTAGCTTGGGCAAAAGGAGGTCTTTGCAGGACAATTTCTATAAAATGTTAGTTACTGGAGGGACCAGTAGGGTTTTATATCTGGTGTTTTATATCTTGGAGTTCTTTACTCTTCTCCTGTAGGTTCTTAAACAGGTCTGCAACAATTTCACAAACAGGAGGTTGTTATCCAGGGTTGCATCAACAATTTTAAGATTTAAAGTCTTCAGGCAGTGGCTGAAGCCTAAGCCCCGAGTATCTATGTAGCACAGATGTAGATGCTGTCCTTTTCTGAAGGCAGGAGTGACGAGGATGGAATAATGCTTGACTGTTTGTCTGGGGCCACTGCTATCATAGCAAAGTCAAAATTAAGCCGCAACTCCACAGCTGAGATCAATATTCAGACAACTCAAAATGCTTTTTTGAAAACTTTATAATGTTCTTTAAAACTTGTTTGAGTATCAAAAAATACAAAGTAACACACAGACCTTTCGGTCCTAGTGTATTCTCCAAAATGTCCTTGAAAAATATACAATAGCACACAGACCCTTCGGTCCTGGTTATTCTCCAGAAATGTTTTTAACAGATTTCTAAAAGCAGCGTTGGTAAAACAACATTGATAAAACAATGTTAGCACCTTCTCAGAATTCAAAGAAATAAGACAAACTCTAGGAGGTTTTAAATGCTACGTAATAATAGACGCTTTGGCATACAAAAGCACAGAGCATACAGTACTGCACAGTCCTGGGCTGGTGAACGCTCTCCCAAAGAGATATAACACAAAGCTTAAAGCTTTTCCTGAGTTTGAATGGCTCCGTATTGGTCAATGCTTTCAGAAAATAGAACACTGCAGAGACCTTGGCTAATAAACCTTTCTGAAATTGCAGAAGAAATTCTCAAGTAGTATGTAGATGACAGTTTCCACAACATATACCATAAAATAAGGCAAGAACTCATTAACGTCCCAAAATGACTCGATAAGCGCTTTCAGTAAAACCTTCTTCAGATCATATAAGGTAGGGACTTCATGTCTTTCTTTATTAAAAGACTTAGCCAATGAGCATTGAGATAAAGGACTACACCCTTTCTTAATTCAAAGGTAGTAGCAACCAATAACTTCATTTACTGAGAGATGCACCTTCTCATTTATGCAATAATAGGTCTTCTAGTTTTTAAAGTTGGTTTTAAAAGGATAATAGGGTTCAATCCTGGAGGGCAATCTGCCCGTAGATTGATTATCCACTTGGTTTCACTTACTTCGGTTTTGTTGGTAACCTCACCTCATTTCATTCCTTCATGAATTCAATTAATGACCTTAAAAAATAAAACTGTGGTTCAGAAATTTAGTAACATGTACTGCTAAGGCATTATGTACATCTTCTTTACGTATATTATTTAAATGTCGTAAAATCCTTCTTTTAAAAATTTGATTGGTTTTTCCAACATAAAATGAGGTGCAATTTTTACAGGTTGCTAAACAGACCGCATTTTTAGTGGTACAAGTTTCTTTACAGTTAAAGATGAACTCACGATTTGTATTTGGATGTATAAAAATATTACTGCTGTCTATACATCCACAAGCAGTACAATTACCACATTGAAAGGTCCCTTTACGTCCAACTGGCTTTGGTCTTATAAAGCCATCTTTTGTACATAAGAGTTTCTTAATGTTCTTTTTGTTTTTATAACCAAACCATGGTTTGGCTCCTACGATGGTACAAAGGTTTGGATCTTGAGTAAGTATTGGCCAGAATTTACAGACAATGTCTTTGACTTGTTTACTATCAGTACTATAAGTTAGCATTAATCTCAAAGGCTGCAACTCCTGTTGCATCATCCTTGATTCTTGATTTTGTTTCAGTGTTTGAGTTCTTTGAAAAGTAACTAAAGTGGATTCAGTTTCTTGATGAGAATAACCACATAATTGCAAACGCTCTTTCAAATCAGTCATTTCTTGCTGTATTGTATACTCTGTGCTTTTGTACGCCAAAGTGTCTATTACTACACAGCATTTAAAACCTCCTAAAGTTTATGTCTTATTTCTTTGAATTCTGAGAAGGTGCTAACGTTGTTTTATCGATGTTGTTTTACCAACGCTGCTTTTAGAAATCTGTTAAAAACATTTCTGGAGAATAAACCAGGACAGAAGGGTCTGTGTGCTATTGCATATTTGTCAAGGACATTTTGGAGAATACACTAGGACCGAAAGGTCTGTGTGTTACTTTGTATTTTTTGATACTCAAACAGGTTTTAAAGAACATTGTAAAGTTTTCGAAAAAGCATTTTGAGTTGTCTGAATATTGATCTCAGCTGTGGAGTTGCGGCTTGATTTTGACTTTGTTTTCATTTGTCTACTAGCAGCTACGTCAATAGTGAGCTATACATTATTTTTGCACTGCTGTCATAGTGGGGTCCGCCAAGAAGGCTTTACCAGACATTTGTGGTCATCAGGGGCTTTATAAATGATCAGGTCTCTTAGGTGGTTGAGAGTCAGGGTTTTTGGAGACTGATGCAAATGCATCTAGGTATGCAGGAATCACTGAAGGGGAGGGTGATTCAACCTGGAGCAGCTCAAAATACCTATTTTGAATTTCTGTCATCTGGGTTGTATCCCATTTAAAATTCTCCCTCATTTTTGTGATAGTCTCTCCAAATGTAATGTCCTCGGGGGGGGTCTCCCTCTATGGGATCCTCATCTGGGGAGTAGTATTTCCAAGGGGGAAGCTATTTGGAATGAGTAACTGACTGACTCACTCATCTCAGGAAGAGGAGGAGGCTTCTTCCTCCTGTGAGAGGGAGGGAAGGATAGAGGTGGCTGAGTACAGACAAGGTAGGTGCTGAGGAGGCTGAAGGTCTGCAGCAAAGACTGTGAGAAGGACTGCCAGTCTGGTTGTTCCTCTGAAGGAACAGACAAATTCTTAATGCTAGCTTCTTAAGCCTCTGGTTCTCAAAATATAAATTGAGGGCAGACAGATCCCTTATGAGAATTTTGGGAACAAACAAATGGTACAGGAGGTATGATCATATTCCCGGCCTAAAGAGAACAAGCAAAGATCATAGGAGTCTTTGTGTGGAATTTGGCATCCACATCTCCATTTCCCCTTCCGAGTGGACATTGGCCAAGAATGGGCAACAACCTAAGCTCAAGTGAAAAATAAAAATAAGAATTCTCCAACGGGGTACTTAACTTTAGATGTCTTGAAGAAGAGGAGCAAAGCGATTGATCTGACTTTCAACTGTGGCAGAAAAGTTCTGAGGTCTGTGTGTGCAGACATCACATTTAAGGCCCCTGGTTTATGGCCCCGAGTGAGATATCCCACACACTAGCAGCAACCAGGCTAAAGCTTTTGTATAAGAGCCAACGTTCGGGTTACCAGAGGTGGAGGATCCCACAGTAACAATACTACAACATGAGAATAGGAGGACATGTTACAGATTCACAGTTGCTTCCAATGTAACCATGCTTTTCACAGCAAAACAGAGCAATTAGATCAGTCAATGGTTCAAAAACATTTGTCACTGTGAAGTCTGCCAGCCTAACTAGATAGAATTTTGCAAATAATTTTGTCATTGTAAATATTAATATGATCCACAGGCTTGTTTTTACAAACGTAAGAAAACTATGTATGTTCTGAGTTTCAAAAATGTAACCTCAGTGCACTCTGCTGGATGAAAGCTGACAAAGCATTATATGACTGTTTGATCTCAAGCTCTGAGACAGGATGTCTGGGCTAGAAATTCTATTGTTTTTAAAACAAGATTATTAGTATGTTTTACATGTAAAATGTCTATTTCTGTGGTTTCCCGGCAGGTGCCGCTTACAAAGAAATGTAAATTTTGAGTTTCTATTAGCCTGGGAACTAACGGAGAAGTGATAACAATGATGTAATCTGAGATGAGTCAGCAGTACTGTGTATTATCAATTTAAGACTTTCTCAGAGAGAAAGATTTTGCATTCTGTATCTTGATCTGGATCTGACAACTCACCAGGCACTTGCTTTTCTATGTAAGTAGCACTAAGAATATGGCCAGATTAATCTAGCTGTTTTCTATATTTATGTCAGAGTATCCTACAGTATTGTTTTAAAATGTTTTCCTGTGATTTCGGAACTCTATAATGTCATTTTGGTAAAGTAATAAGGATCGTCTTTTTTTTTATTATTTAATATTTTTAAACCTTTCAACTGTGGCTGTTTTGTGTAGAGATAATTTAAAGCTCAGAGTACTTTGCATGTGTTTGGTGATACTGTACAAAGCCACTCTAGAATAGCCTTAGCCCTGGGTTACACTATTTGGAGAATAGTAATAGCACACAGTAGAATTGGTCACCCTTTGGGAAGGGCCTTATAGTAGCTGATAGGTAGTGGTTGGTGGCAATGATTTCTACCTTTTAGTCTGGGCAGGAGGGGCATAGCTGCAGAACCTGACAGCCTTCCCCAGGAATGTCTGTGTGTTTGTATATAATTCTTATCTCAAAGTGTTTGTGTGTGTCAGCTACTTGGGCAGGGACATGAAGCACTGGTTGGACAGAGAGGGTGCTAGAGGTTCTGGCTTGACCACTCGGCTAAGATCTGTACCCTATACCTGTGACAGTGGGGAGTCTTATTGGGGATCTGGAGAGAAAGGGAGAAACCAGCCGCAGACTGACCATCTCTGTGTGCTCGTAAGGGAAATTGTACTTTACTGTGTGTGTACTTGTTATCCTCCCAATGTGGATGCCCCTCACTGGTGCTAGTGGTGAGGATTGAGGCTCCTTGATTACTGGGCCAGTGCATGGGCATCACATATTGTTTGGCATGGTGGGATATCCACATCAAATATTAATTGCTTGATAGTGGTGAGTTAGCCACATCACAAATTAATTGGATTGCAGTGGTGTGGACATTGAATTCCTGTAGCTTGTGTGCAGTGCTCATTGAAGGTGTTTTTGTAGTCTAAATCAGCCATGCAGTGAACATTCAGAGTTCAGATCACAATTGTTTTATTTCTTTTGTTAGCTTAGTCAGTCAGGGACAGCAGGCAAGCATGTCAACAGGGGAGTATGGCAAGCTGACAAGGAGCCAGTTGGCTGAGATGTGCCAGGCTAACGGACTGCTGCATGGAAACCTGACTAAAGCAATCATGATTGCAGCTTTGGTCACAGCTTCAGCAGAAAATAGCAACCAGGAGGACAATCAGACTGTCTGTGGAGATGTACAACACTCAGAGAATGGACAGCTCAACCTTTCTACAGAGGACTTTAATCTGGAGATAGAGAGATTTGAGTTGGAGGCCAGGCATTTGGAAATAGAAGCTGAGGAGAAGGAGAGGCAGAGACAACACGAAAAGGAGATGCTGACTCTTTGCCAGAGTCATGAAGGCAATGGGGAAGGGAGTAACCGGACCCCAGATGCACAAAAGTTCAGTAAATTTCTTCCACAGTTTACAGAAGGGAATAATTTTGATAGTTTCATTCATATGTTTGAGAGGGTACAGTGGATATAAAAAGTGTACAACCCCTGTTAAAATGACGGTTATATAAAAAAAGAGACCACAAAAAAATAATTTCAAAACTTTTCCCACCTTTACTTTGACCTATAACCTATACAATCCAATTAAAAATAAAATCTTTAGAGGGAAAAAAATATAAAAAACGTACAATAAGCTGGTTGCATAAGTGTGCACACCCTTAAACTAATACTTCGTTGAAGCACCTTTTCATTGAATTACATTCAGTCTTCTTGGGTAGGAATCTATCAGCATGGCACATCTTGACTTGGCAATATTTGCCCACTCTTCCTTGCAAAAGTGCTCCAAATCTGTCAGATTCTGAGGGCATCTCTTGTGCACAGCCCTCTTCAGGTCACCCCACAGATTTTCTATTAGATTTAGGTCTGGGCTCTGGATGGGCCATTCCAAAACTTTAATTTTCTTCTGGCGAAGGCATTCTTGTGTTGATTTGATGTATGCTTGGGGTCACTGTCGTGTTGAAAGTGAAATTCCTCTTCATCTTCAGCTTTTTAGCGGAGAACTGAAAGTTTTGGGCCAAAAGTGACTGGTATTTGTAACTGATCACAATTCCGTCCACCTTGACTAAAGCCCCAGTTCCAGCTGAAGAAAAACAAAGTACACTTGTGTACACTTACCATAAATGTAGATGTTCGAGTGTATTCACTGTTGCAGTCATTACATTTGGGTAATCTGCTGGCAGGTTGCCCTCAGTCAGCCTGAATTCCAAAGTCTTGGGTCCTGCGTCGGTTGCTGTCTTCTCTTCCATGACGTCAGGTCATCAGGGGTATAAAACATGCAGCCGACGCCATTTTCTTTAGTTTTTCTTGCCCCGATGTCAGGTCAGATGCCCCCCAAAAGGTAGCAAAATTATATATATATATATATATATATATATATATATATATATATATATATATATATAAAAATACAAGCAGCAATATAAACTTTACCTTCATCTACAAGCAAATACACCACATAGGTTGTAGAAGATAGAGAAGGAAAGATAAACTTCAGAATGACAGGGGGATGGCAGGAGGGTAACCTGGACTGCAACAGTGAATACACTCGAACATCTACATTTATGGTAAATGTACACAACTGTACTATGCTCTTCATGTTTCACTGTTGCAATCATTACATTTGGGTAGAATCCCAAAGCTATGGTTGGGAGGCTGGGGCTAAACAGCATTAGGTGTGGCTATAAGGCTCTGCAGCACTGCAGTGGCAAAGTCTGCCCTGGACTTAGAGTAGAGAGGCAAATGGTAATGCTTTGTAAAGGTGTGAACAGAACTCCAAGTAGCAGCTTCTAGAATGTCTTTGGTTGGTACTCCTCTGCTGAAGTAGCTGCAGCTCTGGTGGAATCTAATGCCCTTGGGCACAGGTTTACCATGGTGTAAGTAGCAGAAATGGATGCAGTGGCCTATCCACTTTGAAACTGTCTGCTTTGAAATAGCCTTTCCTTCTGGTCCTGTAGCATATGACACTAGTAATTGCTCAGTTTTTCTTAGAGCTTTTGTCCTGCTCAAGTTGAATCTTAGCTGTCTATGTACGTCCAAGGAATGCAGAACCCCCCCCCCCGGTTCTGTGGATTTGGATAAAAAGTTGGCAGATAAATTGATTGGTTAAGACACTGGAAACCACCTTAGGCATAAAAGTAGGATTTGTCCTCAGAGACACCCTGTCTGGGTAAAATATGATAAAAGGCTCTACAGCCATGAGGGCCTGTAGCTTTAAAACTCTTCTTAATGAAGTAATTTCTAGTAGCAGAGCTGTTTTCCATGATAAAAACTTTAGATCAGTGGTAGCAGCTGGTTCAAATGGAGGCAGAGTGAGCTTTTTCAACATATAATTGAGGTCCCATGCAGGTAGTGGTGATCTTCTAGGAGGCCTTAAATTTTTGGCTCCTCTAAGACACTGCTTTAGTAAAGGATGAGAAAAGATTGGTGGCTCTGTATTGTAATGAGCCGAAATAGCAGAGGCATGGATTTTGATTGATGAGAAAGCTAGGCCTTTGTCAAGCATCTCAGTTAAGTATTGTAAAATCTGAGGAATATTTGATTCTGCTGTATCAGTTCCTTGTGTTTGATTCCAAGCACAGAATTTCTTTCATTTGTCAGCATAAGATTTTCTAGTACTAGGCCTTCTGGCTTCCAAAACGACATCCATCACAGTTTTACTGAGAGGTGTTGTCTGTATGACTACATGATTAGCCATGCTACCAGGTTCAGAGTCTGTAGTTGATTGTGCATGATCTGATTGTTTTGCTGGGACAGTAGTTGTGGTCTTTGAGGCAAGGTCCAAGCTGGGTATTGAGCCAAGTTCCTTAGGATTGGGTACAAGTATTGGCAGGACCAGTCCGGGGCAATTAATATCATCTTTGGCTTCTCTTGCCTGACTTTTAAGAGGACCTTGGGTAGAAGAGGCAGAGGAGGAAAGGCATAAACTGATAGGTTTTTCCAACTGAAGGATAGGGCGTCCACTTTCCATGCTTGTCTGTGATAAGTCCTTGTGCAGAATCTTTTCAATTGATAATTTTGATGGAGAGGCAAATAGATCTATGTCTGGGCTCCCCCATTTCTCTATTAGCATGCTGAAGACTTGTGGATTTAGCTTCCACTCAGGAGGATCCTAAGGTTTCTGCTTAAATCGTCTGCCAGAGTGTTTTGTTTTCCTGGCAGGAATTGAGCTTGAAGATGTATTTGGTAGGTCAAAGCTGTGTCCCACAGTGCCATGGTTAATGACTAACAGACTGGTTTAATTTAATTGGAATGAGCCATGTGACTCTCTGACACACTATTTAATCTAGGTTAATTCAACACAGAACTGTTTGACTTTGAAGAAGCTCAGTATTGACTGAGCGAAAGCGCTTGTTTTTAAAGTACTGTTCATGGCTTTTCACTCCATTAAAGGTGGTTTTACTTATAATATTTTTGTCAGTGAGTTCTGGGTCCTGTTACTGCGTGGCACTATTTTGGATAATCTGCAGGGGGTATATGAGTGTGTGCCCCCTTGCTTGTTTATATACCACATGACTGTGGTGTTGTCCGTCTTTATCAGTAGTTGTCCTGGATGAAGTAAGTCTTTGAAGGCTGTTATGGCATTTTGAACAGCGAGCATCTCTTAATGGCTGATATGAAGACGCATTTGTTTTGGTGACCATAAGCCCTGAATGCATCTTCCTGCCATGTGGGCCCCCCAGGCATAATCTGATGCATCTGTTGTTAAGGTTTGGCTGGCAGGGGGTAGAGTGAAGGGCAGTCCCATATTTTGGTGACATGCCTTTGCCACCATAGAAACTCCTGTTGCAGGCAGGGAATGAGAGGAATCATTGTTTCCAGACTGTGTGAATGCTGACTCCATAAACTTTTTAGGTACCATTGAAGTTTCCTCATATGATGTCTTGCATATGGAATTAGTAGGATGCAGGATGCCATGAATCCCAGAGCCTACAGAATTTGCCTTGCAGAAGACTGGATTTTTGTTGCCATCAGTTTGAAGTAAGCAGTCAGTTGCCTTTGATACTCCTGGAAGGTGGCAACACCGAAGCGCTAGAGAGAATAAAAAATAATTGTTTCATCTAAGTGGTTTCTTTTTTCCACACATTCGGTTCAATTTTCAGTGGTCAGAGTTGTATTTCAGTTGCCTTTGCTTGTCTGGCATGAGGTAAGTCATCTGGGCAGTTGTATCCAAGCTTGCACCCAGAAATTTTATCTTTTGAGGGGGTACCAGTTGTGATTTATTTTCGTTTATAGTGTACCCTAGGCATGTTAGAAGCCTTTTCACAAATGCCAGGTTTCGAAGAATGTCCTTGTTCTCTGCTTGAATGATACAGTCATCCAAGTAAGGATATATTTGTATACTTTTTTGTCTGCAAAATGCAATTACTGGTGCTAGGCACTTAAGACCCTGGGCGCAGTAGATAAGCCAAAGGGCAGTGCAGAAAATTGGTACTGCATTAAGCCAGCCTTGAATCTGAGGTATCTTTTGCACGAATGTCTTATTGGGACATGCAGGTATGCCTCTTTTAAGTCTAAAGTCACCAGCCAAGCATTCTTGCCCAGCATGGGCAGAAGCTGCTGAAAAGTCAGCATTTTGAATTTTGGAATGTCCAGGTGTGTGTTCAAAAATCGATAAATCCAGTATTGGCTGCCAGGCCTTGTCCTTTCTGGGTACCAAGAACAGTCTTGAGTAGAAACCTTGTCCTTTTTCCTGTTCTGGTACTGTCTGAATGGCCCCCATATCCATGAGGGACGTTACCTGTTTCTGTGCCTCTGCCCATGGATTTTTTGGCAGATCTGGCCAACAATTTGCCACTGGCAGACTATGAAAATGGAATCTGTATCCCTATGATACGATGTTTAGTACCCACTTGTCCTGGGTTATTAACTGCCAATTTTGTGCAAAAATTGCTAATTTTCCCCCTATGGGAGCTACCAAAAGATAAGTGCTTGGTGTAGGCAGAGCGAAGTCACTGGGATTGCTTTCTGTAGGTTTGCCCTTTATCTCCTCCAGATTTGGAGGTGGAAGCACCCCATTGCTTTGACCTGTATGAATCTTGTGCCTGGTATCTGGAACCCTTAGGGCAATTGGATTTGCCCCTTTGAGCTCTGTCTGACACAGGAAAGGACCAATTTTTTGTAGGCCAGTGTATACTGAATCTGGGTGGCTGCACATGTAGAAAGTCTTTTAAGAGTTTGTATAGACTTAGCTTTGTCTTCCATTCTCTTTAAAACCTCTTCTGCCTTAATACCAAACAGAGAATCATGCTGTAAATGTGCATCTAGCAATTTTGCTTTAACATGATCAGGCAAATTTTGTTCCTTTAACCAGGCATGCCTCCTAATCACAGATCCAGTTACTACGGCCTTGCAGAAGGCCTATAAGGAATCAAAACCACATTGCAAAGTATGCTTTCCAACTTGTTCAGCTGCATGCAATAATTCCTGCATTTCTTTATTTTCTGCACATTCTGAAATCAACATAATGTTCTGTTTCAGCAATCCCATAACATGTTGTTGGTACTTAAGTATATGAAATTGACAGTTTAAGGCCCTGATTGCCAAGGTTGCAGATGTATAAACCTTTTTTTCCCCCATCTGTCAAGTGCCCTTGAATCTCTGTCAGAGGGGGTTGGATTTTTTGCTGTTGAGGCCTTAACTCCCTTTCGACCCTGTGAAATAGTTTCAGGATCAGCAGCAGGGTTTCTAAATAAAAATTTATGTGAGTCAGGGACCCTGTAATATCTGTCAGGCTTACTGGGAGCCGGAGGTAAGGAGTCAGGGGTCAAGCTTGACTCCGAAAACACAGCAGACTTCACTCTTCTTAAGACTGAGATGGTATCCTTTAAGCCCACTGGGCCAGTGGATACCACATCCCACAATGCCGAATCCTTCACAAATGCTTTTTATGGACATCTCCAAGAATGCATGGATCATGCAATCCCAAATAAATCCAAGTCCCTCTCCACCAAAGGCAAGCGTCCTGTCTGGTGGACCTCAGCCATTAACAAATTGTATAACAAAAGAAGGAAGCTACTGCACGTCAGAGCAAAATCCCATAAAGGGAAGACATCTCTGATCAACATTAGCAGAAAACTACGTTCTCTCATAAAAACATCCAAGGCCAACTTTGAGAGAAAAATCGCTAAGGACACTAAAGATAACCACAAAGCCTTCTTCAGCTATGTTAGAAACCTGGGTGGAAACCCTCAGATATGCACAGAGTTAGTTCACAACAACAAAAAATACACTGAACCCACAGATATTGCCAACATTCTGGCTGACGGGTTCAGTGCAAATTTCTCCACTCCCTCACCCCCAAAAGAAGAAATACTTATCCCAGCTGAATGTAATCTCCCTGTCATCTCAGATGTCCAAGTGAGAACCGCCCTCAACAAAGCTAAAAACACAGCATCAATGGGACCTGACGGTATCCCGGGTTGCATGCTACGTGAACTCCAAGAGGAGCTAAACCCGCACATAAAAATGCTATTTAACCTTAGACTTACTACAGGATATGTACCTGAACACTGGCGTACAGCAACAGTGGTCCCACTCCACAAAGGGGGTACCTCTACAGACCCTGGGAACTACCGCCCCATAAGCTTAACCAGCCTGGTCTGCAAAGCTATGGAAAGAATCATTATGGAACTCAAACAGAGACATAGGGGACCTACAGACACTTGACCCCACCCAGTTCGGTTTTGTAAAGGGCAGATCCTACCTTTTGAACCTGGTTGACTTTTTTGAAACAGTCACTAGAGCCATTGATGAGGGGCAAAGCAGTCCATACAGCCTACCTGGACTTGGTTAAGGCCTTCAACACAATACCCCACTCAGGCATCATAGATAAGCTCAACAGCTTAAATGTAAACCCCTATGTCACTAGATGGGTTGCAAACTGGCTAAAGGACAGAACCCATAAAGTTAAAATCGCTGGAGCAATGTCAGACTCAAAGCCAGTCACAAGTGGTGTCCCACAGGGATCTGTTCTGGGACCCCTTCTTGTTCGGCATTTATTTCTCAGATGTTAAAGCAAACATGGGAGGGTTGTGGCTGACAAAGTTTACAAATGACTGCAAACTAGGCGCCATAGTCGATACACCAGCGGACACATACATCCTACAAAAAGGCCTCACAGAAACGGACAGCTGGTGCCGGAGTCACGGCCTAAAACTAAATGCCAAAAAATGTATAGTCATCCCCTTTGGGAAAAACAAAGTACCCACAAATTATCACATAGACAGCAACCCACTGAGTACGGAAAAAGTAAGAGACCTAGGGACCCAAGTCGACAGAGACCTCTCATTTGACACCCACGTTGCCAAAGTGGTTAGAAAAACATTCTACCTTGCACACCTCATCATGAAGGGATTCACATCCAGATCCAAGGATGTCATTGTACCCCTATACTCCTCCCTCATCAGACCCATGATTGAGTACAATGCCCCATTTGGTATGTACCTCACCCGGCATTTGCAACAGCTGGAGAGACCACAAAATACCTCACCAAGAGGATCGAGGGTCTCCAACATATGTCTTATTCTGCCAGACTAAAGAAACTTCAGCTCTATTCAGTAGCATACCGCCTGCTCAGAGGTGATCTCTGCCTGATGTACAAGGCCATGTCCAATCAGGACCTGATGGACATGCTCCACCTCAAAAAATCCAAATCCATCAGGACCACGAGAGCTAAAGACCTAAACCTCGGCACAAGTATGAATAGGACATGCTGGAGGGATAGATTCATAACCCAGAGGCTTCCCATGCTTTGGAACAAGATCCCAGTTCATATTAGGCAGAGCCCCTCACTGACTCTCTTCAAGAGAAATCTTGATGAGTGGATGGGAGATCGTAAGTTTACCCCAGGGGTCACATCTGTGTCACTGCTAGACAGGGGCACAGTAAACTAATTCTATTATATAAGGGGACCTTCATTGTGTCACTACTAGACAGAGGCACAGTATTCTAAATCTATTCTGTACATTTTTGTACCATTTCATGGGGTGGCAAAAGCCACATCACTATGGCTAGGCTTACAAATGCCCCAGGGCAGATAGCCTAGTACTAAACTATGAAACTATGAAACATCATCCACAATGTCTAAAACAGGGGGAATGGCTAAAGGCTTGTGCTGAGGGAGAAGACGGAAATCCCCAAGCCTCTTTTTTGATTCTGAGAAGTCTTGACTCTCCCAGTAAAAATACTTCCTCAAAGTATGCAAGGTTTCTCCAAAAGAATAATTCTCAGGAGGAGATGCAGATGGAATAGACTCCTTAGCATCTGAATCCTCACAGGGAGGTATAGATAATTCCTAATCAGAAGAGGAATCAGAAGAAATAGAAACCTGATCTGAAGATTCATAATCACTGTCTTGCCTAGGCCTCTTATCTGGAGGGGGATGGGTACACCCCTGATCAAGGTAAAAAGGTCTTCAGCCATTTTGATCATCTGTTTTTTAGGCATAGAGGCCTGTGCACGTGGCTCATGCGTTGGATTTTTAGTTTTAGAAGTTGCTTTTGTCTTTGGTTTTGCAGCGGTCATCGGTTTGATATACAAATGTTGAGGTCTGAATACACCCTCAGAAGCCGGTGCCTGCTCAGCGGCTCCAGACGTTTGAGGGAGATGCATCCATCGGTCCAATACCTTCAGTATCTTGTGGCATGCCAAACTCCACATGGGTGTCGGTAGAGGCCTGCGACTCGAAGGTAGTGGGTATCAGGGGCTGTGAAACCCCTCACTGTGTACCGGCGACTGGCTTAGGAGAAGCTTCGTCGTCAGTTTTAGATCTCAACTGCCTTTCTGTCCTTTTCTTTGTGTTTTTTACATACTCCGGTAGTCGGATTGTTATCAGACGACATTTCTGGGTAGTTAAATCTGTTTCCAAAATACTTTGATGCAAAAATATACCGACGCTTAGTGCGTTGGTTAAATCTAGCACAAAACCGACAGCCAGGCACATTGTGATCAGGGCCTAGGCAAGGAATACAGTATAAATGGAAATCCTTATGAGGTATTTGCTTTCCACAAGTAATACAATTATTAACTTTTTCTGACATCGGTAAAAAGCAAGAAAAAAGTTTCCCCAATGGGGTACTTAGCTTTAATGAAGACTTTGGTTATGAAACTCAAACTCGAATATTTCAGTAGTCGGTCGACCGGCACTTGCGAAATGCTTCTGCTTCAGGCACCGCACAGCAAGAAAGACTGAAGAAAATGGTGTCGGCTGCATGTTTTATACCCCTGACGACCTGATGTCATGGAAGAGAAGACAGCAACTGACGCAGGACCCAAGACTTTGGAATTCAGGCCGACTGAGGGCAACCTGCCAGCAGATTACCCAAATGTAATGACTGCAACAGTGAAACACGAAGAACATCCCCCAAAACATGATACTGCCACCACCATGCTTCACTGTGGGGATGGTGTTCTTTTGGTGATGCAAAGTGTTGTTTTTGTGTCAAATGTACCTTTTAGAATTGTGGCCAAAAAAGTTCAATCTTGGTCTCATCAGACCACAAGACATTTTCCTACATGCTTTTGGGAGACTTGGCGTATTGTTTTGCAAACTTTAGCCAGGCCTGGATGTTTTTCTGTGTAAGAAAAGGCTTCTGTCTTGCAACCCTACCCCATAGCCCAGCCATATAGAGAATACAGGAGGTTGTTGTCACATGAGTATGCAACCAGTATTTGCCAGAAATTCCTGCAACTCCTTCAGTGTTGCTGTAGGTCTCTTAGCAGCCTCCCTGACCTGTTTTCATCTAGTCTTTTCATTAATTTTGGAGACATCCAGTTCTTTGCAACACCACTGTTGTCCCATATTTTCTCCACTTTTTGATGACTATCTTCACTGTGTTCCATGGTATATCCAATGCTGTGAAAATTTTTTGTACCCTTCTCCTGACTGATACCTTTCAACAATGAGATCCCTTTGATGCTTTGTAAGCTCTCTACGAACCATGGCTTTTGCTGTAGCAGGCAACTGAGTAAATATCAGAAAAATCCTACTACAATAGCTGAACTTTATTTGGGGTTAGTCAGAGTCTCTTTAATTAATGGCAGGTGTGTACCAAAGAAGACTGAATGCTGTAATTAAATCAAAAAGTGCTTCAAAGTATTAGTTTAAACGTGTGTACACTCATGCAACCAGCTTACTGTACTTTTTTTTTTTTTATATTTTCCCCCCAACAGATTTGAATTGTACAGGTTATAGGTCACATTAAAGGTGGAACAAGTTTTGAAAGGATTTATTGTGGTCTCTTTTATCACACAAAAACCTGGCATTTTAACAGGGGTGTGTACAATTTTTATATCCACTGTATGTAAACATTATGATGTTGACCAAAGGCTCTGGGTACAGTTCTTGACCCCCTTACTTCATGGTAAAGCTGTAACAGTGCTGTCTAAACTACCTGATCATGATTTTTTTTTTAATTATACTGCTAAGAATTGTTTGCTAGAATTTTTTAAGCTAACACCTGAAGCTTATAGGAAAAAGTTTTGTGAGCATAGATGCACAGCAGATGAAAGTGTGTGAATATGTTGCTGAACTGAGCACTAATTTTCATAGGTGGGTGAGTGGATGTTGGGTCACCACTTTTGAAGGGCTGACAGACTTTTGGTGAGGGAACTATCCCTTAGCATTTTGCCCGAGGACATGAGGATCTGATTATCTGATACACAATGTGCTACTTAAGATGTGTTGGGGAAGAAGGAAAACCTATACCTAGCAAGCAGGGCATCACTGCACAGGAAAGGGACACCCAGTGCTGCTCATGGGTCTAAAGGAACCCATGGTGGGCAGCCAAGACTGCCTCAACAGAATATGACAGTAGCAGGGGAAGCCACTAGTCCAGGTACACGTCCAGGACCTAGGTTTAAATGTTTTGAATGCAACAAGTGGGGCCATGTAGCATACAGATGTCCACGGAGGCCAGATGGGGAACAAAAGGTACGGGAGCCAGTAACTGGGAAAAACAAAATGCAACAGTAGGTTGTCTTGAGGCAACAAGAGTACTAAACTACCACCAGAGGTTATACCCTATCGTAGTGAATGGCAAAGAGACCATTGCTAAGAGAGAGACAGCCTCTGACATACCATTGTGAAACCTGCAATGGTTACAGAGGCGCACTACTTGCCTGGGAAGTCTACTCCAGTTAGAGCTTTAGGAGGGATCCCATTCCAAATACCTTTGGCTAGTGTTCACCTTGATTGGGAGGGTGGAAAAGGAAACCAGCAAGTAGGTGTGTTTGAGGATATCCTGCAGATGTCCTGATATGGAATGATTTTGATAATGCAGTACCATGTGCTCATGCAGTTACATGCAGTCAGGCTTGGAGACAAGCATGCGGGTCTGGTAGCCTAGGGGAGACTCAGACCACACACTTGCAGCCAGGACTGGCGAGGTGATTACTTCAGGAAGGGAGCTATACTGTAATAGTGGGACTGAAGGCGAGCCACGGCTGCTTGTGGGTACTGATGGTCCCTTGGACAGATTGACTGCAAGGGCAGAGGAAAGTAGTAGTACCCAGGCTGACAGTGAGGCACCACTGTCAGAGGATACCAGACGTCTTGAGGAAGGGGAGCTGGGAAGGGTTACAAAAAGAGAGTTGAGATAAACTCAGCTCTCAAACCCTACATTACAAGGCCAGAGGCAAGGAAGTAGTGAGGCACCGGATTCTCAAGGGAAGGGGGAATCTGTATATTGAGACAAAGGGCTACTGTACAGAGAGTGGGCCCCTGAGGGAGGGCTAAAAGGTGAGAGGATACAGGAGTTTGTAGGTCCTAGAGCCTACCGTCTGGCACTTCTAGCCATAGGCCATGATTAACCTTTGCAGGTCATTTGGGCATAAAACATACAAAGAGACATATTATGCAGAACTTCTATTGGCCTGGAATTTCCAGAGATGTAACAGGTACTGCAGGACCTATGAGCAGTGCCAAAATATAGGCAAGGGCAGTAGACAAGGTGAGAGCTCCTTTGATGCCTTTGCCTGTGATTGAGGAGCCATTTCAGACGATAGCTATAGATATTGTGGAGCCTCTGACTACCCCAAGTTCCACAGGGAAAAAAGTATATCTTAGTGGTAGATTGTGCTACAAGATACCCTGAGGCAGTGGCTTTGCCCTCCATTGAGGCAGCAAAAGATGGCAAATGCTTTGTTAGAGACTTTCAGCAGGGTAAGTTTCCCAAAAGAAATACTGACTGACAGAGGTGCCAATTTCATGTCAGACCTGCTGGCTTGTCTGTGGACTTTCCTTGGCGGTAAAGAGGTCTATTTGTGGGACTCTCATCTCTGGGCCATGCTGAGAAATATTTCCCGATGCAGATGCCATTTGTGGGGGGTCCATCAAGCTTCTGCTGAGGTGATTTGCTTGAGTATTTTGAGCCCCTGGAAGGTACTGTGGCAGAAGGTGCAACTCCAGAGACTGAGCAGTTTCCCAAACTTGCATTGCTAGCAAGCATAAATAGTAAGAGTGGGTGCCCCCTTGCTTGTTTACGTACCACATAACTGTGGTGTGGTCTATTTTAACAAACAGGACCCCTTGTTCCCATTTTTACTTAAAAGCCATCAGGCCTTTCTGCACTGCCATAAGCTTTCTAGATTATGTGCCTGTCCTTGAACTGAACCTCCCACTTACCTTGAGATTGGAGGTATTAAAAGTGGGCCCCCCAGGCTGTATCTGAGGCATATGGGGTGAGAGTTTGGCTCTGGTGAGTGAATCTGAATAGAAGGCCCTGATTTGGGGCAGAAGCCTGTTTCCACCATACAAACTCCTCTGAGACAATGAATCAGCAGTATTGCAGTAGTGAGGGGCTGAGAATGCTGGCACCATCATTTGAGGTACCAATGGGAGCTTCCTCATGTGCAGCCTGGCCAGGGGATCCATGAGGATGCACAATGCCATGTATCCCAGTGCTCAGAGAAACTCTCAGGTTGGGATGCACTGTTTCTGCTGGATACTTTGAAAGAAGTGGGTCAAAAAGGAGACCTTGTCTGGGGGAAGAAAGGCTTTTTAAAGTGACGACTCCAGGAGTGCCCCCAGGAAAACTATCTTGTTGTTTGGAACAGTGTTGGATTTTTGCAGATTTATTATGAAGCCCAGGGAAGCCAGAAGGTCTTGGGCAAACTTCAGATCCTTGTGAAGTTTTAACAGATTTGTGGCCTTTATCAGGCAATTGTCCAGGTAGGGCTATATTTGGACCCCTCTGGTCCTGCAGAATGCAACTTCAGGGGCTAAGCACTTGGTGAAAACACTCTGAGCAGTAGACAAGTCAAAGGGCAGTGCTGAAAACGGATAGGGACTGGAACCTGCTCTCCCTTTCCTGGGTCTTGGCAGCTGCTGCCACTGCATAAGAGTCCTTTCCCACTGGGCTTTCCTATGTCTGCCTCTAGGCTGGGAGGGAAAGGACCAGTGTTTAGTGGGGAAGTTCCTACTAAACCAAGGAGACTGACCTGGGAGGGAGTCAGTCAGTCTGCATAGACTTAACTTTGTCCTCCATCTTTTTATGAACAGCATCAGCTTTAGGACTAGAGAGGAATCCCTTGTCAAGGGGAGCATCAAAAAGGTTGGATTTAACATGGTCAGGAAGAGATTGCTCCCTAATCCTCATGTGCCTTCTTATAACTGAGCCAGTGGAAATTGCCCGACTAGCAGCCTTCATTGCATCACAGCCACAATGTAAGGAATGTCTGGTTACCTGGGAACTGGAGTGGCAAAGATCCAAAAGCTCTTTAGAAATGTTTTTATCCTCCAGTGAAGAGACCTTTTATTTAAGATGACCCAGAATGGTTTCTTGATATTTAATCATGTGAAAATGACAGTTAACAGCCGTCATATAGTACAGGTGTGGCTGATGTATATACCGTTTGCCCAAATTTATCAAGAGCCTGCTGTCTTTATCTGTAAGCAAAGGGTTTCTCGAAGAACTGGCTCTAGCCCTTTGGGCCCTGGGGTGACCAACTCTTGATCAGCAGAAGGATTTTTTGAAAAGGTATTTATGGAAGTCTTGTACCTTATAAAACCTTTCTGGTTTATGATGGGCTGGGGGAAGACAGTCAGGATTCATGGAGGAATTCTGGAAGGCATCCTCAACCATCTCAAAAATGGGTAGAATTGCAACGGGTTTGTACTCTGACAGATCCAGAAACTCCCTAATTTTCTTTAACTGAGGGTATTCCTGTGCTTCCAACTGGAAATGTGCTCTCATTCCATGGAGAGTCTCTCCAAAGGTGATATCCTCTCAGGGGAGATGCAGGAAGGTTCTCCTCTGAATCTGAATCCACAAAAGAAGTGACGGAGGGCCTTTCTTCAGAACCAGACCGCTCTAGGTCTAAATCCTCATCAGATCAAAAGGATCTGGGAAGGCCTCAGAAATAGTATCCCTTTTCCTTTTACTTGGGGAGGCATCCCGAGATGCTTGTCTAAACCCAACTATGAACAGCTAGTGTGTCCCTGAGAAAGGGAGCCAGTAGGCCTAGGTGAAGGCCCAGCAGCAGTACTTTTCTTAGGAGTTGCTCTGGCTTTAGACCTAGGGACATCTGACATCCTGATGTCTCTCACTCTCAAGAAGAAAGATAAACCGGTGTAGACTGAATCCACAAAGGAACATCAATGGGAAGAGAGAGCTCTTCGGAAGCTGAAGCCTGCACAGGGGCTCTGGACCTGACAAACAAGCTGAAAGCAAGGGTCTGTGCAGAAGTAGAGGGATCCGACAGCATATCAGACTCCAAATGTGTCTCGACAGAGGCCTGCCCCACCATCTCAGACACAGAAGAGGGCTGTGAAAGTGCCTTGCCTTCAACAATCACAAGCCTAGGAGCAGAAACACATGGAGAATGTCATCCAAGGGCCTAACCTTGGGTTCTTTTTTCCCCCTTACGCCAAGGCTGCTCAATCTCCAAATGACTGGAGGAATGCCATCTGACATTGAGAATATTCAAGACCAAGGAATCTAGCTAAAATCTCAGCTCCATTTCTGATCGTCCTTGAGTTAAAGCAGGCACAAACGTGACAACTATAGATGTCATGATATGGGCCTAACCAAGTGACACAAAACAAGTGGAAGTCTCTGTGTGGGGTTTGCTTACAACAGTGGAGACTATTTACTTTATCTGACATGCGAGTAAGGCAAAAGAAAAAGTTCCCCAACAGGATACCTATCTTTGCAATGACCTCTCTCTGGTGCGGATCGACTGATGCACTGAAACACTGCTTCAGGCTCAGACGTCAAGAAAAGAATAATTTCATGATATAGACTGGCTCCCTATACACCCAAGCATACTGACATCAGTTAGGACATCTGCCAGCCTTAGAAGGAAAGAATTTTCTCTGGTAGTAGGGCCTGCCAAGGGCTTTCACTGCAGAAAATCCCACAACTCAGAAAGTACAGTTGTGTACACTTACCAAAAATGTAGATGTCAGTCGTCAGGGGTATAAAAGATGCGGCCGACGCCATTTTCTTTAGTTTTCTTGCTCCAAATGTCAGATGCCCCCTAAAAGGGTAGCCAAAATTTATATATATATATATATATATATATATATATATATATATATATATATATATATAGAAATACATTCACCAATATATATGTTACCTTCATCTACAAGCAAATACACCACATAGGTTGTATAAATCAGAGAAGGAAAGGTTCCATCAGAGGAAAAGGAGGATGGCGGGTGGGTAACCTGGACTGCAACAGTGAATACACTTGAACATCTACATTTATGGTAAGTGTACACAACTGTACTATGTTCTTCTTGTTTCACTGTTGCAGTCATTACATTTGGGTAGAGTCCCAAAGATATGGTTGGGAGGCTGCAGCTAAACAGCAGAACTGCAGTGGCAAAGCCTGCCCTGGATTTAGAGTAGAGTGGCAGATGACAGTCTCAGGCCCATAGTAGATGGTGAAGGATGGGCCACGCAAAATATTTCTATATTCCTAGAAAAGAGTTTGAGGCCCATCATGAACCAGATCCCCACCATATTAAGAGATAGCTATCAGCTGTTGGAAATGTTGGATAATCTTGCTGTAGAATTAATTCCTGGGGTCCACATGTTAATCACCCTAGACATACAAAGTCTCTTTACATGTATCCCCAACGACCAAGGAATACAAAGCGTTAGGGAGTTACTTCAATTCTATCCTGAAATTAGTAGAAATAAGAACATACTAATATGTCAGTTGTTGGACATGGTTCTTTCCAATAATGTTTTTTCCTTTTCTAACCATGTATATTTACAGAAGTGGGGTGTTGCCATGGGCACACCCTGCGCTAACACCTACGCTAACTTGGTTGTGAACTGGTGGGAAAGAGAACATTTGTTTAATCACTACATGTTTAAGAATGTTGTTTTATATTCTAGATTTGTAGATGACATCATAATTATATGGGAGGGTACAAGGGAGCAGTTCTCCAGTTTGTTACAGCACATGGAAAGTACTACAAGCTTCCTAAGATTCACCATGGAAGCCTCCTCCACCGAAATTAATTTTTTGGACCTTAATTTAAGGATGGAAGAGGGGAAAATTATATCTAGAATCCATAGAAAGAGCTGCTGGAAGAATGCTTTGCTGAGTTATGATAGCATGCACCCCAGGCATGTCTTTAGAGGCATAGTGAAAAGTCAGTTTATTAGACTTAATAAACTGTGCAAAAGACAGACAGATCTCATGATAGAGGCAGATGTAATGGAACAATTATTCCTGAAAAGGGGTTATGATAAGAAAATGGTGAGGGAGATTAAAGATCAAATACTTAAGGATATGGATAGGCCATTATTGGAGAGGAGTGGGTGGAGATTCTACAATAATAGTAGGAGGAGATCAAATTTCAAATTCCAAGAAAGGATGCAGTTCTTGACCACATACACTAATGACAATAAGAAAATTGCACAAATTATAGAACAGCATTGGCCGGTATTGACTGTAGATGAGAGGACAATAAAATTAGTAGGAGAAACACCAAGATTCATCTACAGAAATAATAAAAACCTGAAAAGGTTGCTGTGTAAGACACACAAGAAAGAGATGCATTTAGTTCCAGAATTGGATATCAAAGGAACTTTTGCATGCAATCGATGTAATATGTGTCAGTTCATTACAAGGGTCCAGGAGTTTGTGCATCCAACTCTGAAATATGAATTCAAACCCAATTTCTATGCCTCTTGTAATACTTGCAACGTTATTTATTTAGCAACATGTGAAAGCTGTACAGCATTCTACATAGGACTCACAAAGAGAGAATTCAGGAAAAGAATATACAACCACATATATGACATAAAGAAAAATAATGAAACTAATGCACTGGCCAAGCATATAAAGCAATATACATCACATAGTTTTAGGTTCAGGATATTACAAGTAATTGGAAAAGATAGAAATGGAGGAGAGATAGTGAATATCCTTGAACAAAAGGAACTACACTGGATTTTAAGGATGAGAGCACATCATCCACCTGGTTTAAACCAATATGTTCCCATGGGACCCATGTTAAGATAAGATTAGCATGAAGGATAGATTGGTTTATATTTGTTGGTCAATGTAGATTATGTGTGATGATATATAGGAGATTCACCAATTTATGGGTATGGGCTATTGAACTATACATACATATTTTCCTATGAGCTTTATGGTGTGGTGTTGAATAAACTATATTTATAGTGAACACTGTAGCGTCTATGATATAACAAAATTAAATTTAATATTTTGCATATTTTGGTATAGACTCATGTCTATACATTATAGGTTCTTGATATAATAATTTTATTGTTTTATATACATATTTATTCATATTTATTTTATATATGTATGGTTTTTATATATTTACATGTATATTTTTTACATACTGTTACATGTTAATTCATTTTGATTGTGTATATATATGGTATAGGACTACTAATGATGGTCTAGCCCATATGCACTTTGCACTTAGCACTTTAAATAACAATAGTTAATTGATACATATAGTTATTTATTTACATCTATATCTATATATATTTACTTGTATGCTGTTTTTTTCATGTATTTAATCATATATATATTTATTGGTCCATATATGAGTTGATATGCATATGTCAGTCAGGGATTAATACATGCTTATAAGATTTGCACTATGCACTTTATTTGTTTATATATGTAGGTACATATGTATATGCATATTTATGCGTATACATATATATGTATGTATATTCTGTCTATTTATATATTTATTGATATATCATTACTTTTTATACTGTTCTAAATGGAAATTAGTATGTGTATATATTTTGGCTATACATAATATGAAAGAAGTAGACAAAATGGAGTGGTAGTTAATGAGGTTTCTGGCTTGGATAAGTGCTAGATATATGGGGAAATATTTTGAGACTTACTAATACATATGTTATAGCTAGACTATTCTATCTTCCTTTTTTCTTTGTCTCATTCTATTTTAATGTTTATTCATATATATTTTTTGTATGTTATTTAATTGAATATGATCAATGTCCTATATGTATATTTAGGTATTTTATGTATATACAAATTCTACATATAATGCTGTAGAATAAAGACTAATAGGTACACTAGATTAAGCACAGTCTCACTGTGACTTTAAGAAACAGTTACGTTGCTTAATAGAGACAGGTGGTTTTAATAAGTAAATTAATTGCATCAATTAAAGGAATGCATATACTATATAAACTGAGCTGCTCCATTGTATATTGAAATCTGATTAAGCGTATTACAAATACGTGAAAGCGCTCATTTCGTTGTTCTCTACTTTATGGAATAAAGAAGAAGTTTGCTGTATCCTGGACTGAATTTTGTTTCTGTGGAAATAGTGATTGAAGTAGCCGTTTTGTCTTGGTTCACTTGTGTTCTACATTTGCATATATATATATATATATATATATAAATACATTCACCAATATATATGTTACCTTCATCTACAAGCAAATACACCACATAGGTTGTATAAATCAGAGAAGGAAAGGTTCCATCAGAGGAAAAGGGGGATGGCGGGTGGGTAACCTGGACTGCAACAGTGAATACACTTGAACATCTACATTTATGGTAAGTGTACACAACTGTATTATGTTCTTCTTGTTTCACTGTTGCAGTCATTACATTTGGGTAGAGTCCCAAAGATATGGTTGGGAGGCTGCAGCTAAACAGCAGAACTGCAGTGGCAAAGCCTGCCCTGGATTTAGAGTAGAGTGGCAGATGATAGTGCTTTGTAAAGGTGTGCACTGAACTCCAAGTAGCAGCCTCTAAAATGTCTTTGGTTGGTACTCCACTGAGAAAGGCTGCTGAAGTGGCTGCAGCTCTGGTTGAATGTGGCCTAATGTCCTTAGGCACTGGCTTGCCATGGTGTAAGTAGCAGAAATGAATGCAGTGGCCTATCCACTTTGAAATAGTCTGATTTGAGATAGCCTTTCCTTGTGATCCTGCAGCATATGCCACTAGTAATTGCTCTGTCTTTCTGAAAACTCTGGTTCTGTCCAAGTAGAATCTAAGCTGTCTGTGTACGTCCAAAGAATGCAGAATTCTCTCCCCCTTGTTCTGTGGATTTGGATAAAAAGTTGGCAGATGAATAGTTTGGTTAAAAGCCACACTGGACACCACCTTAGGCATAAATGATGGGTTTGTCCTCAGAGACCCTGTCTGGATAAAAAATGATGAAAGGTTCCACAGCCATGAGTGCCTGTAACTCTGAAACTTGTCTTGCAGAAGTTATTGTTAGGAGCAGAGCTGTTTTCCAAGACAAAAACTTTATATCAGCAGTAGCAGCTGGCTCAAAAGGAGGCAGGGTGAGTTTTTCCAAGACATAGTTGAGGTCCCATGCAGGCATTGGTGATCTCCTTGGAGGCCTTAAATGTTTGGCTCCTCTGAGGTACTGTTTTAATAAGGGATGACAAAAGATTTGTAGCTCTGTATTGTAATGCGCCGAAATGGCAGAGGCATGAATTTTAATAGATGAAAAAGATAAGCCTTTGTCCAGCATCTCAGTTAAGTATTGCAAAATCTGAGGAATATTTGGCACAGCTGTATCAGTTCCTTGTGCCTGGTTCCAAGCACAGAATCTCTTCCATTTTCCAGCATAAGATTTTCTAGTACTTGGCCTTCTGGCCTTCAAAATGAGATCCATCACAGCTTTACTGAGAGGTGTGTTTTGTATGACTACATTATCCGCCATGCTGCCAGGTTTAAAGTCCTGAGTTGGCTGTGCAGGATCCGATTGTTTTACTGGGACAGTAGGTGAGGTACTTGTGGTAAGGTCCAAGCTGGGCATTGAGACAAGCTTTTTAGGATTGGAAACCAGTACTGGCGGGGCCAGTCTGGGGCAATCAGTATCATTTTTGGCTTTTCCTGTCTGACCTTTAGGAGTACCTTGAGGAGGAGAGGAAGAGGGGGAAAGGCATATACTGATAGGTATTTCCAGCTGAAAGATAGGGTGTCCACTTTCCATGCTTGTCTGTGATAAGTCCTTGTGCAGAATCTTTTTAGCTGATAGTTGTGAGGGGAGGCAAATAGATCTATGTCCGGGCATCCCCATTTCCTTGTTATCATGCTGAAGACTTGTGGATCCAGCTGCCACGCGTGGGGATCCACAATGTTTCTGCTTAGTTTGTCTGCCAGAGTATTTTTCCTTCCTGGCATGAATTGTGCCTGCAGATGTACTTGGTAAGTTAATGCTGTGTCCCACAAAGTCATGGCTTGTCTGCAAAGGGGGTAAGAATGTGTGCCCCCCTGCTTGTTTATATACCACATGACCGTGGTGTTGTCTGTCTATCAGCAGTTGTCCCAGATGAAGTAGGTCCTTGAAGGCTGTCAGGGCATTCTGAACAGCTAGCATCTCTTTTTGATTGATATGTAGATGCATTTGGGTTGAGGACCATGTGCCCTGAATGCATTTTCCTGCCATGTGGGCCCCCCCCCCAGGCATAATCTGATGCATCCGTGGTTAGTGTCTGCCTGGCTGGGAGTAATGTGAATGGCTGTCCCTTGTTTTGGTGGCAAGCCTTTTCCCACCATCGAAACTCCTGTTGTAGGCAGGGAATAAGAGTAATCACTGTTTCCAGGCTGTGGCAATGTTGAGTCCAAACACATTTTAGGTACCATTGAAGTTTCCTCATATGCAGTCTTGCATATGGAATTAGTAGGATGCAGGATGCCATGAAGCCCAAAACCTGCAGAATTTTTCTTGCAGATAACTGGGCCTTTGTTGCCAACATTTTGAAATAGGTAGTCAATTGCCTTTGTTTGTCTGGCGTGAGATAAGCCATCTGAGCAGTTGCATTTAAGCTTGCACCCAGGAATATTATCTCTTGAGAGGGTACTAGTTTTGATTTCTTTTCGTTGACTGTGTACCCTAGACATGTTAAAAGTTTTTTCACAAACGCCAGATGCTGTAGAAATGTCCATGTTCTCTGCTTGAATTTGACAGTCGTCCATGTAAGGATATATATGTATGCCTCTTTGTCTGCAGAACGCAATTACTGGTGCCAGGCACTTTGTAAAGACACTGGGCGCAGTAGATAAGCCAAAGGGCAGTGCAGAGAATTGGTAATGCATTGAGCCAACTTTGAATCTGAGGTATCTTCTGCATAATCGTCTGATTGGGACATGCAGGTATGCCTATTTTAGGTCTAGTGTCACCAGCCAAGCGTTCTTGCCCAGCATGGGCAGAAGCTGCTGCAAAGTCATCATCTTGAATTTTGGTATATCCAGGAATGTGTTCAGAATAGATAGGTCCAGTATTGGTCTCCAGGTCTTGTCCTTTCTGGGTACCAAGAACAGTCTTGAGTAAAATCCTTGTCCCTGCTCTTGCTCTGGTACATGTTGAATGGCCCCCATGTCCATGAGGGATGAGACTTGTTTTTCTGTCTCTGCCCATTGATTTTTTGGCAGATCTGGCCAGCCGTTTGCCTTTGGCAGGGTATGGAAATAGAACTTGTACCCTTGTGACAAAATATTTAGAACCCACTTGTCCTGGGTTATAATGTGCCAGTTTTGAGAAAAAAGTGCTAATTTTCCCCCTAAGGGTGCTGCCAGAAGATAAGTGCTTGGTGCAGGCAGGGGGAAGCCATTGGAACTGTTTCCTGTATGGTTGTGATTTGTCTTAACCAACTTTGGAGGTAGAAGCACCCCATTGCTTTGACCTGTAGGAACCTTGCACCTGGGTTCTGCCTCTGGGGCGTCTGGATCTGCCCCTTTGAGGTCTGTCTGACACAGGAACGGACCAATGCTTTGTAGGCCAGTGTCTACTAAACCTAGGTGGCTGTACTTGTAAAAAATCTTTGACAGTTTGCATAGATTTAGTTTTGTCGTCCATTTTCTTTAACACCTCATCTGCCTTAACACCAAACAAAGTATCATGCTGTAAAGGTGCATCTAATAATTTAACTTTGACATGATCAGGCAAATTTTGCTCCTTTAACCAAGCATGCCTCCTAATTACAGAACCCATAACTGCGGCCCTGCAGGAAGCCTCCAAAGAATCAAAACCACATTGCAAAGTATGCTTTCCAACTTGTTCAGCTGCATGCAATAAATCCTGCATTTCCTTGTTTTCTGCACATTCAGAGTTTAATAACATTTTCTGTTTAAGCAATGCCATGAAATGTTGCTGATATCTGAGCATATGAAACTGACAGTTTAAGGCCCTTGTAGCCAAGGTTGCAGATGTGTAAACCTTTTTTCCCCATCTATCCAGTGCCCTAGAGTCTCTGTCAGAGGGGGTAGGGTTTTTTGCAGCAAAATCCTTAACTCCTTTGGGACCCAGTGAAATAGTTTCTGGGTCTGCAGCAGGGTTTTTAAAAAGGAATTTATTTGAGTCAGGAACCCTGTAATATCTGTCAGGCTTAACAGGAGCTGGAGGTAAGGAGTCAGGGGTAAGACTAGACTCCGAAAACACATGGTCTAAAATATCTAACACAGGTGGGATGGCTAGTGGCCTGTGCTGAGGTTGTAAAAGGAAATCCCTGAGTCTCTTTTTAGATTCTGAAAAATCTTGTCTCTCCCAGTGGAAATGCTCCCTCATGGTATGCAAGGTTTCCCCAAATGAATAGTCCTCTGGAGGAGAAGCTGAAGGTATAGATTCTTCAGCATCAGAATCCTCATGGGGGGAAGAGAGTATTCCTGATCAGAAGAGGAAACAGAAGAAATAGAAACCTGATCTGAAGATTCATAGTCAGTCTCTTGCCTAGGCCTCTTATCAGGAGGGGGATGGGAACCCCTGATCAAGGTAATTAAGTCTTAGGCCATTTTGAGCATCTGTTTTTTGGGCATAGAGGCCTGTCCACATGGCTCTTGAGTTTGTTTCTTTGCTTTAGAAGGTGCTTTAGTCTTTGCCTTTGAAGCTGAGGTTGGCTTAATGTAAAGATGTTTAGGTCTGAATACACCCTCAGAAGCTGGTGCCTGCTCAGCGGCTCTGGACCCATCTGAAGGAATTGTATCCGAGGCTCCAATGCCTTGAGTTTCCAGCAGCATGGCCGACTCCACTTGGGGGTTGGTAGCAGGCTGCGACTCTAAAGTAGCGGGTGTCGGGGGGCTGCGAATGCACCTCATTGAGAACCGGCGACTGGCTTGGGAGAAGCTTTGTCGTCGGTTTTGGGCCTCGGTTGTCTATCTCTCTCCTTTTCTTTGCGTTTTTTTGTGAACTCCGGTAGTTGGATGGCTATCTGACGACATTTCTGAATAATTGAACTGGCGTCAGAAATAGTTTAAAGCAAAATCATACAGACGGTTAATAGTGCGTTGGTTAAATATAGCACAAAACCGACAACCAGCAACGTTGTGATCAGGGCCTAGGTAAGGAATACAGTAAGAATGAAAAGTCCTTATGAGGTATTTGCTTTCCACAAGAAATACAATTAATAACTTTTTTCTGACATCGGTCTGGAGCAAGAAAAATATTTCCCCAATGGGGTACTTAGCTTTATTGAAGACTTCGGATCTGAAACTCGAACACGAAAATCTCAGGAGTCGGCCAACCGGCACTGCGCGGCAAGAAAGACTAAAGAAAATGGCATCGGCCGCATCTTTTATACCCCTGACGACCTGACGTCAGGGACGGGGCGACAGCAGCTGATGCAGGAGCCAGGACTTTGGAATTCAGGCCGATTGAGGGCAACATGCCAGCAGGCTTACCCAAATGTAAATATCTGCAACAGTAAAACATGAAGAAAGTACAGTTGTGTACTCTTACTATAAATGTAGATGTTTGAGTGTATTCACTGTTGCAGTCATTACATTTGGGTTATCTGCTTGTAGGTAGCCCTCAGTCGGCCTGATTAACAAAGTCTTGGGTCCTGCATCGGTTGCTGTCCCTTCTTCCATGATGTCAGGTCGTCAGGGGTATAAAACATGCAGCCGACGCCATTACATCAGTTTTTCTTGCCCCAGATGTCTGGTACTCCTCTAATGGGGAGTAATTAAACATAAAAGTACAAAGATATAACTCCAATAAAAAATCAAATACACCAAAAGGGCTTTTAAGCATAGTAAAGAGGTATAGCCAAAAGAGGTTAGGGGGCTAGAGGGAGGGTAACCAGGACTGCAACAGTAAATACACTCGAACATTTACATTTATGATAAGTGTACACAACTGTACTATGTTCTTCATGTTTCACTGTTGCAGTCATTACATTTGGGTAGATTCCCAAAGCTATGGTTGGGAGGAGGAATTTAGATAGCATTAGGACCAGCGATGAGGCCCTGCAAGACTGCAGTGGCAAAGCCAGCTCTGGATTTAGAGAAAATTGGCAAATGATAATGCTTGGTGAAAGTATGTACATGACTCCAGGTAGCAGCTTCTAGGATGTCCCTGGTAGGGACGCCTCTGAGAAAGGCTGTAGAGGTAGATGCAGCCCTGGTGGAGTGAGGTCTGATCCCCTGGGGGATAGGTTTTCCACGGTGCTTATAGCAGAAATGAATGCAATGGCCTATCCATTTAGAAATGGTTTGCTTTGAAATAGCCTTCCCCTCCGCCCCTGCAGCAAATGCCACCAGCAGTTGTTCAGATTTCTTTTGAGGTTTAGTCCTGTCCAAGTAGAATCTAAGTTGTCTGTGCACATCTAAGGAATGCAGTATCCGTTCCCCTTTGTTCTGTGGATTGGGAAAGAATGTTTGCAAATGAATAGACTGATTAAGAGCCACACTGGATACCACCTTGGACATGAAGGATGGATTGGTTCTGAGGGACACCCTGTCCACATGAAAGATGATGAAAGGCTCCACTGCCATACAGGCCTGTAATTCAGATACCTTTCCAGCTGAAGTGATTGCTAAAAGGAAAGCTGTTTTCCAAGAAAGAAATTTTAAATCTGCAGTAGCAGCTGGCTCAAAAGGAGGTAGGGTGCGTTTCTCCAAAACAAAGTTAAGGTCCCAGGCTGGGGTTGGAGCTCTCCTGGGTGGTATCAAATTTATGGCCCCTCTGAGGAACTGCTTGAGCAGTGGCTGAAAGAAGAGGGGAGGTTCTGTGTTATAATGAGCTGAAATGGCAGAGACGTGGATTTTAATGGAGGAAAAGACAGGCCCTTTTGAAGCATCAGTTAAGTATTGTAAAATCTGAGGTAAATTGGGCACTGCTGTGCTCATCCCTTGAGACTGGTTCCAGTCACAGAATCTTTTCCATTTTTCAGCATAAGATTTTCTAGTACTAGGCCTCCTTGCCTCTAAAATTATATCCATCACAGGTTTACTGAGGGATGTTAGAGGAGAAATTATGTAATTAGTCAGGCTGCAAGGTTCAGTGTTAGAAGCTGAGGGTGCAGAATCTGGTTCTCCTGCTGAGACAACAGGAAAGGAGTTTGAGGCAGGTGCCATGGGGATAACCGTGACACACTGTGAAGAAGGGGGTACCAGTGTTGGTGTGGCCAGTCTGCAGCAATCAAAAGCATCCTTGGTTTGTCTGGTTTGATTTCTAGTAGTACTTTGGAGAGCAGAGGCAGAGGGGGGAAGGCTTAGACTGATAGGTTTTTCCAGCTGAAGGACAGAGCATCCACTTAACAGGCTTGCTTATGGGGAGTCCTTGTGCAAAATTTGTCTAATTGGTAGTTCTGGGGAGAGGCAAACAGGTCTATATCTGGGCTCCCCCATTTGCTTGTCAACATGTTGAAAATCCTTGGTTCCAGTTTCCACTCGTGTGGGTCCATGAGGTTTCTGCTTAGTCCATCTGCCAGTGTATTAAATTTTCCTGGCAGGAATTGAGCTTGTAGGTGCACTTGGTAGCTCAAGACTGTGTTCCACAATGCCATGGCTAGTCTGCAGAAGGGGTGTACACCCCTGCTTTTTATGTACCACATAACAGTGGTGTTTGTCAGTCTTTACCATAAGTTGTCCTAGAAGAATGTGATCTTTGAAAGCTGTCAGAGCATTCTGTACAGCTAACATTTCTTTTTGATTGATATGCAGATAGTCCCTTGTTTTGGTGGCAGGCCTCTGCCCACCAAAGGAATTCTAGGCACAGGCAAGGTATGATAGGAATCATTGCTTCTAGATCCTGAGAATGTAGACACCATAGACTTTTTAAATAACGCTGTAGTTTCCTCATATGGACTCTTGCATATGGAATTAGAAAAATGCAGGAGGCCATGAACCCCAAGGCTTGCAGTATTTATCTTGCAGATATAGCAGGGTTTTTGTGGCCACTTGTTTGAAGTAGGTTGTCAAATGAATTTGTTTCAAAGGTGTGAGATAAGCCATCTGGGAAGTTGTATTCAAGCTTGCTCCCAGGATTATAACTTGTTGACAGGGTACCAGGTGTGATTTATTTTCGTTTATGGTGTACCCCAGACAAGTTAGAACCATTTGTACAAAGGCCAGATGATTCAAAAATAAGCCCTGGCTTTCTGCCTGAATTAGACAATTGTCCAGGTATGGGTATATTTGAATATGTCTTTGCCTGCAAAATGCAATAACTGGAGCTAGGCACTTTGTGAATACCCTGGGTGAAATAGATAAGCCAAAGGGCAGTGTAGAGAACTGATAGTGCGTGTAGCCTGCTTTGAAGCGTAGGTATCTTCTGCAAGATTCCCTGATTGGGATGTGCAGGTATGCTTCTTTTAAATCTAGAGTTGCCAACCGAGCATCTTTGCCTAGCATAGGGAGTAACTGGTGAAGAGTCAGCATCCTGAATTCTGGAATTTCCAAAAAGGTAGACAGGTCCAGGATAGAATATCATGAATTGTCTTTTCTGGGTACCATGAAAAGTCTTGAGTAGAAACCTTGTCCCTTTTCCTCTTCCGGTACCAGTTGAATAGCCCCCATGCTTAACAGGGAAATCACTTGTTTTTGGGCCTCTGCCCGCTGATTTGAGGGTAGGTCCGGCCACCCGCTTGGTGTTGGCAACCTGTGGAAGTGAAATCTGTATCCCTGGGACACTGCATTTAAAACCCATTTGTCCTGGGAAATGAGTTCCCAGTTCTTTGCATGAAGAGCAATCTTTCCCCCCAAAGGGGAGGTCAGTTGATAAGTGCTTGGAAACTTTAAACGGAGGTCATTGAGACAGTTTACCATAGGGGGAGTCTTATTATTCCCGGATTTGGAAGTGGAGGCCCCCCACTGCTTAATCCTGTGTGTCCCCTGGGACTGAAACCTGGGGCTTTTGCTGTGTCTGGGGTTGGCTTGAGAAGAACTGGAAGGGCTGGAAAGGACCAATTCTTAGAGGGCCAGTGCCTACTAAATCTAGGAGGCTGAACTTATAAGAAATCTTTAACAGTTTGTATAGATTTAGCTTCATCTTCCATCTTTTTAAGAACTTCCTCAGCCTTGTTGCCAAACAGGCGGTCCTGATTTAAGGGAGCATCCAACAATTTAGCTTCAACATGATCAGGCAAAGATTGCTCCTTTAGCCAAGCATGCCTTCTGAGCTCAGACACAGTAATGGGCCTCTAATGAATCAAAACCACACTGCAAAGTATGTTTTCCAACTTGTTCAGCAGAATGCATTAAATCCTGTAAATCTTTATTTTCCACACAGTCAGGAATCAACATCATTTTCTGTTTAAACAATCCAATAACATGTTGCTGATACTTTAACATATGAAACTGTCAGTTTAAAGCCATAATGGCCAAGGTTGCAGAAGTGTAAACCTTCTTACCCCATCTATCCAGCGCCCTGGAGTCTCTATCAGAAGGGGTAGGATTTTTAGCAGTAGAAGCCTTAATGCCCTTGGCCCCTGTGAAAGTCTCTGGATCATCAATAGGATTTTTAAAAAGGTACTTGTGTGACTCAGGGATCCATTAGTATCTGTCAGGTTTTCTGGGAGCAGGAGGCAAGGAATCAGGGGCCAAACTAGATTCCGAAAAAAGCATCATCAACAATGTCTAGTACAGGAGGAATAGCTAAAGGCCTATGCTGAGGTAGGAGTAGGAAATCCCTAAGCCTCTTTTTTTGAATCTGAAAAATCCTGGCTTTCCCAGTGGAAATGCTCCCTTAGAGTATGTAAGGTTTCCCCAAAAGAAAAATCCTCTGGAGGGGAAGCAGAGAGAATGGAGTCCTCTGCATCAGAATCCTCATAAGTAGATAAGGGCAAATCCAGATCATAAGAATCAGAAAAAACAGAATCCTGGTCAGAAGATTCATAAACAACTTCAGTCCTAGGCCTCTTAGAAAGGGGGGTTGGCTACCCCTGATTAGAGTTATTACATCTTCAGCCATTCTTATCATTTGTTCTTTAGGCATAGAGGCCTGAGCATGTGGTCTGGGCGTCGGTTTTTTAGGCATGGTTCTAGATTTAGGCCCAAGTGAAGAAGAAGATGTCGGTTTAATATGCAAGTCCGTAGACCTGAATACACCCTCAGAAGCCGGTGCCTGCACAGTGGCTCCGGACCCATCCAAGGTAGAGACATCCGTGGGTTCCATAGTTGAAGCATCTCACGGCATACCAGACTACGAATGGGTCTCAGTAGAGGCCTGCAAATCAGAAGTAGCGGGTATCAGGGGCTGAGAAAGCCCCTCGCTGAGTACCAGCGAACTGGCTTAGGAAAAGCGTCTTCAACAGCTTTGGACCTCGGCGGCCTGTCTCTGTCTTTATCTTTGCGTTTTTTTCGGAATCCCGGTAATTAGATGGCTAACCGACATTTCTGGATAATTAAAAAGTACAGTTTTGTACCTACCATAAATGTAGATGTTTGAGTGTAAACACTGCTGCAGTCATTCCACTTGGATTATCCTGCCGTCAGGCAGTCCCGCAGTCGTCTTGGTCTGGCGTCGGTTGCTGTCACCTCCTCCCTGACATCAGTGTGACAGGGATATACAAGATGCAGCCGCCATTTTCTTCAGTTTTTCTTGCCCCAGATGTCAGGTGCCCCCAAATAGGTAGGAAATACAAATTGCTAGTAAACAATACAAAAGTAAAGCAAACAACCATTTTTAGTTACCAGCAAATACTCCCCATAGGAAATAAAGGGTAGATTCCCTAGGTAAATACCAGAAAGTAAGAGGGGAAGGAGGGAGGGTAACCTGGACTGCAGCAGTGTTTACACTCGAACATCTACATTTATGATAGGTACAAAACTGTACTATGTTCATCGTGTTACACTGCTGCAGTCATTACACTTGGGTGGAATCCCAAAGCTGAGGTAGGGAGGGTGGATCTATAAGGCATTAGGGGTGGCTATAAGGCCCTGCAGTACAGCAGTGGCGAAGCCTGCTCTGGATTTGGAGTATAAAGGCAAATGGTAATGTTTGGTGAAGGTATGCACAGAACTCCATGTTGCTGCTTCCAAAATATCCTTGGTAGGTACTCCTCTGAGGTAGGCAGTTGAAGTGGCTATTGCCCAGGTGGAGTGAGATCTAATGCTGCTAGGTACAGGTTTCCCATGGTGGGTGTAGCAGAAACATATACAGTGTCCTATCCATTTTGAAATAGTCTGCTTTGAAATAGCTTTTCCCTGTGCTCCTGCAGTGTATGCTACCAATAATTGCTCAGATTTTCTGAAAACTTTGGTTTTGTCTAAGAAGAAGCGTAACTGCCTGTGAATGTCCAAAGAATGTAGTAGTCTCTCCCCTTTGTTCTATGGTTTTGGGTAAACAGTTGGCAAGTGAATAGTTTGGTTTAGAGCCACACTTGATACCACCTTTGGCATAAACATAGGGTTGGTTCTTAAGGACCACCCTGTCCTGGTGGAAGATGAGGAAAGGTTCCACTGCCATTAGTGCCTGTAATTCTGAAACTCTTCGTGCTGATGTTATTGCCAGTAGCACAGCAGTTTTTCAAGAGATGTATTTTAATTCTGCTGTGTTAGCTGGCTCAAAAGGAGGTAACTTTAATTTTTCCAAAACAAAATTGAGGTCCCAAGTAGGTGTAGGTGCTCTACAGGGCGGTCTTATGTTTTTAGCCCCTCTGAGGTATTGTTTGAGCAAAGGATTAGAAAAAATTGGTGGATCCGTGTTGTAATGAGCACAGATATTATAGTTACTTCTGTATGTTGATTGTAAAGTGCAAAGCAAACATAAGGAATGCAATAATACATCAGGAAAAAAACTACTTCAACACATCAACACTGTTAAGAAAATTTTTCCATATCTGGAATAATGCAACACACACAAGAATAAGAACTGGATATATAAAGGAGTCTTGCCCACATGAGTCAGTAGCTACCCCCAAAAATGCCAGTGATGGCTTCTCACTGAAGAAAGGATACAAAACTGTCAACTTCTTGCCACAGAAGACAGTGATTAAGTCAATTATTAATGTTAAAATGCTCCTTTCCACAGAGGGGCAAAGTCCAGCATACCAAAATGTACATCTTATTGCACTCGCACCAACAAACCATAAAACATTACTTGGAAGGAGGTTGCACCACTGTGCCACACACCTCATTAACACACACATCACTGGTTAAAGGGATTTATTTATTTATTTTTTTGTTAACTTAAGCATTGTCCTTACTAACAAGCACAACCTCTGAGTAATGGAAGGTGCATCATGGGAAACCTTTAATGTCAAGGGATGCAAATTCTCATATATCCACTAGAGCAAAAAGATTGGTTGTAAACATGGTGTTTTATCAATGCAGCATTAATTTTAAGTTAGTATTGTGGAAAAATCTGTATTTATTTGCATTTGTTTACCGGGATAGTCCACTGGACCTTTGTGAGCCCATTTTTAGTGAAGGCCCAGGGAGAAAAGCTCCACAATACCATGAACATACAATGTGAATAAATATGAAGCGTATATACTACAAAGGTAACACAATTAAATTAATGACATTGACAGAAATTGATAATGGATAAACAAATACACTGAAGGGATTAACATTGCATAATGCATCAGGCATTAGAACAGTGAGGCTTTTACTTAGCATGATTTTGAGTAGTTCTGATAGCTAATGGTAGGACATTCCAATTTTTGGTTACACAGCAAGAGTAAAGAAGCTGCCTGGCTGTCAGTTTTTGTACCATCAGAAGGTGTTGATTCCTGGATCCGAGAGGCCTCTTTTTGAATGGTAGTCACTAAATAATGAACTGAGAACAGGAGAGTCTGATGGTTTAAAGATTATTTTGTGTGCAGTTATTACTTGTAGGAAGGAGAGGTAGTGTGGTAATTCCAACCAGTTCAGAGGGTGTAGAACAGTACAGTGAGGAGCAGAGTGTTTGGCATTTGTAATGAACTTGACAATTTTATTGCAACATGTTTCAAGCTTAGGTTTTAGAGAGGATTGGATGTTAGTAAAAAGAGGGGCACCATATACAAGAGAGTAGTAGGTAAGTGGAAGCTAGGACTTTTTGTGTGTGGTGGGGGGAGGGGGCTAAGGAAGAATTTATGCCTGCAGAGAATTTCAAGCATTTGGTGAGTTTCACTGTTGCTATGATGAATGTGTAGGTCAAATTTAAGGTGTTCATCGATAACTATCTCCAATATTTTGTATGGGTAACAACCTCAACTGTCGTGTTACTTTGTGAATGTAATGTGAACTCTGCATTGTTTAGTGGTGGTGTTTTCTTAGGGGTAAATAGTATGAACTTAGTTTTGTTTGGGTTAAGGGATAGGTGCTTACTGTACATCCAGGTTTCAGCAGAGGTAAAGGCCTTTTGAGTTATCTGTTGAAGATCAGATATGGAATCAGCAGAGCATGTAGCTGTCAAGTTGTCTACGTACTGAATAAGAAATCCCTGACAAAGTGAAGAATGAAAACTATTAATGAAAATGCTGAATAGGAGGGGTCCTAGTACAGAGCCTTGGGGGACTCCAGTAGAGATGTTAAAATATGGAGAGAGAGTTGCCATTTAACCACCTGTTGTCTACCTGCTAAGTAACTTGAGAACCAGCTGCGTGAAAGGGGTAGAGGACAATTTTAGAAAGTTGGGTTTTAAGTGGAGGGTGAGGTTGTATCAAATGCTTCTGAAAGGTCTAGAAATAAGGAAGAGAATTTTACCAGCATCCCTGGGCTCTATTAACTGTGCCCACAAAAGACATGAGGGCAGTTATAGTACCATGCCATGTTGTGTGGGAGAAAGGATTTGGTTAAGTAGAAAGTAAGAGTTGAATATGTGTACATTCTTCTAAGATCTTGGAGATTAGCAAGAGAATGGCAATAGGTCAGAAGTTCAAAATATCAATACTGTTGCCACCTGCGTGTAAAGGAAGAATAAATGCTTTTTTTCCAGATTTTCTGGATCATAGGATTCTTGGATGGATCTATTAAGTATGTTTATCGGGGTAGGCAATAGCATTGGCTGCCAGTTGTAGATACTCTGCGAGTAGGTTATCAGCAGTATTAGAACAAGGTCTGAGCTTGAGACAGTCTTTTTATTGTATGGGTTGGTGTAGGTGTAAGAGAGAAAATGGGTAAGGGTGAGTAGTACTCTTGTATGAAGAATGGGGTGGTGTCATAGGGTTTGAGCCGTAGTGAGATTTGGGAAAATTAGCAGTAATGTTTGGAGATGGTTGCTCTTTGTGCTAGGACTTAGCAGTGATGTAATGGAATTCCAAGTTCTGTGTATTTTTTTTTAAGCCACTTCCATATTTTGTCCCTGGTTTTCATAAGTTCCTTTGTGGGCTTAGTCAGCCATGCAGCATGGTTTATTTTAATTCTCTTTTGGCAAAGGTGTGCCAAGCGATTTAGTGTTTCAAGAAATATTGAGTTAAAGTATTTGACTGCCTCATCTAGAGGGAGGCTTTTTAGCATGCACCAGTTAATCTTTTCTTAGGGTATCTGAGAAGATCTTTGGGTTTAAGTTAGTCAGGTTTCTTATTTGTTTATACTGATGCTGATTTTGAAAGGGGGAAGCAGTACAGTGAATAAAGGTGGGGAGGTGATCACCAAGGGTGTTTGGGAGTGTACTAGCAGAGGAAACAAACTAGAATCCAGTCTAAAATGGACCCACCGTCACTGTTCCTTTTAGGTTTGGCTGGATAAGTGATAAGCTGAGTAAAATTAAACAGATTAATATTGGAGGATGGGAAGTTAGACCAGAGGTTTAGCCAGTTGATATTTATGTTGCCTAGGATGATAGTTTCATTTGTAATATTATAAGAAATCCAGGCAAGAATCTCTTGTAGTAGGGGTGTATTGTTGCCAGGGGGATGTGTAGAATTACGATACACAAGCTTTTACAGCTATGAATTTTAGGAAAGAAATTAGAATTTCAGCATTACAAAATAGTGGGATAGAATATGTATAAGGGAACCATGTTGTAGGCACGTGGAAAAAGCAGTGCAACACCACCTACAACAGCAGTGTAACAACTAAGCAACAAAGTGCTAATCTCTTGCACATATCTAGTTTGTTACAATTTCAGAGTTCTAGCGCAATTCTAATTAGCAACAGTAATTCATCTAATTTGAATACTAACAGCAACTACTTTAAAAACTGTTTCAGCAGAAATAATTTAGAACAAGACAGTATTCAGATATTAAAAAGACACATCCACACCCAACTTGGTTCAGTACGATGCAACAAAGGCAAAGCTATCACACGTTTGCCCTCTACTGCCTACTGACACTACTAAAAGGCTAGCCACTGACTAGCATTTAAACAGTCATTACGTCAGATTATATTTTATTTTCACCAAGAACATCTTCCCCTTTAGAATAAGGCATTCTAAATACATTTCTTCCATTTCCCCGAATTCTCACCCGATTACCACTTGTCAGCTCTGTTGAAAAGTGGGTACTACTGCAAAATAGTGCTACAAATCATCATCCAAGACGTACTTCACAAGGTGACACCTTCTCTCAGTCAGCTGTTAAGACAGCAAGTTTGCTGCCAAGTTCTTTCCGATGTAAACGTGTAGAAATTAAAATTTTCTTTTATACACTTGCTCCAATACTTTTAGAACCAACAAATACTACCATAGAAGATAAAAACACCAACAGCATTGCTTAACATGTTTATTACTGTAGTACCTTCAAAGTGAAAGTCATTCATTCAAACTGTACTGTATTTAGTATACAAATTTTGAAAAAAAATCAATTTAAATAACTCATAATTTATAAAATGTGTAATCAATTTAAGTTAATGAAAAAATGGTGCCTGCTTGCTAAACACAAACTTCGTTCAAGATCCTCTGCTGCAGTAATTTCCTAAACAGCACAGGAACACAAAGTATACACAATGGGAAAGGTACTGTACAAAGCAAGTACAACTGTGTGACATATCCACCATAATGGCAGATGCACAAATATATTTATATCTTCATGATGCCAATTCTCATTTAGGTATTCAACCCCTGCAATGCGTGGCTCTTCATATACTTTTGTTGGATGGCAGACTGCAACTCTTGATTGAAAGACAGTACTGTCATGGTGTCAGGCTGTTAACTCAACTCCATGTCTCACAGCCAAAACTCTGAAGGACAGCTGCAAAAAAAACTGGCACCCTTTGATGGTCCAAGCAGCAGTGTGCCAGTTTATTTTTGCTACAAACAGAGGAGGCGGCAAATGGAAGCCTCTCTAAGGAATTTGTCTGACATTCATTTTACACTTTGTTCTCTTGACTGTCTCTGTGTTGAGGACTATTTTTCAGTGTAGGACCAGGCAGAGTGTTACCAAATTACAGAGATAGAGGAAAAATATGAATTAAGGAGATGTTATAAATATAAACAGAATCAAGAAGTAGTGACAATGGCATGTAAAAAGAGTGACTTCACAAGGTTATTGCAATATGGATTATCACAAAAATTGCTGAAACAGCAAGACTACATTGAAGCACCTAAACAGCATTACAGTAATACACTGCTGATCATAGCATGGTGTCATTCTGAACATAGCCAGACTAACACCAAGTCTACTACAGTCTTAACTGCAAATAGAAAACAAGGTAAATGAGGGGAAAGGGGGAGGAGAAAGTGTGAGGGAAATGTAATATAATAGAGATATACATGGATTCACTCAAGTGTTACTGGATAACTTACAAGTGTACTCCATAGTTTCACCCACTTATGTCTTCACTAAAATCATTTGTCACTTGGTTAGAATTAAAGCTACATAACCAAAGAATGGGTGGAGGCCAAGTATCAAACCCCTGAATAACAGCTACAGCAATTGCATCTATTAAATGTATGCTAAGCCTCAGGCTACCACTTTGCATACTTCCAAGGCCGACACCCCTCAGAAAGGCTGGGGAGGCAGAAACAATCCTGACAGACCATGTTCTAATGGGATATGAAAATGTACAAAGTCAGAGTAGTTGCAATCTATTACATATCCAGTCTGCTTGCCCACAGGTGTGTTCAGTTTACACTGACCAAAGCACACAATCTCAGACTTCGACTCAATCATTCTAGAGCCTGGACATACTGAGTGAAAGATGTGCTCATAAATGGGCATTCTGAAGGTGGAGACCAAAGGAACTTGCATATTCTGGTTCACGTGTAGACATTTATAAATTACCCACAAATAGTTAATCAAATGTTAGGTTTTCTGAGGGAAAACTTTCCTAACAGGGTTCTGCCAAATGTAGCTGGGAACTCTGAAGACAGAATACTTGCCAGAAGAAAAAATAATCTACTATGGACTACTTACTGCTATATGGGGTTGAATACCCAAACAATACAGGAGACACCTGAACAAATATCCACAAGGTGATAAACTTTCAGTACAGACTGACACGGTGAGAAATCATCATCTTATATGCAATTCTACTGGCCATTCACCGGGATGCGTTCTTGAAAAATAATTTCATAAAACATACTTAATTCAATTAAAATTTAAAAACATTCAATCAGAGTTCAAAAATATGAAAGAAATAATTAACAAAGATCTATACACACAAATACCAGAGATCTCCTGCAGAGTTCACGCATTTCTAAAATGCAATTAAGCTGAGAATGATGTTTATAAATCAAATCAACAGAAAAGCTGATACAGACGTGGCAGTCAGAAATGTGCTTCACTAATGACACCTACACACAAGCTCAATATCTGAAGCAAAGAATAAAGAAAGCTTAGGTGATTAAACTTTTTCATCTAATCTCAATTCAAAATGAAAATCCAGTATTCATAATTTACTAATCCGACAAACAGTGCGAGGAGTATACTGGAACAATTCTCAGCACAAAAAAAAAAAAGAGCAGAACTGCTCTATCAACCTTTTTCCTACTTCAGCCCTACACATCCTCAGATTGTGCAGCTGACAGATGAGGAAGGAGTTTTTGTACTGCTCCTTGGGACAGATTAGGATCCAGGTCTAAAAGACAGTAATAGGCGGTTATAACCTTTACCTTCAGTGAAGAAAGGTTTACTATCAAGCAACACAGCCCACTCTTGGCAAAAAATCAACAAAGGACTTCTATACATATAAACTGCATATTATTTGGCAATCTGGACATCAGTAATGAGTTCAATGACCTTTAGCAATTTACAGGTCACTGACATTAGGAGCTCACTTCAAATTAACATTCCCAAACTATCTGAATGACTCTTCCCACGATAGTAGTCTCCCCTACACAAGACTCTGCCCCTAACAGCATCCCTACTTGCACTCAGACTTCTTGTTCTGTAAGGTCAGAAGCCAGGCATTTAAACTAGGCAACAGCCACACAGCCACCCATTCCCACCCAGAAAGCCAAACAGCCCACCTATTCCCCTGCAGTGAGACTAAGGTGGTGGGGAGTTGGCCAGCCTGCTGGTCCTGTAGAACAGCTTATTCTTTCCTACCACCATGTACTCACAAACTCATGACAACTGCCTGCATAAAAGAGAGAGACGTGCATAAACACACACACACACACACACACACACACACACACACACACACACACACACACACACACACACATCTACAACCACTAGCTCAGATGTATATATCAGTGTGAACTTATCTTGCCTCTTTCGTGGGTAATCACCTACCCTAAGTATCACACACGGAGCAGGCCAAACAGACTGATTCCTTACCTCAGAATGGGTGAAACCTTGTTAGCCACTTAAGCCCATCGTCTCCCACCTGACGCCTTATGCATCCATGCTACTAATCTACCACAGGTCACTTGGGCCATGGTCAGAGCTTCATCCCTCTGTACCAAAAGACCAGGCTCCCAGCAAACAGGGTTGATGAAGATGCTGTGCAATATTATGCCATGAGAACCTGATACAAAAATAATGAGCTTTGGCATGTCATTTTCAATTTACATCTAACGCTGACCAAACCAATTCTGTTGGTTGCAAAGCATATGTTGCAAATTAAAAATGTGGTGAGCAAATAAAATGGGCTCTAATCTACATCTTCCACAACCATACATACAACCAAATTCTTAGTTAACAGGAAGGTAACTTTAGGTTTGATCTTTTGCACTACTTAATGTGACAGCTGTATAATTTTGAATAATTTTCACAGAGCTCCAAATGGGAAATTTTCTGTACTTTCTATAAATACACGCAAGATCAACTAAACTTCATTTTGTCTTGAGTTGACACAACAGGGTTAAAACTTGTCTATTCCAAAATTATAAATGACTGCTGAAGTGTATTAATATGGAGCCACCTACTGGTCAGAAAGCAGAACACAACTAAGACATTTTACTATTTCATTTTTTTTTTTAATAAAAAATACCTATTAAATTATCTCCTCGAAGTAAATACCTGCATTAACTTAAATGGACAGTTGTAAAAATACATAAAAAACTGTTTTATTGCCCTATCTCCATCACCGACTCAGAATGCATCAAATGCAACACAAGTCCTCTGAATGACTTTAAGATTGCTTGTCACCTGCTAATTGTTGTGGTTTAATAAAGTTGCTGTTCTGCAGATACAAATCCTTCTAAACAAGGCTGGAAAAATAAACTTTTAAGAAGCAAGAAAAAAAAAAAAAAAAAAAAAAAAAGACGAAATCAAGTTTGCAGCACCCAAGGTTTTCAAGGTTTTCATAACATATACTGAAGACAATCTCCAAAAAACTGCCCATTCAAAAACGTCTCCATGTTTTACCTCGACTAAATGCTACTTGCAGCTCAGCTTCAAAATGGAAGCTGGAGAGTACTCTGGACAAGAATTGGGCTACAGAAAGTAGACCACCAATATGAGAGGAGACATTTTAACAGTACTGGTTATGCACTGCTAGAAAAGGGGTACTGTGGATGCCACCAATCCATGACACGCACGCTATGAACAGGGTCCAATACGATCTGGAGGCCTTGCTCGCTTTTGGGCTTTCTTCCATTCCATACAGGACAGTCCTGGAATACCAGTCTGACTCTGTGATGACGCATGTCTGTACTCACACTGATCGTAAACTGTGAAGAATAACAGAAAACAGAAGTTTACAACAAACACAAAACCATACTAAACATTTAACTCATTACATCCGAGACACACCTCTAGATACATCTGCAGTTAACTCCTACTGATGCTTCTAGGTAACAAATACTGCTTGTGTATTTACATCAATAATTCCAAAACCATGTCATGTACAAGGTCTTAAAGCTTACACAATGGCAAACTCAACTGCATTAATATTTGACCTCTGTCTAGTGAAGATAGACATTAACTATTGTTTTTTTATTATATTAATTTAGATACAATTTTCACATTTTTCTGAATGTCTCAACAACCAAGTAACACAGACAGAACTTCTCAGCCTCATTTGAAAGCTGTCAGCTAGATGAATAAAATGCTGCTGACAGTATGTGTGGAACTTGAGTGGCTGCTGAGATATTGTAAGTTGTTTACAAAATATTACAAATGTAAAAGTTACTGTGTTTACTGTGACTTAAAAGTTTTGCTTTAAGACCTGAAATCTAAAGACTACTACCACTATAAAAATAGTTTGTGCTGAAGGGTTTGCCATTTATACTTCTTTCATAAACCCTATGGTTCTAGAGATATGAACATTTGTTTGCAAATGTGAGTACATAACTTGATTTTGCCAAAAAGCTTAGGCTCTGCCCATTGGAAGTTACAGTGCAAACTTCTTGAGTTCCACTGGAGTGAATGAGTTACAGCAATACCAAACACAATCTGCCTCAACTAACCAGAAACCTTAAAGACTTGTGGCATTTTACAAGCTAATGCCTCAACCAATCTTGCTCTGTGAAATGAGAGCAATACCATACCTAGTACCCCCATGGTCTAGCATTACCACCAAATGTACGTATAAATGCAATATTGCAAAGAAAAAGGGTCCTCCAATGAAAGTTGAACATAAAACAGTTAACTTTTTATAAGAGGCAGTCAATATCACAGTCCATTTTTAGCAGTTACAGAAAAATGAAATCAGGCAACTTTAACTTGTGAAGTACCATTGAAAATGTTCTCAGTGTGGAATGAAACCAAAAAAAAAGTAGGGAAGCAGCCTTCAACACTTAAACCAGAACAAAATCTAAGCAGTTCAGAATGCCTCGAAGAACCACACTCCAAAGACGCCCGAAAAGATAGAAATACACCTTTTTTCACAAACGCTGAGATAAATACGTTTTCGTCCACAGACTTCATCAGATGAATTAAACAGAAAAACAGCCCTCTTATACTAGTGATTAGTTTTTGAATTCACCAATCAACATCAACTGAAGTCATGAATATTCATAGAACTCTGTCATTATTTACTCAAAACACTATAGCTAAGAACCACTTCTAAACACAGTCTGTAACATCAACACCGAATTGTATGCAACATCTAAAATCCTTTAGTCAAAAGACTACTCTTGAATTGAAATAGAATTACAAAAACTGTTGGAAAAAGACCAATAAAAATGTATATCAGAAAATACAGTTTTAAAAAACAGTTCAAAAGAGGCTCACAAAATACAGGATTGTCTCCATCTGGTGACCAAAACGTAAACTACACTTACAAAGTAATTTAAAAGCCCAATGTCCCTTGTGCATAGGATAATTTAGACCTCTAACAACAGTTATATTTTGATATGTGATGTACATAAAAACACACAAAAATCTTTTGGTATGAGAAAAAGGCAAGAAAAAACTTCCATATTATTCTATATTATAATTTTGCTGCCTGTAATTTCAAAAGGGGGGCAATGGAAATATTCCCATTAAGTCCGGGGGTCTACTAGCATCCAGGGAAACCTGCCAGAACAACTCTCTATATTCTAAGCGGGTTTCCCCAAGGACCACCCCGGACATCATCAGAGACTTTCTCAAGAACAAAAAATAGAAATTTTGCATCGCTACATGATAATGTGTGTTTGTGCAAGCATTCCTTTCATTATTAGTCCTAATATCGTACATGTGTTCGTATATATGCCTTTTGAGCTTCCGCTCAGTTTTGCCTACATAGAAGGGTGGGAAGGCAACACGTGTAATTAGATAAACACCCCAGTACTGTTACAATTTGAGAAAACCTGTCTGTGTACTTCTCTTCTCCTGCACTCCAAGTTTACAGAGCCAGAGTTCAAAAGATAAGAACATTGTGAGCAGGCACCACATTTAAAAGTGCCTGCATAGTTCTCAACCTTCCAGCTCCAAAATGAGGAACACTAGCCCTCATAATGTGGAGCAAATGGGCAAAATGTGGAACACATACTAATGGCTTACTAACAACTTCAACTAGTAAGGTCATAGGATGGTTAAAATATGCTGGTTTTACTTATAAAGAAGATTGTTTAATGAATTAATATGACTCATTTCTATTTACAATGGATTTCACTTAAAAAAATTCCTAACACTGAATGTGTGACAGAGTCTTTCAATGTGGAACTTTGAGGAACTTCGAGGAACATGAACTTTTTAAGACCCCAAATGAAGTACGTTCCTCATAATGAGGTACACTTGAGAGGTATGAGTGCCTGTTCTTTTGAGATTCCCCTTGGTGGGTGCTTTGACCCCCTCAAAAAGTTCTTTCAAATTTTTTCTTTTATAGGTAATTTTCATAGGGTATTTTTCAAAATGGGGCAGGTCACTAAGTACCTTAAACCTGTCCCATTCCTTCCTAATAATTTCAGCCACCAACTTAGAATCTTGGTTGAACTCTGTAACAAGTGCTTTCCTTGGGGCATAATGGTCATTACAGGTATTTTTTGTGTTATTCAAACTTGATGTGAACCCAGTGCCAAGAAGGGGACCACATTTTGTCTTCCTTAAATACTTTATATCAGTATTAATCTCTTTCAGTAGTGAAAGTGGATAGCCTCTGTCCCTAAATAACTTCTCTAAAAAACCCCACCTCACTGTCAAAATCCAAATCCAGGGATGTCATCCTACTTGCCCTGATGAGTTGTCCTGTAAAAATGTTCTTTTTCTGAAAGTAAGAGTGGACACTATGAAAATGTAAATATGAGTTTGTAAAGATTTCTTTGCGGATAACCTTAGATTTTATTCCTGTAGGAACCCTTTTTATTGTTACATCCAAGAAGTTCATCCTATCATGGTTGATGGAACTAGTGAAATGCAGAAAGTTGGTAGTAGTTTCAATACATTCAAGAAATTCTGACAATCTGCTTTCTGTATCTATCCAGAAAAGACAAATGTCATCCAAAAATCTTCTATAGTGTGACCAACAACCCCTGAACTCAGAATCCAGAATAAATTTTTTCTCCCACCATGCCAAAACAATGTTGGCATAGATGAGGCACAATTTGCGCCCATGGCCACACCCTTAATTTGATGGAAAAACTCACCACAAAAGTAAATGAAATTATTTAGTACCAACTCTAATATGTGTAATAACACATGCAGGTTGTCAGCTGGAATGGAAACCTTATCTGCCAATGCTGCTTTCAACCACTCAATACCAACAGAGTGGGGTAGAACAGAAAATAAATCTTTGTCTATAGTTACAAAAATAACTGACTCAAAAGACCTACTGATGTCAATGTCTTTAAGAAATTCCCAAGAATCTTTAAGTATAACAGTTTCAGTACCCCATAACGTTTTAAGCTTGCTATCCAAATACTTTGTCAGTGGTGCTGTTTTTGAATCCTCTGCAGCTACAATGGGCCTAAATAGGGGATCTAGTTGGTCCTTATGAATCTTTGGGATACTGAAAATGGTTTGGGATCCTGGGTTTTGGTACAGCCAGATATTTAAAGGTACTTAAATCTATAAGCCCCTCCACAAGCATGTCATTAAGGGAAGATCTATTTTCCTAAAGGCAACATTAATTTCATTCTTAGACGCTCTGGTGTAAGTGTTGGTGTCCCCAAGGATTTCCAACATTTTGCCTTCATAACTCAATGTTCATTAGAACAGTCCCTCCACATTTATCGGGTTTCATAACCCTAATATTTTTGTCACCCCTACGATGGTTCAAAATCCTGCACTCTGTCTGCTCTGTTTAATTCATCTGATGAAGTCTGTGGACGAAAATGTATTTATCTGAGTGTTTATGTGAAACTAAAAGGTGTATTTATATCTTTTCGGGTGTCTTTGGAGTGTGGTTCTTAGAGACCTTCTGAACTGCTTAGATTTGTTCTGGAATGAAACCATACAAGAGACCACGCCTCATCACCATACAAACGCAGATAAAGCGAACCTTCCAGTCAGCACAGAAGTAGCATTGTGGTTAGTCAACTTGTACCTGCACACTATGGTGAAGAACAGCCACTGCTTCTTTTTGACAAAAAAGAATCAACCAAGATTACAAGCAATTCTTATAGTTGCAGGCACAGACATCAGCAGGTAATTGTAGTAATTAAAATAAGCAACGTTAAGGTGCAAACAGCACACTTCAGTCTTGATAAGTTGAGAATGTTCAACTTTTTATGGTGAGAGTTTTAAATGTAGTAAAGCAGAAAAAAAAGTTAATGTACTTGCCATAGTGTTCCATCTGTGTTGTCCATTTTCATTCTTCCTCAACTCTTGGGTTTGGATCCTGTCCTCTGATCCAACTCAGACGTTACTTTAGCTTGTGATCACCAAATATATCTCAAGCTCCTCCCTTACCTACAATGCACCAACCCCTAACATATCTCAAATCTTGTTTGCTGATTTACCTACACAGTAGGATGTACTAATATAATATTACTGACAGAAGAAATCATATATGGAGTTCAACATGAGGGACAGTGGTATCCTCATAAGCTCTCGTTCTTCAAGAAGTCAACTGAGAAAAAGGCTAGGGGATTGGTGGGTAGGAAGCTGAGGAAGAATGAAAAAGGACAACACAGATGGCACATTACAGAAAGTACATAACCTTTTTATCTGATGTTGTCAATTTTCATTCTACCCTCAGCTTTTGGGATAAAATCCCCAGCTCCACAAATTCCCATGTGGACTCTAAGGAAGGATAATCCTGAGCACAGTTGAGCCACAGGCTGCTCTTCCCCTCAAGACCAAATCCAGCCTATAATGAGTAATAAAAGTACGAGGAATGACCCAAGTTCCAGCTGCACATACGTCATCCATGGAAGCCCTAGAGAGAAACAATGAAGAAATTGTCATGAACCCATTTGAATGGGCTCTTAAAGTTTTTTTAAGGACATACCCAATTTGTTGTAGACAAATGGATATTCAATCAGTCAGCCATCTGGCTGAAGTCACCTCTGCAACTGATCTGCCCAAATTAGAATCTGCAAAGAAGATAAACAATTGATTTGTCTTCCTAATTTCTTTTGTTCTATGTAAGTAAAACCAAAATTGTCTGTGGACATTCAATAAATGCAACATATATTCACCTTTAAATTTCAAGATGGAGAAATTAGATGAGGCCAAAGGAATGGGAACCAAATCTGTTGAGGCCAGAAGTGCATTGAGGATGACTTTGCTCTTCAACCAGGGAGCTTTCTGCAGAAGTTTGCGAATTAGGGGAGTTGGGGGTAAGCAGAGAGGAGACCGGGTGGGGCGGGGGGGGGGGGCAATCATTAAGTAGAGGTCCCTCGGTAATTTCCCCGGGGGGGGGGCTCAGGGCAAAGCTGCTGCTGCACTTGTTGTTTAGGTCTGAAGCAAAATGATCATAGCAAGGCTCGCCCACTGACACAAAATCATTTCTGTCACTTTCATGTTGACAGACCACTCGTGAGGTAGTAGAATGGGCCTTCTCAATTTGTCTGCCAACACGTTGGGTTTTCCCAGAATGTGTGTTGCTATAAGAAAGTGATTAGAAGAGATCACCTATTGGAACACTCTGAGGGCTTCTCGACACAAGGGGTAAGACTACTGAGATTGTCTCTGTTTGAACTGCAACTGTCCCAAAAGGGAGTCTTGGAAAGCTTGCAAAGCTAGCACCGCTCTCATTTCCAGGACATTGAAGTGCACTGCTCTCTTCGCATGACCAACTGCCTTGGACTGTCTTCCCCAGAAAGTGCCCCCCCCACCAATCTCAGAAGCGTCCGTGGTCACTATAGCCTTGAGCTGAGGGAGAATGAAAGGGTGGCCTTATAGAACCTGATTTGTTTGAACCCACCACCAAAGGTATTTTTTGCATGTCTGAATGCTTATTTGGGCTGACGTGTTGCAAATGACCACTGTGTTGCAAGCATCCACTGAAGAATTCTCATATGAAATCTTGCTAGAAAAAAGAATAACTGTGGAGATCTTACCATAACAATAGATGTCCACTTCTCTGTTGCAGTATTCTTAACATGATAGAGAGTACAAAAGCTCATGAGGAATGGGTTGTGGAAGAAGCAGCTGAGTGCTCCAGAGAGCCATGGAGTATGGCTCTGGCAAACCCTGCCCTAGACTTAGAAATGCCATCCAAGTTGTAAGGTTTGGTGAAGGTATGCACAGAAGTCCACTCAGCCGCTTCAAGAACAGAACTAGTGTCTAATCCCTTGAAGAAAGCACCCAATGAAGCTACAGCCCTAGTGGAATGGACATTTACAGAAGAAGCAAAGGTCTTACCATGCTTCACATAACAGAACGAAATAGCCTTAGAAATCCAAGGAGAAATAGTCTGCTTGGAAACGGGCACTCCCAGAGCCCTGGGATGATAGCAGACAAAAAGCTGGTCGGATTTCCAAATAGATTTGATCGTGTCTAAATAAAAACCTAAGCTGCCTATGCACATCAAGGGTGTGCAACACCTTCTCACTGGAATTTTGTGGAGAAGGAAAGAAGGTAGGCAAATGAATGGATCGGGTGAGTGGCAATTTGACTACTTTGGACATAAAAAAAGGGTTGGTACGCAAGAACACCCTGTATTTATGGAAAACCAAAATGGGAGGAGAGGCCATTAGGGCCTGGAGCTCAGACACACATCTGGCTGAAGTTAAAGCTAGAAATAGTACATTTTTCCAGGAGCAATGCTGACGGGACACTGATGAAGTTGGATCGAAATGACTAACAGTCAGCTTTTCAAGTACAAAAATTAAGATCCCAGATAAAAGGGATAGATTTCGTGGGAGGTCTTATGTGGACACCTTTAAGAAATGGTTTAGCCTCAAAATTGCTAGCTACAGGTGGGGATAGAGGCAGACGGGCAGAAATAGCTGACATTATGGGCCTTTACTGAAGAGAGGCCAAGCCAGCATTGAGCAATGTATACAAATAGGATAGAACTAAGGGGACTTCCACTGATAGTCGATCCTGGTTTCGTGAGAGACTATCACCTGCACAAAGTCAACTGGAGGATAGACAAGTGGAGATGGATGAGTGTGTGTCTTGTGTGAAAAGGTCCACCATGTGAGGTAAATTGCGCTGAATGCCCTTGGCTAAATGCAGGAAAAGAGGGAACCAAAGCTGTCTTGGACAGAAAAAGAGTCACCAATAAGATTTTTGGTTTCTCCTGCTGAACTTTGAACAGGACCTTCGGAATGAAAGGAAGGGGGGAAAAAGCATACAGAAACATCCCCTTCAAAGAGAACGAAAGGGCGCCCAACTTCCAGACCAGAGGGTGTGGGACTCTGGTACAAAATTGTGGAAGGTGCATATTAATGGGGAGGAAAAAGATCTACTTGAGGTATACCCCACTAGTGGACAATGTCCATAAACACATCCTTTTGAAGCATCCATTCGTGGGTTGTGTTAGAGACTTGCTCAAGGTATCTGTAACAATTCTGGTTGGATGGAATATACACCACCTAAAGAGTCACCCGATATTGGACTGCCAGCTTGCACAGTAGGCAGAATTTGGATCCCCCTTGCTTTTTACATACCATAGGACTGTCATATTGTCTGTGAACTGTTTTTAAAAGGTCCTGGGAGGAAGAGAAGATAAAAGGTCTGAACGGCTAGCAGCAGCACCCACATCTCCCTTACGCTGTGTTCCCTTTGTTGAGAGGGGGACTATACCCCTTGAGTTTTCAAGTTTTCAAAAGCTGCCTCCCAGCCTACATCCTAAGTGTCTGTAAATAGATTTTGACTGGTGGCAGAGCGTGCAAGGGGAATCCAGGGTTGAGGGACACTTGTATCCACCACTATAGTTCCCTCTTCAAACAGAAGATGAGAGGAATTGGAATGTCCAGAGGATGCAAATGCTGCATCTAAACTGACTTAAGGAACCACTGGCGTTTTCTCACGTGAAGTTTTGCCAAAGGTAGCACTGGATTAGTGGATGCCATGAATCCCTAAACCCAGAGAAAAGTACAGTTGTGTACACTTATCATAAATGTAGATGTTCGAGTGTATTCACTGTTGCAGTCATTACATTTGGGTATTCCTGCTGGCAGGTTACCCTCAGTCGGCCTGAATTCCAAAGTCCTGGGTCCTGTGTCGGCCCTTCCCTGACATCAGGTCATCGGGGGTATAAAAGATGCGGCTGATGCCATTTTCTTTAGTTTTTCTTGCCCCAGATATATATATATATATATATATATATATATATATATATATATATATATATATATATATATATATATATATATACACCAATATAAACTTTACCTTCATCTACCAGCAAATACACCACATAGGTTGTATAAATCAGAGAAGGAAAGATAGGTTCCATCAGAAGAAAGGGGGGTGGCTGTTGGGTAACCTGGACTGAAACAGTGAATACAATCTAACATCTACATTTATGGTAAGTGTACACAACTGTACTATGTTCTTCGTGTTTCACTGTTGCAGTCATTACATTTGGGTACAGTCCCAAAGCTATGTATGGGAGGCTGGAGCTAAACAGCATTAGGAGCGGCTATGAGGCCCTGCAGAACTGCACTGGCAAAGCCTGCCCTGAATTTAGAGTAGAGTGGCAGATGATAGTGCTTAGTAAAGGTGTGCACTGAACTCCAAGTAGCAGCCTCTAAAACGTCCTGGTACTCCCCTGTGAAAAGCTGCTGAAGTGGCTGCAGCTCTGGTTGAATGTGGCCTAATGCCCTTAGGCACTGGCTTGCCATGGTGTAAGTAGCAGAAACGAATGCAGTGGCCTATCCACTTTGAAACAGTCTGCTTTGAGATAGCCTTTCCTTGTGATCCTGCAGCATATGCCACTAGTAATTGCTCTGTCTTTCTGAAAAAGTACAGTTGTGCACCTACCATAAATGTAGATGTTAGAGTGTATTCACTGTTGCAGTCATTACAATTAGGTTATCCTGCTGGCAGGCTACCCGCAGTCGGCCTGAATTACAAAGTCCTGGTCCGGCGTCAGTTGCGGTCACCTCCTCCCTGACGTCAGTGCGCCAGGGGTATAAAAGATGCAGCCGACGACATTTTCTTCAGTTTTTCTTGCCCCAGATGTCAGGTGCCCCCAAAAGGATAGGCTAATTTATGCCAATAAACAAGCATGCAGTAAAGTAAAACTCTACCTTCATCTGCAAGCAAATACACCACATAGGTTGTATAGAATAGAGAGGTACAGATAAGACCCAGCAAAGGAAAGCGTGATGGTGGGTGGGTAACCTGGACTGCAACAGTGAATACCCTCGAACATCTACATTTAAGGTAGGTACACAACTGTACTGTGTTCATCATGTTTCACTGTTGCAGTCATTACAATTGGGTTGAATCCCAAAGCTAAGGTTGGGCGGCTGAGGCTAAATAGGATTAGGAGAGGCTATGAGGCCATGCAAAACTGCAGTGGCAAAGCCTGCTCTGGATTTAGAGTAGAGAGGTAAGTGATAGCACTTTGGAAAAGTGTGCACTGAACTCCAAGTTGCAGCCTCTAAGATGTCTTTGGTTGGTACTCCTCTGAGGAAGGCTGGTGAAGTGGCTGCTGCTCTGGCTGAATGTGGCCTAATGCCCTTAGGCACTGATTTGCCATGCTGTGAATACCAGAAACGAATGCAGTGGCCTATCCATTTTGAAATAGTCTGCTTTGAGATAGCCTTTCCTTGTGATCCTGCAGCATATGCCACTAGAAGTTGTTCAGTCTTTCTGAAAGCTTTGGTTCTGTCCAAGTAGAAGCGTAGCTGCCTGTGAATGTCCAAAGAATGCAGAAGTTTCTCACCCTTATTATGTGGTTTTGGATAAAAGGTAGGCAAATGAATTGTTTGATTCAGGGTCACACTGGGCACTACCTTAGGCATAAATGTCGGGTTTGTCCTTAGAGAAACCCTGTCCTGATGGAAAATGATGAAAGGTTCCACAGCCATGAGTGCCTGTAACTCTGAGACTAGTCTTGCAGAGGTTACTGCTAGGAGCAGAGCTGTTTTCCAGGATAAGAATTTTATATCAGCTGTAGAGGCTGGCTCAAAAGGAGGCAGTGTGAGCTTTTCCAAGACATAATTTAGGTCCCATGCAGGTACTGGTGCTCTCCTTGGAGGTCTTATGTTTTTGGCCCCTCTGAGGTACTGCTTTAGTAATGGATGTGAAAAAAGAGGTGGTTCTGTATTGTAGTGAGCTGAATTGGCAGAGGCATGAATCTTAATTGATGAAAAGGATAGGCCTTTGTCCAGCATCTCAGTTAAGTATTGCAAAATCTGAGGAATATTTGGTACAATCGTGTCCATTCCTTGTGCCTGGTTCCAAGCACAGAATCTTTTCCATTTTTCTGCATAAGATTTTCTGGTGCTAGGTCTCCTGGCTTCCAAAATAAAGTACAGTTGTGTACCTGTACCTACCATAAATGTAGATGTTAGAGTGTCTTCACTGTTGCAGTCATTACTCTTGAGTTATCCTGCTGGTAGGCTACCCGCAGTCGGCCAGAATTCCAAAGTCTAGGTCCGGCGTCAGCTGCTGTCGCCTCCTCCCTGACGTCAGTGCGCCAGGGGTATAAAAGATGCAGCCGACGCCATTTTATTCAGTTTTTCTTGCCCCAGATGTCAGGTGCCCCCAAAATGGTAGGCTAAAAATATTATGCCAATAATTATGCATGCAGTAAAATAAACATTTCCCTCATCTACAAGCAAATACACCACATAGGTTGTATAAGACAGAGAAGTAAGTCCCAGCAAAGAAAAGGGGGATGGAAGGTGGGTAACCTGGACTGCAACAATGAATACACTTGAACACCTGCATTTGCGGTAGGTACACAACTGTACTATGTTCATCGTGTTTCACTGTTGCAGTCATTACTCTTGGGTTGAATCCCAAAGCTAAGGCTGGGTGGCTGGGCTAAAATAGGATTAGGAGAGGCTATAAGGCCTTGCAGAACTGCAGTGGCGAAGCCTGCTCTGGATTTAGAGTAGTGCTTTGTAAAAGTGTGCACTGAACTCCAAGTTGCAGCCTCTAAAATGTCTTTGGTTGGTACTCCTCTGAGAAAGGCTGCTGAAGTGGCTGCTGCCCTGGTAGAATGAGGCCTAATGCCCTTGGGCACTGATTTGCCATGTTGCGAGTAGCAGAAACGAATGCAGTGGCCTATCCATTTTGAAATAGTCTGTTTTGAGATGGGCTTTCCTTGAGATCCTGCAGCATATGCCACTAAAAGTTGCTCAGTTTTTCTGAAAGCTTTAGTTCTGTCCAAGTAGAAGCATAGTTGTCTGTGTATGTCCAAGGAATGCAGAAGTCTCTCACCCTTATTCTGTGGGTTTGGATAAAAGGTAGGCAAATGAATGGTTTGGTTAAGGACCACACTGGACACTATCTTAGGCATAAATGTTGGGTTCGTCCTTAGTCTGGATGGAAAATGATGAAAGGTTCCACAGCCATGAGTGTCTGTAACTCTGAAACTCGTCTTGCAGAGGTTATTGCTAGGAGCAGAGCAGTTTTCCAAGATAAAAACTTTATATCAGCTGTATTGGCTGGCTCAAAAGGCAGCAGTGTGAGTTTTTCCAAGACATAATTGAGGTCCCATGCAGGTATTGGGGCTCTCCTTGGAGGTCTTATGTTTTTGGCCCCTCTGAGGTACTGCCTTAGCAATGGATGGGAAAAAATAGGAGGTTCCGTATTGTAATGAGCTGAAATGGCAGAGGCATGAATTTTAATTAATGAAAAGGATAGGCCTTTGTCCAGCATCTCAGCTGGGTATTGTAAAATCTGAGGAATATTTGGTACAGATATGTCAAATCCTTGTGCCTGGTTCCAAGCACAGAATCTTTTCCATTTTTCTGCATAAGATTTTCTGGTACTAGGTCTTCTGGCCTCCAAAATAACATCCATCACTGCTTTAGAGAGAGGTGTGCTTTGAATGGTTACATTACCGCCATGCTGCCAGATTTAGGGTCCTGAGTTGGCTGTGCAAAATCTATTTGTTTCGCTGGGTCAGTAAGTGAGGAATTAGAGGCAATGTCCAGGCTGGGCCATGAGACAAACTTTTTAGGATTGGGTACCAGTGCTGGCATGGCCAGTCTGGGGCAATCAGAATCATTCTTGGCTTCTCTTGTCTGACCTTTAAGAGTACCTTGGGGAGGAGAGGCAGAGGAGGAAAGGCATATACTGTTAGACTTTTCCAGGTGAATGACAGAGCATCCATTTCCATGCTTGCTTAAGTCCTTGTGCAGAATTTCTGCAGTTGGCAGTTGTGAGGGGAAGCAAATAGATCTATGTCTGGGCATCCCTATTCCTTTGTTATCATGCTGAAGACTTGTGGATCCAATTTCCACTCATGGGGATCCATAAGGTTTCTGCTTAGTTCATCTGCCAGAGTATTGTTCTTTCCTGGCATGAATTGTGCTTGCAGGTGTACTTGATAAGTCAATGCTGTGTTCCACAAAGTCATGGCTTGTCTGCAGAGGGGGTAGGAATGTGTGCCTCCCTGCTTGTTTATGTACCACATGACTGTAGTATTGTCCGTCCTTATCAGTAGTTGTCCTGAATGGAGTAGATCCTTGAAAGCTGTCAGGGCATTCTGAACAGCTAGCATCTCTTTTTGATTGATATGTAGATGCATTTGGCTTGTGGACCATGTGCCCTGAATACATTTTCCTGCCATGTGTGCTCCCCAGGCATAATCTGATGCATCTGTTGTTATTGACTGCCTGGCTGTGGGTAGAGTGAATGGCTGTCCCTTGTTGAGGAGACCAGCATGAGTCCACCATTGAAACTCCTGTTGCAGGCAAGGAATGAGTGTAATTAATGCTTCCAGGCTTTGACAGTGTTGAGTCCAGACACTTTAGGTACCACTGAAGTTTCCTCATAAGCAGTCTGGCATATGGAATTAGCAGAATGCAGGATGCCATGAAGCCCAAAGCCTGCAGAATTTTTCTTGCAGATAATTGGGTCTTTGTTGCCAACATTGTGAAGTAAGAAGTTAGTTGCCTTTGTTTGTCTGGCATGAGATAAGCCATCTGGGCAGTTGTATTTAAGCTTGCACCCAGGAATATTATCTCTTGAGAGGGTACTAGTTTTGATTTATTTTCATTAACTGTGTACCCTAGGCAAATTAATAATCTTTTTACGAACGCCAGATGCTTTAGTAGAGTGTCCTTGTTCTCTGCTTGTATAAGGCAGTCGTCCAAGTAAGGATAAATTTGAATTCCTCTTTGTCTGCAAAATGCAATTACTGGTGCCAGGCATTTTGTGAAGACCCTGGGCGCAGTAGATAAGCCAAAGGGCAGTGCAGAGAATTGGTAGTGCATTGAGCCAGCTATGAATCTGAGGTATCTTCTGCAAGATGGTCTGATTGGTATATGCAGGTATGCCTCTTTTAGGTCCAAAGTTACAAACCAAGCCTTCCTGCCGAGCATGGGCAGAAGCTGCTGCAGAGTTAACATTTTGAATTTTGGAATGCCCAGAAATGTGTTTAGAAAAGACAGGTCCAGTATTGGTCTCCAGGCTTTGTCCTTTCTGGGGACCAAGAAAAGTCTTGAGTAAAATCCTTGTACTTCTCTTGCTGTGGTACTTGCTGAATGGCCCTCATTTGCATAAGGGACAAAACTTGTTTTTGTGCCTCTGCCCATTGATTGTGTGGCAGGTTTGGCATTCCTTTTGCCTTTGGCAGGGTGTGAAAGTGGAACCTGTAGCCCTGGGACACTATATTCAATACCCATTTGTCCTGGGTGATCATGCGCCAATTTTGAGAGAAAAGTGCTAGTTTTGCCCCTAAGTGGGCTGCAAGAAGATAAGTGCTTGGTGCTGGCAGAGGCAAGTCATTGGGACCGTTTCCTGTATGGCTGTGCTTTGTCTTCTCCACTTTTGGAGGTAGAAGCTCCCTACTGTTTAGGCCTGTATGAGCCCTGGGGCTGGGATCTGCCTCTGGGACGTCTGCATCTGCCTCTTTGTGGCCTGTCCGACACTGAAAAGGACCAATTCTTTGTAGGCCAGTTCCTGCTAAATTTTGGTGGCTGAACCTGTAAGAAATCCTTTACTGTTTATTGCTTTGTCCTCCATTTTCTTCAAAACCTCCTCTGCTTTAACACCAAATAAAGTATCATGCTGTAATGGAGCACCTAATAATTTTGCTTTAACATGATCAGGCAGATTTTGTTCCTTTAGCCAAGCATGCCTCCTAATGACAGAACCCGTAACTGCGGAACTGCAGGAGGCCTCCAGAGAATCAAAACCACATTGCAATGTATGCTTTCCCACTTGTTCACTTGCATGCAATAAATCAGGTATTTCCTTATTTTCTGTACAATCAGAATTAGTCAACATTTTCCATTTTAACAGTGACATTAAGTATTGCTGATATTTAATCATATGAAACTGACAATTTAAAGCCCTCACAGCCAAAGTAGCAGAAGTGTAAACCTTGTTCCCCCATCTGTCTAGTGCCCTTGAATCCCTGTCAGAAGGGACAGGGTTTTTTGCAGTAGCGGCCTTAACCCCCTTGGGACCCCGAGAAATAGTTTCTGGGTCAGCAGCAGGGTTTTTATAAAGAAATTTATGTGAATCAGGAACCCTGTAGTATCTGTCTGGTTTAACAGGAGCTGGAGGTAAGGAGTCTGGAGAAAGACTGGACTCCAGAAAATACATCATCTACAATGTCTAGCACAGGGGGAATAGCAAGAGGCCTGTGCTGAGGAAGTAAAAGAAAATCTCTAAGCCTTTTCTTTGATTCTGAGTAATCTTGGCTCTCCCAGTGGAAGTGCTCCCTCATGGTATGCAGGGTTTCCCCAAAAGAAAAATCCTCAGGAGGAGAGGCTGAAAGAATGGATTCTTCAGCATCAGAATCCTCATAGGGAGGAAGAGAGTATTCCTGTACAGAAGAGGAGTCAGAAGAAAGAGTCAGAGTCTGTCTCTTGCCTAGGCCTCTTGTCAGGAGGGGGATGGGAAACCCTGCTCAAGGTAATAAGGTCTTTGGCCATCTTGAGCATCTGTTTCTTAGGCATGGAAGTCTGTCCTGGAGGATGCTGTACTTGTTTCTTTGTCTTTAAAGCTGGTTTAGTCTTTGCTTTTGAAGCTGAAGTAGGCTTTACATATAGCTGTGTAGGTCTGAAAACAGCCTCAGAAGCAGATGCCTGCTCAGCGGCTCCAGACCCATCTGAGGGAATGATTTCTGAGTGTCCAATACCTTGAGTATCCAGAGGCCTAGCTGGCTCCACATGGGAGTCGTCAGCGGCCTGTGGCTCTGAGGTAGCGGGTGTCAGAGGTTGCGAAAGCACCTCACTGAAAACCGGCGACTGGCTTAGCGGAAGCCTCGCCCTCGGTTTTGGATCTCGGATGCCTGTCTTTCTCTTTTTCCTTGCGTTTTTTAGAAACTCCGGTCATCGGCTGTTCCGACGGCATTATGTAATTGAATTTTCGGCCAAAGTAATGATAAGCAAAATCAAACCGACGCTTAACAGTGCGTTTGTTGAATCTAGCACAAAACCGACAGCTAGCAACATTATGATCAGGGCCTAGGCAAGGAATACAGTAAGAATGATAATCCTTATGAAGTGTTTGCTTCCCACAAGAAATACAATTGTTAACTTTTTCTGACATCGGTCTGCAGCAAGAAAAAAAGTTTCCCCAACGGGGTACTTAGCTTTAAAGAAGACTTTGGATCTGAAATCCGTCTGCGAAAATCTCAGGAGTCGGCCGACCGGCACTTGTGAACTGCTTTTGCTTCAGGCACTGCGTGGCAAGAAAGACTGGATAAAATGGAGTCGGGCTGCATCTTTTATACCCCTGGCGCACTGACGTCAGGGAGGAGGCGACAGCAACCGACACTGGACCTAGACTTTGGAATACTGGCCGACTGCGGGTAGCCTGCCAGCAGTATAACCCATGAGTAATGACTGCAACAGTGAAACACGATGAACATCATCCATCACTGCTTTAGAGAAAGGCATGTTTTGAATGGTTACATTATCCGCCATGCTGCCAGATTTAAGGTCCTGAGCTGGCTGTGCAGGATCTGTTTTGTTGGGTCAATAGGTGAGGAATTTGAGGCAATGTCCAGGCTGAGCATTGAGACAAGCTATTTAGGATTGGTTACCAGTGCTGGCGGGGCCAGTCTGGGGCAATCAGTATCATTTTTGGCTTCTCTTGTCTGACCTTTAGGAGTACCTTGGGGAGGAGAGGTAGAGGAGGAAAGGCATATGCTGTTAAGTTCTTCCAGCTGAAAGATGCAGCATCCACTTTCCAGGCTTGCTTGTGATGAGTCCTTGTGCAGAATCTCTGTAGTTGGCAGTTGTGAGGCGAGGCAAATAGGTACATGTCCAGGCATCCCCAGTTCCTTGTTATCATGCTGAAGACTTGTGGATCCAATTTCCACTCGTGGGGATCCATTAGGTTTCTGCTTAGTCTGCCAGAGAATTTATCTTTCCTGGCAGGTATTGTGCTTGCAGATGTACTTGGTAAGTCATTGCTGTGTCCCACAAAGGCATGGCTAGTCTGCAGAGGGGGTAGGAATGTGTACCTCCCTTCTTGTTTATGTACCACATGACTGTAGTATTGTCCACCTTTATCAACAGTTGTCCTGGATGAAGTAGATCTTTAAAGGCTGTCAGGGCATTTTGAACAGCTAGCATCTCTTTTTGATTGATATGTAGACGCATTTGGCTTGTGGGCCATGTGCCCTGAATACAGCTTCCTGCCATATGGGCCCCCTAGGCATAATCTGATGCATCTGTTGTTAATGTCTGCCTGGCTGTGGGTAAAGTGAATGGCTGTCCCTTGTTTTGGTGACAGGCCTTTGCCCACCATCGAAACTCCTGTTGTAGGCAGGGAATGAGAGTAACCATTGTTTCCAGGCTGTGGCAATGTTGAGTCCAAACACTTTTTAGGTACCATTGAAGTTTCCTCATATGCAGTCTTGCATATGGAATTAGTAGGATGCAGGATGCCATGAAGCCCAAAGCCTGCAGAAATTTTCTTGCAGATAACTGGGCCCCTGTTGCCAACATTTTGAAATAGGTAGTCAGTTGCCTTTGTTTGTCTGGCATGAGATAAGCTATCTGGGCAGTTGTATTTAAGCTTGCACCCAGGAATATTATCTCTTGAGAGGGTACTAGTTTTGATTTCTTTTCGTTGACTGTGTACACTAGGCATGTTAGAAGTCTTTTCACAAATGCCAGATGCTGTAGAGGAATGTCCTTGTTCTCTGCTTGAATTAAGTCAGTCGTCCAAGTAAGGATATATTTGTATTCCTCTGTCTGCAGAATGCAATTACTGGTGTCAGGCACTTTGCAAAGACCCTGGGCACAGTAAATAAGCCAAAGGGCAGTGCAGAGAATTGGTAGTGCATTGAGCCAGCCTTGAATCCGAGGTATCTTCTGCATAACTGTCTGATTGGGACATGCAGGTATGCCTCTTTTAGGTCTAGAGTCACCAAGCAAGCGTTCTTGCCCAGCATGGGCAGAAGCTGCTGCAAAGTCATCATCTTGAATTTTGGTATATCCAAGAATGTGTTCAGAATAGATAGGTCCAGTATTGGTCTCCAGGTCTTGTCCTTTCTGGGTACCAGAAACCGCCTTGAGTAAAATCCTTGTCCCTGCTCTTGCTCTGGTACTTGTTGAATGGCCCCTATGTCCATGAGGGATGAGACTTGTTTTTGTGCCTCTGCCCATTGATTTTTTGGCAGATCTGGCCAACCGTTTGCCTTTGATAAGGTATGGAAATGGAACTTGTACCCTTGTGATAAGACATTTAGAACCCACTTGTCCTGGGTTATAATGTGCCAATTTTGAGAAAAAAGTGCTAATTTTCCCCCTAAGGGTGCTGCCAAGAGATAAGTGCTTGGTGCAGGCAGGGGGAAATCATAGGGACTGTTTCCTGTATGGTTGTGATTTGTCTTCTCCAACTCTGAAGGCAGAAGCACCCCATTGCTTTGACCTGTAGGAACCTTGCACCTGGGATCTGCCCCTTTGAGGTCTGTCTTGACACAGGAAAGGAACAATTCTTTGTAGGCCAATGTCTACTAAACATAGGTGGCTGTACTTGTAAAAAATCTTTGACAGTTTGCATAGATTTAACTTTGTCCTCCGTTTTCTTTAACACCTCCTCTGCCTTAACACCAAACAAAGTATCGTGCTGTAAAGGTGCATCTAATAATTTAACTTTGACATGATCAGGCAGATTTTGTTCCTTTAACCAAGCATGCCTCCTAATTACAGAACCTGTAACTGCGGCCCTGCAGGAGGCCTCCAAAGAATCAAAACCACATTGCAAAGTATGCTTTCCAACTTGTTCAGCTGCATGCAATAAATCCTGCATTTCCTTGTTTTCTGCACATTCAGACTTTAATAACATTTTCTGTTTAAGCAATGCCATGACATGTTGCTGATATTTGAGCATATGAAACTGACAGTTTAAGGCCCTTATAGCCAAGGTAGCAGATGTGTAAACCTTTTTTCCCCATCTATCCAGTGCTTTAGAATCTCTGTCAGAGGGGGTAGGGTTTTTTGCAGTGGAAGCCTTAACTCCTTTGGGACCCTGTGAAATAGTTTCTGGGTCTACAGCAGGGTTTTAAAAACACATTTATGAGAGTCAGGAAATCCTGTAATATCTGTCAGGCTTAACAGGAGCTGGAGGTAAGGAGTCAGGGGTAAGACTAGACTCCGAAAACACATCATCTACAATATCTAACACAGGTGAAACGGCTAGTGGCCTGTGTTGAGGTAGTAAAAGGAAATCCCTGAGCCTCTTTTTAGATTCTGAAAAATCTTGGCTCTCCCAGTGGAAATGCTCCCTCATGGTATGCAAGGTTTCCCCAAATGAATAGTCCTCTGGAGGAGAAGCTGAAGGTATAGATTCTTCAGCATCAGAATCCTCATGGGGGGGTGATATTCCTGATCATAAGAGGAATCAGAAGAAATAGAAACCTGATCTGAAGATTCATAGTCAGTCTCTTGCCTAGGCCTCTTATCAGAAGGGGGATGGGAACCCCTGATCAAGGTAATTAAGTCTTCGGCCATTTTGAGCATCTGTGTTTTGGGCATAGAGGTCTGTCCACGTGGTTCTTGAGTTTGTTTCTTTGCTTTAAAAGGTGCTTTAGTCTTTGCCTTTGAAGCTGAGGATGGTTTAATGTACAGATGCTTAGGTCTGAATACACCCTCAGAAGCCGGTGCCTGCTCAGCAGCTCCAGACCCATCTGAAGGAATAGTATCAGAGGCTCCAATACCTTGAGTTTCCAGCGGCATGGCCGACTCCACGTGGGAGTCAGTAGCGGCCTGCGACTCTAAAGTAGCGGGCGTCAGGGGCTGCGAAAGCGCCTCACTGAGAACCGGCGACTGGCTTAGGAGAAGCTTTGTCGTCGGTTTTGGGCCTCGGTGGTCTCTCTCTCTCTCCTTTCCTTTGCGTTTTTTTTGTGAACTCCGGTAGTCGGATGGCTATCAGACAACATTTCTGGATAATTAAACCGGCGTCCAAAATAGTTTAAAGCAAAATCATACCGACGCTTAATAGTGCGTTGGTTAAATCTAGCACAAAACCGACAACCAGCAACATTGTGATCAGGGCTTAGGCAAGGAATACAGTAAGAATGAAAGTCCTTATGAGGTATTTGCTTTCCACAAGAAATACAATTAACTTTTTCTGACATCGGTCTGGAGCAAGAAAAAAGTTTCCCCAATGGGGTACATAGCTTTACTGAAGACTTTGGATCTGAAACTCGAACACGAAAATCTCAGGAGTCGGTCGACTGGCACTTGCGAACTGCTTCTGCTTCGGGCACCACACGGCAAGAAAGACTGAAGAAAATGGCGTCAGCAGCATCTTTTATACCCCTAACGACCTGACGTCAGGGAAGGGGCGACAGCAGACGATGCAGGACCCAGGACTTTGGAATGCAGGCCGATTGAGGGCAACCTGCCAGCAGGAATACCCAAATGTAATGACTGCAACAGTGAAACACGAAGAACATCTCACTGGCTGAGATGTGGTGAAGAGGCAGAAGGTTTCTGAAGAAGAATGCGAGGTCCTGTGCCTTTCTAAGGAGGAAGAGAGACTCTTACAAGGTCTGTCTGAATCCTGCACCCCAGGAAGATGCGTTCCTGAGAGGGGAAGAGAAAAATAAGTTATGTTCTTACCATAACGTTCCATCTGTGTTGTTCATCATAATTCATTCATTACAGATGGGTGTCGGTTACATCCTTGGAACAGAGTTGGCCTTAAGCTCGTACCAACCAAAAAACTCTAGAGCTAAGCTTTCACCCACATTGCCCTTCTGCTTGTTACCTCAGATTGAGTTTGCCTGTGATAAGGTAAGCAGAGGCTTTTTCTGAGCAGAAACCCTAAAGCAGGATTAGGACCCAATCTGATCCTCCAGGAGCCTCTGGAGGGGGAAGAGGGGTGGGACATAATGAATGAATGAAGATGAACAACACAGATGGAATGTTATGGTAAGAACATAACTTCTTTATCTGATGTTCATCTTCATTCATTCCTTACTGATGGGACAGAGTCCCTAGCTACCTTATGTCCTGAGAGGCCCTTCTGGAAGAATGTTCCTGAGTACCACACAGGTATGAGGAGACCAGGTTGCAGCTGCACAGATATCCATTGAAGCCCTTGAATGAAAAGCAACAGAAGTTGCCACTGATCTGGTTGAGTGTGCTTTGACTTTGCTCGGTAGAGGTATTTTATTATGTTGATAGATGACGGATATACAGTTTCTCAGCCACTTTGATAAGGTCACTTTACAGACAGGGTCTCCCAGTTTCGGGCCTGAGAAGGACAAACAACTGGTCTGATTTATGTACCGGTTTTGTTCTGTGCAGATAAAACTGTAATTGTCTATGCACAGTTAGCAAATGAAGGCAATATTCCCCTTTAGTTGAGTAGTTAGGGAAAAAAAGACAGGTGGGTCAATTGTCTGGTTAACTGCCAATTCTGAAATAACTTTTGGAAGGAAGGAGGGGTTAGTCTGGAGTGATACTCTGTCCCTATGAAAGATCATACAAGGACGCTTGATGCATAAGGCCTGAAGCTCGGATTGCATCTTGCTGAGGTGATGGTTACTAAAAATAGTGACTTCCAGGATAAGAACTTCATATCGCAATAGTCTGCAGGCTCGAAGGGTGGTTGTGTCAGGGATTGCAGTAATAGTGTTAAACTTCAAGGGTCACTCGGTTCTTTGAAGGGTGGTCTGATGTGCGAGACCTCTTTTAAAAAGGTTTTGCAGAAACGATGGGAGATTAAAGATGAATCTTGAAAACCATTATGGAAGTCTGAGATTGCAGCTAAACAGACTCAGATTGTGGAGGCTGCCGTTCCTGACTGGAGAAGACATGACAGAAAATCCAAAACCACAGTAACAGGGGCTGAACACTGCAGTGGCAAAGCCAGCTCTGGATTTAGAAAAAAAACTGGCAAGTGGTAATGCTTGCTGAAGGTATGTACAAAACTCCAGGTAGCAGCTTCTAGGATGTCCCTGGTACGGACAGCTCTGAGAAAGGCTGTAGAGGCAAGATGCAGCCCTAGTTGAATGTGGTCTTATCCCCTGTGGGGTAGGTTTTCCATGGTGCTTATAGCAAAATGAATGCAATGGCCTAGCCACTTAGAAATGGTTTGCTTTGAAATGGCCTTCCCCTCTGCCCCTGCAGCAAATGCAACCAGCAGCTATTCAGATTTCCTGAGAGTCTTAGTCCTGTCCAAGTAAAATCTAAGTTGTCTGTGCACGTCCAAGGAGTGCAGTATCCATTCCCCTTTGTTCTGTGGATTAGAAAAGAAGACTGGCAAATGAATTGACTTATTAAGGGCCACACAGGATACCACCTTGGGCATGAAGGAGGGATTGGTCCTGAGGGACACCCTGTCAGCATGAAAGATGATGAAAGGTTCCACTGCCATGAGGGCCTGTAATTCAGACACCCTTCTTGCTGAAGTGACGGCTAGAAGGAAGGTGGTTTTCCAAGAAAGGAATTTCAACTCTGCATTTGCAGCTGGCTCAAAGGGAGGTAGAGTGAGCTTTTCCAATACACAGTTAAGGTCCCAGGCTGGAGTAGGGGCTCTCCTGGGTGGTCTTAAGTTTTTGGCCCTTCTGAGGAATTGCTTCAGCAATGGATGAGAGAAGAGGGTGGTTCTGTATTGTAATGAGCTGAAATGGCTGAGGCATGAATTTTGATGGAGGAAAAGGAAAGGCCCTTGTGAAACACCTCAGTTAAGTATTGAAAAATATGGGGTAAATTGGGAGCTGCTGTGGCCATCCCCTTAGTTTGGCTCCAGGAATAGAATCTTTTCCATTTTTCAGCATAGGATTTTCTAGAACTAGGCCTCCTTGCCTCCAGAATGACATCCATCACTTGCTTACTGAGGGATGGTAATGAATGAAGAGATCAGGTAATTAGCCAGGCTGCCAGGTTCAGGGTTTGAAGCTGTGGGTGCAGAATCTGGCCCTCCTGCTGGGACAGCAGGGCAGGGGTCTGAGGCAGGTGCCATGGTGACAGCAGTGACATTGCGCAAGAGTGGGTACCAGTGTTGGCGTGGCCAGTCTGGTGCAATCAGTACTGTCCTTGGTTTGTCCTGTTTGATCTTTAGCAGTACCTTGGAGAGGATAGGCAGAGAGGGAAAGGCATAAACTGATACGTTTTTCCAGGTGAAGGACAGGGCATCCACTTTCCAAGCTTGTTTGTGGGGAGTCCTTGTGCAGAATTTGTCCAATTGGTAGTTCTGGAGGGAGGCAAACAGGTCTATCTCTGGGCTCCCCCCATTTGTTTCTCAACATGTTGAATATCTTTGGTTCCAGTTTCCACTCGTGTGGGTCCATGAGATTTCTGCTTAGGTCATCTGCCAGTGTATTTAGCTTTCCTGGCAGGAATTGAGCCTGTAGGTGAACTTGGTAGCTCAAGCCTGTGTTCCACAGAGTCATGGTTAGTCTGCAGAGAGAGTATGAGTGGGTTCTCCCCTGCTTGTTTATGTACCACATAACAGTGGTGCTGTCCGTCTTTACCAATAATTGTCCTGGAAAAATGTGGTCCTTGAAGGCTGTCAGAGCATTCTGTACAGCTAACATTTCTTTTTGATTGATATGCAGGTGCATTTGAGTTTGGTTCCATTTGCCCTGAATGCACTGCCCTATCAAGTGAGCCCCCCATGCATAGTCTGATGCGTCTTTTAGGGTTTGGGTGTCAGGGGGTAGAGTGAATGGCAGTCCCTTGTTTTGGTGGCAGGCCTCTGTCCATCAAAGGAACTCTATCTGTAGATTAGGTACGATAGGAATCATTGATTCTAGACCCTGAGAATGTTGACACCATAGGCTTTTTAGATACCATTGTAGTTTCCCTCACATGCAGTCTTGCATATAGAATTAGTAGAATGCAAAAGGCCATGAACCCCAGGGCTTGCAGTATTTTCCTTGCAGATAGCTGGGTCTTTGTAGCCAGTAGTTTGAATTAGACTGTCAAATGAACTTTTTCTCTGACGTGAGGTAGGCCATCTGGGAAGTTGTATTCAAGCTTGCTCCCAGGAATACAATTTGTTGGCAGGGTACAAGATGTGATTTCTTTTCATTTATGGTGTACCCCAGAGACATTAGCAATTTCCTTACAAATGCCAGATGATTTAATAGTATGTCCTGGCTTTCTGCCTGAATTAGACAATCGTCCAGGTATGGGTATATCTGAATATTTCTTTGCCTGCAAAATGCAAAGACTGGAGCTAGGTACTTTGTGAATACCCTGGGCGCAGTAGATAAGCCAAAGAGCAGTGCAGAAAAAGTACAGTTTTGTACCTACCATAAATGTAGATGTCCGATAGGCATGCATCTGCAGTCCTTACAAATGGGTTGTCCTGTCGTCAGGCAGCCCTTCGGTCGTCCGGATTCCAAAGTCTGGGTCTGGCCTCGGCTGGTGTCGCACTTCACCCGACGTCATAGCTGCAGTTCTTCAGGTATAAAGGCATCAGCCGACGCCATTTTCCTCAGTGTTTCTTGCCCCAGATGCCAGGTGCCCTCTAGGAAGGCTTAATTTGGATAAATGCAAATGGTTCCAAATAGTAGAGAGCAAACAAAAAATAAGCATGTATGTACATATATACAAACAAATACACCATAATAGATTCCCCAGCTAGCTACAAGATGGGCAAATACCCTAGGAGTACCACAGAGGGAAGGAGGGTGGGTAATCCTGACTGCAGATGCATGCCTATCGGACATCTACATTTATGGTAGGTACAAAACTGTACTATGTCCTTCAAGGATGCATCTGCAGTCCTTACAAATGGGTAGAATACCATAGCCAAACTGGGGGAGGAGGAGAAATAAGATTATGGTGTAGTTAAGATCCCTTGCAAAACAGCAGTGGCAAAACCTGCTCGGGATCTGGAGTATAAAGGTAAATTATAATGCTTGGCAAATGTATGCACGGAGCTCCAAGTAGCAGCCTCTAAAATGTCTTTGGTAGCCACTCCTCGTAAAAAAGCTGTGGTAGTGGCTGCAGCCCTTGTAGAGTGAGGCCTGATGTTTTCTGGAGTTTTCTTCCCATGGTAGAAGTAACAGAATCTAATGCAATTCCCTATCCACTTAGAGATTGTCTGTTTTGAAATTGCTTTTCCTTCCATTCCTGTTGCATATGCTACCAGTAGCTGGTCAGTTTTTCTATTGCTCTTGGTCCTGTCCAGGTAGTAACGTAATTGTCTATGTACATCCAAGGTATGTAACAGTCTTTCTCCCCTGTTCTGTGGGTTGGCGAAGAATGTAGGTAGGTGGATAGCTTGATTTAAAGATACCCTGGAGACCACCTTTGGCATAAAAGTAGGATTAGTTCTCATGGACACTATCTTGATGGAAGATCAGGAAGGGCTGTACTGCCATTAATGCCTGCAGCTCAGATACCCTTCTTGCTGAAGTGATTGCAAGCAGGAAAGCAGTTTTCCATGATAAGTACTGTAAATCTGCTGTAGCTGCTGGCTCGAAAAGGAGGGAGTGTCAACTTTTCTAGCACAAAGTTCAAGTCCCATGCTGGCAATGGTGGCTTCCTAGGTGGTTTTACATTTTTAATTCCTCTCAGAGACTGCCTGAGCAGAGGGTGAGAGAAGACTGGAGGATCCAAGTTGTATTCTGCTGAAATAGCTGATGCATGAATCTTAATGGAAGAATAAGACAGGCCGTTGTGGAAGAGCTCTGCCAAGTATTCCAGGATGTTAGGTATGTTTGCAAGTGACACATTCTCTCCTTTTGCAGTACTCCAAATGAGATATCTTTTCCATTTCGCTGAATAATTTTTTCTTGTTGAGGGTCTGCGAGCCTCCAAGAGAATGTCCTTAACCCTTTGAGATAAATCCGGGTCATTTGACCTTAGGCAATGTTCCAGGCAGCCAGCTGCAGTGTTTTCAGGTTTGGATGCAGGGTTTTGAAGTTGTTCTGTGTTAACAGCAAGGGAACCAGGGGCAGAGGCCATATTTGTTCACGAGACATGCTCCTCAGTAATGGGTACCAATGTTGCCTTGGCCAGTCTGGAGCTATCAGGATGATCCTTGGACGGTCTTCTTTGATCTTCAATAGCACCTTGTGCATCAAAGGAAGAGGTGGGAATGCATATGCAGGTTTTTCCATCTGAAAGATAGGGAGTCCACTTTCCAAGCAAGTGGGTGGTACGTCCTTGTGCAGAATTTTTTCAGTTGGTGACTGTGTGGGGATGCAAATAAGTCTATTTCTGGTAGTCCCCATTTCCCTGTAATGGTTTTTAAGATGTCCGGATGCAGCATCCATTCGTGGGCATCCGTGGTAGTTCTGCTTAGGATGTCTGCTAGAGTATTTTCTTTTCCTGGCACAAAAATTGCTTGTAACTGAATGTTGAAGCTCAGTGCCACATTCCAGAGGTCCATTGCCATCCGGCATAGGGGGTATGAATGTGTGCCTCCTTGTTTGTTGATGTACCACATAACTGTGGTGTTGTCTGTCCTTATCAGCAGTTGACCCTGTCGAAGAAATGGTCGGAATGCCTGAATTGCCAGTTTTACTGCCAGCATTTCCTTTTGATTTATGTGTAGGTGCAGCTGGTCTTGAGTCCATAAGCCTTGTATGCACTTGTCCAGCATGTGTGCCCCCCAACCGAGGTCTGAGGCGTCCGTTGTGATGGTCTGGCTTGGTTGAGTGCTGTGGAAGGGTAGTCCCTTGTTTGACTGACAGGCCTGAGCCCACCATTGGAATTCTTGCTTCAGGCATGGGATTATTGGAATTTGGGTTTCTAGGCTGTGCTTGTGCTGAGACCATAAATTCCTTAGATACCACTGTAACTTTCTCATATGTAGTCTGGCATGTGGAATCAATATTATGCAGGATGCCATGTAGCCGAGAGCTTGCAGGACTTTTCTTGCTGTTAGCTGGTTCTGCTTTGTTAATGCCATGAAGTAGAGAGGGAGTTGCTCCTGTTTTTCTACTGTCAGGAATGCCATTTGTTTTGATGTGTCCAGGTCTGCACCCAAGAAGGTTATCCTTTGGGATGGTATCAGTCTTGACTTTTTTATACTGACTGTGTATCCCAGGGCTTGCAGTAGATGAATGACCCTTTCCAAATCTTTTGTTAATTTGTTTTTGTTGTCCTCTTGTAACAGGCAGTCGTCCAGGTAAGGGTAAATTTGAATTCCCTGAAGCCTGCAATGAGCAATTACTGATGCCAGGCATTTCGTGAATACTCTGGGCGCAGTAGATAAGCCAAAGGGCAATGCTGAGAATTGATAGTGCTCTGATCCTGCAAGAAATCTGAGGTATCTTCTGCAATTTGGTCGTATGGGGAAGTGCAGGTATGCCTCCTTGAGATCTAGAGTTACCAGCCAAAACTCCTTGCCCAGCATGGGAAGAAGCTGCTGTAGGGTCAGCATTTTGAATTTCGGAACAATGAGGTATGTGTTTAAAGCGGACAGGTCGAGAATAGGTCTCCATTGGTTTTCTTTTCTTGGTACCAGGAAGAGTCTGTTGTAAAATCCTTGGCCTTGTTCCATAGATGGTACCCTTTCTACAGCTCTCATCCTTAGTAAGTGAGCTATTTGTTGTAGAGCTTCTGTCTTCTGATTTGGAGGTAGGTTTGGCATTCCTGTCTTCCTTGGCAGAGTATGGAAGTGAAACCTGTAACCTTGGTCTATTGTCTGTAAAATCCATTTGTCTCCTGTGATGTAATGCCAGTTTACTGAAAATAAGGCTAGTTTCCCACCTAAGGGTGCCTCTAGTTGTTCCCTGGTAGGCGGTGCCAGAGCCAAGTCACTGTGATTGTCCTGTGGAAGTGGTGGTGGCTGGATCTGTGGCTGTACCTCGCTGGTTGTTAGCCTGCCACTGACGACCCCTGTAGGCACCTCTGGATTGAACCCTGCCTCTTGAGCGCCTATTCCTGCCTCTCGGAGCTCTGGAGGTGTCTGGAAAGGACCAATTCTTGGAAGGCCAGTTCCTGCTAAACCTTGGAGGCTGGACCTGCAAGAAATCCTTGACTGTCTGGACAGATTTTGCTTTCTCTTCCACCTTCTTTAGCACCTGCTGTGCAGGGGAGCCAAACAAATTGAGCTTATCCATGGGAGCATCTAGGAGCTTTGATTTTACATGGTCTGGTAAGGACTGTTCTTTTAACCATGCATGTCTTCTGATCACTGTGCCAGTCATGGCTGATCTAAAGGAGGCCTCCAGTGCATCATAGCCGCATTTTAAGGAATGATTACTGACCTGCTGAATGTTATGGACCATTTCCTGTACAGATTTTTTGTCTAATGGTTCATCCGAGGACAGTTTACTAGTTAACTGGTCTAACATAAATTCCTGATACTGAATCATGTGGAATTGACAGTTCAAGGCCCTAGCTGAAAGAGTAGCAGAAGTGTAAACTTTTTTACCCCATCTCTCTAAGGACCTAGATTCCCTTTCAGAGGGAGGGGTTTTGGTAGAGGTAGCTGCTACAGCCTTGGGTCCCTGGGAGATGGTTTCGGATCTGCAAAGGGGCCTTATACAAATGGTAATGTGTGTGCGGTACCCTGTTGTACCTATCGGGCTTAGCAGGGGCCGGAGGAAGAGAATCAGGAGCAGTACAAGCATCATTAAAAGCATCATCCACAACAGTAAGTACTGGAGGAATGGCTAAAGGCCTATGCTGTGGCAAATGCAAAAAGGTTCTAAGCCTTTTTCTAGAGTCTGAAAAATCCTGGCCCTGCCATTGAAATTGTTCCCTCATAGCATGCAAGGTTTCCCCAAAGAAAATTCCTCAGGCGGAGAGGCAGAAGGGATGGACTCTTCTGCATCAGAGTCCTCATAAGGAGAAAAGGGGGCCTCTGGAGGGTTTGAATTATCTGATTCATCAGAGGAGCCATCTGAAGAAACTGGCTCAGGGGGGCTCTACTCTAGTCCTCTTCTCTGGAGGTGGGTGAGAGGCCCTGTCTGGATGTGGTTGGGATCCCGGATCAAAGAAATGAGATCCTCTGCTAGACTAAGCATTTGTGAACTAGAACTAGGCCTGTGAGAAGGGTCTTAGCAGGCACAGTTTTGGTAGTTTTGCTGCTTTAGCCCTGGCAAAGGCCTTAATCGACATGGATGCAGGAGGCCTAGCAGCTCCACGTGCAGGGGTAGAAATATCCAAAGGGATAGTATCAGATAAATCCTGTGAACCTGTAAGAGCAGGTGGAATTTCAGTAGCAGTTTCAGCCAAGCTGGAAGAGGCCTCGGTAAGTGGCAAGCTTTCGGCCGAAGGAAGAACCGTGGACTCGGTTTCAGCCGAAACAGAGACACTCGCGGTAGGCTTAACGCGGTTTCGCCGAAACCGTGGACCGAAGTGTCGGTCCTTTCCTTGCGTTTTTAGAAATTTGCGCAGTCGGAGCATCCGACGGCATAATGTAAGCAAAAGCGGAGCCGAAAAACTCTTCAGCAAATTCCGACCGACGTCTAAGCGTCCATCGGTTGAAAGAAGCACAGGCTAGACAAGCTGCTACGTCGTGGTCTGGGCCTAAGCAAGGTAAGCAGTAAGAGTGGAAATCTTTATGAGGTATTTGTTTCCCACAAGTTAAACAGTTATTCACTTTTTCTGACATCGGCTGAGGCAAGAAAGAGTCCCCAATGGGGTACTTAGCTTTTTAGAAGTCTTCGGTACTTGTAGTAATCTCTGGTTCTGACCGACCGGCACTTGCGAACAGCTTCTGCTTCGGGCGCCACGCGGCAAGAAAGACTGAGGAAAATGGCGTCGGCTGATGCCTTTATACCCGAAGAACTGCAGCTATGACGTCGGGTGAAGTGCGACACCAGCCGAGGCCAGACCCAGACTTTGGAATCCGGCCGACCGAAGGGCTGCCTGACGACATGACAACCCATTTGTAAGGACTGCAGATGCATCCTTGAAGGACATCTGACAGTGCATGTAGCCTGCTCTGAAGCGTAGGTATCTTCTGCAAGATTCCCTTATTGGGATGTGCGGGTAGGCTTCCTTTAAATCCAGTGTTGCCAACCAGTTATCTTTGCCTAGCATGGGAAGCAGATGATGAGTTAGCATCCTGAATTTTGGGATTACCAAAAATGTGTTTAGGATAGACAGGTCCAGGATAGGACGCCAGGAATTGTCTTTTCTGGGTATCAGGAAAAGTCTAGAGTAGAAACCTTGCCCCCATGCCTTTTCTGGGACAGGTTGAATAGCCCTGATGCTTAAAAGAGAGAGAACTTGCTTTTGAGCCTCTGCCCACTGATTTGGGGGTAGGTCTGGCCAACTGTTTGGGGTTGGTAAGGAGTAAAAGTGGAATCTGTATCCTTGGGGAAACTATATTTAAAACCCATTTGTCCTGGGTAATGAGTTCCCAATTTTTTGCATGCAGGGCAATCTTTCCCCCTAAAGGAACAGTCAGCTGAGCAGGGCTTGGAAGGTTTAAAGTTAAGCCATTCAGACAGTTTACCATGGGGGGGGGGGTCTTACTACTCCCTGCTTTGGAAGTGGGAGCCCCCCACTGCTTAGGCCTGTGAATATCTTGGGACTGAAGCCTGGGTGCTCTGCTGGTTTTGGGTTTGGACTGTGAAGGCCTGGAAGAGGCAGGAAAGGACCAATTCTTAGAAGGCGCCAGTGCTTACTAAATGTGGGAGGCTGTACTTGCAGGAAATATTTAACAGTTTGCATAGATTTAGCTTTATCCTCCATCTTTTTAAGTACTACTTCTGCTTTGTTGCCAAACAGGTGGTCTTAAGGGAGCATCCAGTAATTTAGCTTTAACATGATCTGGCAAAGATTGCTCCTTAAGCCAAACATGCCTTCTAAGTACAGACCCAGTGACAGCAGCCCCGCAAGATGCCTCAAATGAATCAAAACCACACTGCAAAGTAGGTTTTCCAACTTGTTCAGCAGAATGCATTAAATCCTGTAAATCTTTATTTTCAGCATAGTCAGGAATCAAAGTCATTTTCTGTTTAAGAAATCCAATAATATGCTGCTGATACTTTTAACATATGAAACTGGCAGTTTAAGGCCCTAATGGCCAAGGTTGCAGAAGTGTATACCTTCTTACCCCATCTATCCAGCGCCCTGGAATGTCTATCAGAGGGGGTAGGATTTCTGGCAGTAGTAGCCTTAATGCCCTTGGGTCCCTGTGAAATGGTCTCAGGATCCGCAGTAGGATTTTTAAAGAGGAACTTGTGAGAGTCAGGTACCCTGTAATACCCATCAGGTTTTCTGGGAGCAGGAGGCAGTGAGTCAGGGGCCAGGCTAGATTCCGAGAAGGCATCATCTACAATGTCCAGTACAGGAGGGATAGCTAAAGGCCTGTGCTGAGGCAGGAGTAAGAATTCCCTCAGCCTCTTTATGGAGTCAGAGTAATCCTGGCTTTCCCAGTGAAAATGCTCCCTAAGAGTATGCAAGGTTTCACCAAAAGAGAAATCCTCTGGAGGGGAAGCAGAGGGAATGGCGTCCTCTGCATCAGAATCCTCATAGGTAGATAAGGGCAAATCCTGGTCATCAGAAAAAACAGAAATTTCAGAATCCTGATCAGAAGAATCAGAAGGAAAATCAATCCTAGGTCTCTTAGAGTGGGAAGGATGGCTTCCCCTGATTAGAGTAATAAGGTCTTCAGCCATTCTTATTTGTTTTTTATGCATAGGGGCCTGACCATGCGGTCTGGGCGTTGGTTTTCTAAGCATGGATAGAGTTTTAGGCTTTGAAGAAGAAGATGGCATTGGTTTAATATGCAAGTCAGTATGCCTGAATACACCCTCAGAAGCCGGTGCCTGCACAGCGGCTCCGGACTCATCCAAGGTAGAGACATACGCAGGTTCCACAGTCGCAGTACCATCTCACGGCATACTGGACTCCGAATGGGTCTCAGTAGATGCCTGCGAATCTGAAGTAGTGGGTATCAAGGGCTGCGAAAGCTCCTGAGTACCGGCGAACTGGCAACTAACTTAGGAGAAGCGTCGTCGGCAGCGTTGGACCTAAGCGGTCTGTCGCGGTCTTTATCTTTGTGTTTTTTCGTAATGTCGGTATTCGGGTGGCTTACCGAAGCCATTTCTGGATAATTGAACAGAGTACCAAAATATTTAGATGCACAAATGAACCGACGACGAATAGTACGAGGTTTGAATAAAGCACAAAACCAACAGTGAGGTACGTCGTTGTCTGGGCCTAAGCAAGGAATGCAGTACGAATGAAAATCTTTACGAGGTATTTGCTTTCCACAAGAAATACAATTGTTAACTTTTACTGACATCAGTTTAGAGCAAGAAAAAGGATCCCCAACGGGGTACTTAGCTTAGTTGAAGACTTCAGATCTGAAACTCGAAAACGAAAATTTCAGAAGTCGGCTGACCGCCACTTGCGAACTGCTTCTGCTTCGGGCACCGCACGGCAAGAAAGACTGATGTAATGGTGTCGATGTAATGGTGTCGGCTGCATGCTTTATACCCCTGACTACCTGACGCCATGGAAGATGAGACAGCAACCGACGCAGGACCCAAGACTTTGATAATCAGGCCGATTGAGGGCTACTTAAAGCAGATAACCCAAATGTGATGACTGCAACAGTGAATACACTCGAACAACCACAGTAACGGGCTGAGCAAGGGTCCAGTTTTCTTTGTCGGGACCAAATAAGGAATTTCTTCCACTTGCTGAGATAGATTTTTCTGGTGGATGGTTTATGTGAAGCAAGAAGAATTTGACGTACTGGGGAGGTAAGTTTACTCTGCCGGGGTATTTCCGGAAGTGGAGAAACCAAGTGTCAGCTTGAGACTGGGAGGGTTGGGGTGAGTCATCCCTTGAGCATGCGAGATGAATTCTGGAGTTGGATCCAGAATCCAGGGCTGGTGTACTAGATGAGTCCAAAGGAAGGGAAATCAAATTTGTTGTGGCCAGTAAGGGGCAATGAGGATTATTACTTTGCTTCTCAGACGAAGGGCCTTCTTAAGAAATTGGGGAATCGGGGTAAGGAAAGGAATGCATATAGAAGTCCCATGGGCCAATCGTGTATCAGAGCGTCCCTCTGGGATTCCCCAGCGAGGGGATTAGGGCAAAGTAGCTGCTGCATTTGTGGTTTGCTGGGGAGGTGAAAAGATTGCAGCAGGGCTGGCCCCAGCGGCTGAAGATCTTCGCCTCCACAACTGGACTGAGTGAACACTCATGAGGCAGTAGGAAACATCTGCTCAGTTTGTCAGCAATCACACTGGAAATCCTGGGAATATGCGTTGCTATCAGAAAGCAGTCGGAAGCTATCGCCCATTGCCAAATTCTCATGGCCTCTTGACATAATGGATAGGACTTGGCTCCACCTTGTTTATGTACCAGACTACTGACATATTGCCAGAATGTATAGCAACTGTCCCTGATGGAAGGGCTGATTGAAATGCTTGCAAAGACAGAAGCACTGCCCTCAGTTCTAGGACACGGATATGCAGATTGGCCTCTATGTTTGACCAAGTGCCTTGGACAGTCTTTCCCCTTGAAAAGCCCCCTCCTACCCTATCAGGGAAGTGTCCATGTTCACTATAGCCCTGGGTTGAGGTGGGGAGAAAGGGAGACTCCATAACTCCTCGTCTGGCTTCATCCAACACATTAAATCTTGTTTGCATTGTTGAGTTATGCAGATTTGAAAGGACATAGGATGGTGCAAAGGATACCACTGTGTCAGTAGGAGCCATTGGAGAAGTCACATGTGTAGTCTTGCTAAGGGAACTATTGTAATTGACGCTGCCATCGAGCACAGGAGTTGAAGAACCACCCGAGCTGAGACTTGGTTTTGATGAAGTATCACCCGGATTTGGGATCTATCCTGTGTAATCTGTGATCTGGGAGAGAGACCAGGCAAGCATATGTATTGAAAATTGTTCCTATAAATTCCAAGGTTTGAGAAGGGGTTAAGGTTGCATTTTCCCCAATTTATCGAGACTCCCAGAAATTCTGTCAGTGTGAGAGTGTAGTTTAAAGCAATCTCCAGTAGATGCTTGGTGGGGGCGGTGAGGAGCCCATTGTCTAAACATGGAAACACCCAGAATCCTTGAAGTCTCAAGTGAGCTGTTACCACTGCCATGCACTTGGTGAACACTCTGGGGGCTGTAGAGATTCCAAACAGCAGTGCACGGAATTGAAAGTTACCGTCTCTTAGCCGGAAGCGAAGGAATCTTCTGGAGCATTTGTTCATTCTTATGTGGTAATACACATCCTGAAGATCTAGTGAGCACATCCAATCGTCTTTCGCCAGAAATGGAAGGAATGGAAGGACAGACTGAACCGTGACCATCCGGAATTTTTCCTGTCTTACAAATTTGTTTAGGATGCTGAGACCTAAAATTGGTCTCCAGTCCCGTCTTTTTTGGCACTAAAAAGAATCAGAATCCGGATCCTATTTGGTTTGGTGGAATTGTTTGGATGACTCTCTTTTGAAGCAGCTTTTGTATTTCTTGAGCTACTGCTTCCCTTTCACTGGGTGGAACGTTGGTAATTCATCTTTATGACTTTGGGTAAAGGTTGAATGGGATGGGGTAACCTCTGGCTATGATCTTCTGCACCCAAGAATCTGTAGTTATTGTTTGTCAGGCAGGGAGGTGCAGAGAAAAACATCCCCAGACTGCTTCCAGAGGAAAGCAAAGGTCGCTCCTCAGGACCACTGATATGGCTGCCCAGAGAAGGAATCTCTGGACCCCTGGTTATGCGGATCCCCTCTGCCTCTGTAGGGGCGTCTTCTGGATGAGTTACCCCTCTGCCCAGGGGGTAAACTCACCACATGTGTCATGGAAAAGAACCTCAGATTTCTTGTGCCGCATCTTTCCACGCCTCTGATTCCTAGAGCAAGGCAGTTGAGGGGTGGAAAATGTATGCCCACGGCAGACAGGGTCTTGTCAACCTTCTCACACCTGGTTAACGTGTCTTTTACTTCGGGCCAAAATGAGAAGAAGCTTCCACTGGAGCGTTAAGAAAGGAAGACTTGAAAGGATCCGCAAAGTCACAAAGGCGCAGCCAGTCGTGACGTCTCATGACAATGCCTGAACCCACTGCTCTAGCCGCACCTTCAGTAGCGTGAGAAATCAAACGTATGGAATCAAACGTATGGAGGAGTTGGATATGGATTCCAGGATCGCAAGCTGCGAGAGAGCTTTGTCACATACCTCGTCAGAAACAGCTCCTGCTAAGGTTTTGGAGAGCTCCGAGACTAGGTCTCTCTGAAGCCTAGTGAAGTGTGCCAGACAGTTCAAAGACCTAATGGCAAAGGTCAATGAGGCAGAAATTCACTTCCTTAACCTGTCCACCACCCGTGACTCCCTGTTTGGGAGAGGACAGTCTGGCTTCTCCTTGGTGAGCTCCTTCCTAGTGGCTACTGCCACCACCATCATAGCGTCTTACAGGGAGACCCTTCGACCAGTGTGGGTTTTGCTCGGGAGGGGATAAAATTTTGCCTGGCCTCTGTGGGATTGATTCAATAGTATCAGGACTCTTCCATGCTCACTGCGTGATGAGGTGTACCAGCTCATCTGAAGGCGGGGTCACCCAGGATATACACAGTCAAGCACAAAAAGCCTGCAAGAATACGGACTCCTCGGAGGAGGGGTTGGTGGACTTCCAGTCACGCCGCTGTTTCAGGATTTCCAGGATGTCTGGTCTCCAAAGGAGACATCAGGGGGCAACCGTGGCGACCCTTCCCCTTCATTGTAGTCAATGTCTTCGGTGAAGGACTCCTCCCCTTCATCATAGTCCATGTCTTAGATGAGGGACTCCTCAGGGGAGTCCACGTGCTTCCTCGTGCACATCCTATTCAGTACCTCTTCAGTGGGGACCTTTTCTTGCCTTAACCTGTCAGGAGCCCCCAAGTAGGAGCCAGGTTCCGGTGGAAGAACCCCACCATTAGAAAGTAAATATCAATATGCCCCTTGTAAGGAAAGAAAAGAAAAAAGGGGGATGGGAAAGCAGGACTGCAACACTGAATACACTCGAACATCTACATTTATGGCAAGTGTACACAAAGTACAGTTGTGTACACTTACCATAAATGTAAATGTTAGAGTGTATTCACTGTTGCAGTCCTTACATTTGGGTAATCTGTTGGCAGGTTGCCCTCAGTCGGCCTGATTAACAGTCTTGGGTCCTGCGTTGGTTGCTGTCCCTTCTTCCATGACGTCAGGTAATCAGGAGTATAAAACATGCAGCCGACGCCATTACATCAGTTTCTATATATAAATTTTAAAACATCAAAAATATACCTCCAAACAAAAGCAAATACACCAAAGAGAGAAAAACTGGGGGCTGGAGGGTGGGTAACCAGGTCTGCAACAGTGAATACACCAACATCTACATTTATGACAACTGTACTATTTTCTTCGTGTTTCACTGTTGCAGTCATTACATTTGGGTAGATTCCCAAAGCTATGGTTGGGAGGATGGATTTATACAGCATTAGGAGCAGTTACAAGGCCCTGCAGGACAGCAGTGGCAAAGCCAGCTCTGGATTTAGAGAAGAGTGGTAAATGGTAATGTTTGGTGAATGTATGAACTGAGCTCCAGGCGGCAGCTTCTAGAATGTCTCTGGTAGGAACCCCTCTGAGAAAAGCTGCAGAAGTAGATGCAGCCCTGGTGGAATGAGATATGATTCCCTTGGGGATAGTTTTACCACAGTGCATATAGCAGAAACTAATACAATGGCTTATCCATTTGGAAACCGTCTGCTTTGAAATAGCCTTTCCCTCTGCCCCTGCAGCAAATGCCACCAATAGTTGTTCAGATTTTCTTAGAGATTTTATCCTAAGTAAAATCTAAGTTGTTTGTTTACATCCAACGAATGCAGAATCCGCTCACCCTTATTCTGTGGATTGGGAAAGAAAGCTGACAGATGAATGGTCTGATTGAGAGCCACACTGGATACCACCTTAGGCATGAAAGATGGACTGGTCCTGAGAGACACCCTGTCCGCATGAAAAATAATGAAAGGCTCCACTGCCATAAGAGCCTGTAATTCAGAAATCCTTCTAGCTGAAGTGACTGCTAAAAGGAAAGTTGTTTTCCAGGAGAGAAATTTTAGATCTGCAGTAGCAGCTGGCTCAAAAGGAGGGAGAGTGAGTTTTTCCAAAACAAAATTGAGGTCCCATGCAGGGGATGGCGCTCTCCTGTGAGGTCTTGAGTTTTTGGCCCCTCTGAGATACTGCTTTAGCAGAGGATGAGAGAAGAGGGGAGGTTCTGTGTTGTAATGAGCTGAAATGGCAGAGGCATGGATTTTTACGGAAGAAAAAGCTAGGCCCTTGCGAAGCATCTCTGTTAAGTATTGTAGAATCTGAGGAATATTGGGCATTGCTGTGCTTATTCCTTGTGACTGGTTCCAGGCACAGAATCTTTTCCATTTGTCAGCATAAGATTTTCTAGTACTAGGTCTTCTAGCCTCCAAACTCACATCTATCACAGGTCTGCTGAGGGATGCCAAGTGTGAAATTAGATGATTAGCCACACTGCAAGATTCAAAGTTTGGAGCAGTGTGTGCAGAATTTGGTAGTTCTGCTGAGACAGTAGGTAAGGTGTCTGAGGCAGGTGCCACAGAGGAAGGTGTGACACACTGCGCAGGAGCGGGTACCAGTGTTGGCGAGGCCAGTCTGGAGACATCAGAATCATTTTTGGTTTGTCCTGTCTGACTTTTAGTAGAACTTTGGAGAGCAGAGGCAGAGGTGGAAAGGCATAGACTGATGGGTTTTTCCAGCTGAATGATAGAGCATCCACTTTCCAAGCTTTTTTGTGATGAATTCTTGCGCAGAATTTGTCCAACTGAAAGTTCTGGGGTGAGGCAAAAAGATCTATGTCTGGACTCCCCCATTTGCGTGTCCACATGCTGAAAACTTGTGGTTCCAGTTTCTATTCGTGTGGGTCCTTAAGATTTCTGCTTAGTTCGTCTGCCAGAGTATTGAGCTTTCCTGGCAGGAATTAAGCTTGTAGTTGTATTTGGTAGGTCAAGGCCGTGTTCCACAATGCCATGGTTAGTCTGCAAAGGGGGTAGGAATGTGTACCCCCCTGCTTGTTTATGTACCACATAACTGTGGTGTTGTCTCTCTTTATCATTAATTGTCCTGGATGAAGGTAGTCCTTGAAGGCTGTCAGTGCATTCTGTACAGCTAGCATCTCTTTCTGATTGATATGAAGGTGCATTTGATTTGGGCTCCATTTGCCCTGAATGCACTTCCCTGCCAGATGTGCCCCCCCAAGCACAGTCTGATGCGTCTGTAGTTAGGGTTTGGGCGGCAGGGAGTGGAGTGAATGGCAGTCCCTTGTTTTGCTGGCAGGCCTCTGCCCACCATAGGAGCTCTAGTTGCAGACAAGGTATGATATGAATCATTGTTTCTAGGCTGTGACAATGTGGACTCCATAAACAGTACCACTGAAGTTTCCTCATATGCAGTCTTGCATATGGAATTAGAAGAATGCAGGAGGCCATGAACCCCAAGGCTTGCAGAATTTGTCTTGCAGATAGCAGTTTTTTTGTGGCCACCTGTTTGAAGTAAGTTACCAATTGAATTTGCTTTTCTGGCGAAAGGTAAGTCACCTGGGCAGTTGTATTCAAGCTTGCACCCAGGAATGTAATTTTTGACAGGGTACCAGTTGTGATTTCTTTTTGTTTATGGTGTACCCTAGACAAGTCAGAACCCTTTTTACAAATGCCAGATGCTTTAGAAGAATGTCCTTGCTTTCTGTCTGAATTAGACAATCGTCCGGGTATGGATATATTTGAATATTTCTTTCCTGCAAAATGCAATTACTGGAGCCAGGCACTTTGTGAAGACCCTGGGTGCAGTAGATAAGCCAAAGGGCAGTGCAGAGAACTGGTAATGCAAGGAGCCTGCTTTGAAGCGGAGGTATCTTCTGCAAGGTTCCCGGACTGGGATATGCAGGTAAGCCTCTTTTAAGTCTAGAGTTACCAACCAGGCATCTTTGCTTAGCATAGGTAGTGACTGTTGAAGGGTCAGCATTTTGAACTTTGGAATGTCCAGAAATGTGTTTAGAGTGGATAAGTCCAGAATTGGACGCCATGATTTGTCTTTTCTGGGTACCAGGAAAAATCTTGAATAGAAACCTTGTCCCTTTTCCTCTTCTGGTACTGGTTGAATAGCCCCCATGTTCATGAGGGACTTGAACTTGTTTCTGGGCCTCTGCCCATTGATTTGGGGGCAGGTCTGGCCATCTGTTTGGAACTGGCAACGTGTGGAAATGAAATCTGTATCCCTGGGATACTATATTTAAAACCCATTTGTCCTGGGTAATAAGTTGCCAGTTTCATGCATGAAGTGCCAGTTTCCCCCCCAAAGAGGTGGCTAAAAGGTAAGTGCTTGGTGAGTGTAGAGGGAAGTCATTGAGACTGTTTACCATAGGGAGGTGCCTTGTTGTTTCCAGATTTGGAGGTGGAGGCACTCCATTGTTTTGTTCTACAAGTTCCTTGTGACTGAAACCTGGAGCCTTTGGAATGTCTGGATCTGACTTGTGCGGCTCTCGAAGGGACTGGAAAGGACCAGTTCTTAGTAGGCCAGTGCCTACTAAATCTTGGAGGTTGCAATTGTACAAAATCTTTCACAGTTTGCATAGATTTAGCTTTATCTTCCATCTATTTTAAAACTTCTTCAGCCTTATTACCAAAGAGACGGTCCTGTTGTAAAGGAGCATCCAACAATTTTGCTTTAACATGATTTGGCCGAGTTTGCTCTTTGAGCCAAGCATGCCTTCTTAGCACAGATCCAATTACAGCAGCCCTGCAAGAGGCCTCCAAAGAATCAAAACCACACTGCAAAGTATGTTTTCCAACTTGTTTGGCTGAATGCAATAAATCCTGTAAATCCTTATTTTCCACACAGTCAGAAATTAACATAATTTTCTGTTTAAGCAGACCCATGATATGCTGTTGATATTTAAGCATATGAAATTGACAGTTTAAAGCCCTGATTGACAAGGCTGCAGAAGTGTAAACCTTCTTACCCCATCTGTCCAACACCCTGGAATCTCTATCAGAAGGGGTAGGATTTTTAGCAGTAGAGGCCTTAATGCCCTTGGGACCCTGAGAAATAGTTTCAGGATGCAATAGGATTTTTGAAAAGGAATTTGTGGGAGTCAGGAACCATGTAGTATCTGTCTGGCTTACAAGGGGCCAGAGGCAGAGAATCAGGAGCCATACTAGATTCTGAAAAAACAACAATGTCTAAAACAGAAGGTATAGCCAAAGGCCTATGCTGAGGAAGAAGAAAATCCCCAAGTCTCTTTTTAGATTCAGAGAAATCCTGACTTTCCCAGTGGAAATGTTCCCTTAAGGTATGTAAAATTTCCCCAAAAGAAAAATCTTCAGGGGGAGAAGCAGAAGGAGTAGAATCTTCTGCATCAGAGTCCTCATAAGTAGGAATAGACAAATCCTGTTCATTACAAGAGTCAGAAGAAATAGAATCCTGTTCAGAAGATTCACAATCAATGTCTTCCCTAGGCCTCTTAGAAGGAGGGGGTTGGCTACCCCTGATCAGAGTAATTAAATCTTCAGCCATTTTGATCATTTTTAGGCGTAGGGGCCTGCACATGTGGTCCATGCCTTGATTTTAGACATAGATGTAGATTTTGGCCTTAGTTTTGAAGATGGCGTTGGTTTAATATACAAATCTGTAGGCCTGAAAACACCCTCAGAAGCCGGTGCCTGCACAGCGGCTCCGGACCCATCTAAGGTAGAGACATCCGTGGGTTCAATACTTAAAGCATCTCGTGGCATACCGGACTCCGAATGGGTCTCAGTAAAGGCCTGCGAATCAAAAGTAGTGGGCATCAGGGGCTGCGAAAGCACCTCACTGAGTACCGGCGAACTAGCAACTGGCTTAGGAGAAGCGTCGTCAGTTTTGGACCTCAATGGCCTGTCTCTGTCTTTTTCTTTGCGGTTTTTAGGTATTCCGGTAGTCGGATTGCTAACCGACGACATTTCTGGATAGTTAAATCGTGATCCAAAATATTTAGAAGCAAAGATATACCAACATTTAATAGTGCGTTGATTAAATTTCGCACAAAACCAACATAAAGGTACTTTGTGGTCAGGGCCTAGGCAAAGAATACAGAACAAATGAAAATCCTTATGAGATATTTGCTTCCCACAAGTAATGCAATTATTAACTTTTACTGACATCGGGAAGGAGCAAGAAAAAGTTTCCCCAACGGGGTACTTAGCTTTTAGTTGAGGACTTCGGTTCTGAAACTCAGAAATGAAAATTTCAGGAGTCAGCCAATCGGCACTTGCAAAGTACTTCTGCTTTGCGCACTGCGCAGCAAGAAAGACTAATGTAATTGAGTCAGCTGCACGTTTTATACCCCTGACGACCTGACATCATGGAAGAAGGGACAGCAACCGACGCAGGACCCAAGACTTTGTCAATCAGGCCGACTGAGGGCAACCTGCCAGCAGATTACCCAAATGTAATGACTGCAACAGCAACAGTGAAACAAGAAGAACGTCTGTACTATGTTCTTCCTGTTTCACTGTTGCAGTTATCACATTTGGGTTGATTTCCAAAGCTGAGGAAATGGGTGGAGGCAGTCAAGGAAACTAGGGACTGGCTAGATGTCCTGCAAGACTGCAGAGGCAAACCCTGCCCTGGATTTGGAGGAGAGGCAGATGGTAATGTTTGGTAAAAGTGTGAACAGATGTCTAGGTGGCAGCCTCCAGGATGTCTCTGGTGGGGACTCCTCTGAGGAAAGCTGCAGAGGTGGAGGCTGCTCTGGTGGAGAGAACCCTGACCCCCTTGGGGGAGGCTTTCTGTGTGTTTTGTGGCAGAAATTGATGCAGTGTGCTATCCATTTGGAAATGGCTTGTTTGGAGATGGCTTTGCCTTCTGCTACTGTAGCAAAGCTAACCAGCAATTGAGCAGACTTTCTGAAGGATTTAGTCCTGTCTAGATGGAATCTGAGCGGTCTGTGCAAATCTAGAGAGTGTCGGATCCTTTCCGCCTTGTTCTGGGGATTAGGAAAAAAGGTGGGCAAATGAATGGATTGGTTGAGAGCCACACTGGACACCACCTTGGGCATGAAGGATGGGTTAGTCCTGAGGGATATCTTGTCAGCATGGAAGATGATGAAGGGTTCCACAGCCATGAGTGCTTGCACCTCAGAGACTCTTCTGGCTGAAGTGATGGCCAGAAGGAAAGCTGTCTTCCAGCAGAGAAATTTTAGCTCTGCAGAAGAAGCTTATTCGAAGGGGGGGTAGGGTGAGCTTTTCCACACAAAGTTAAGGTCCCAAGCTGGGGTTGGTGCTCCTCTGGGTGGCCTCAAGTTGCTAGCCCCTCTTAGGAACCGTTTGATCAAGGGGTGTGAGAAAGGGGCTGCTCAATGGATAAATGAGCAGAGATTGCAGAGCCATGAATTTTAATAGAGAAAAAAGAGAGGCCACTGTGTAGTAGGTCAGTTAAGTAATCCAGGATGAGTGGGAGGGAGGGCTGTGCCATACTGGCTCCCTTAGCCTGAACCCAGGTGCAGAACCTTTTCCATTTGTCAGGATAAGACTTTCTAGAGCTAAGGCGTCTGGCCTCACATATAACATCTAAAACCTGTTTACTGAGTTTGGCAGATTGATCGGGGGTTAGGGAATAAGCCAAGCTGCCAAACTGAGTGTCTGCAATTGGGAATGCATGAATTCCCCATCCCTCTGGGTCAGGAGGTTTGGAATCTGAGGAAGATGCCATGGTGGCAGTGGGGACAGGCTGCGCAGCAAGGGGTACCAGTGCTGGTGAGGCCAGTCTGGAGCTATAAGAATTGTCCTTGGTTTTTCCTCCTTTATTTTGTGCAGTACCCTGGGGATGAGAGGTAGTGGAGGAAAGGCACAGACCGACAGATTGACCCAGGGGAAGGACAGGGCATCCACTTTCCAAGCCATGCAGTGATGTTCTCTGGTGCAGAATTTGCCGAGTTGATGGTGGGTGTGGGAGGCAAAGACGTTGACCTTCGGGATGCAAAAGGTCATGACCAGCCTGCATAGAGGGTAGGAGTGAGTCCCTCCCTGCTTGTTGATATACCACATTACAGTGGTGTTGTCTGTTTTGAATGGAGAGCCCCTGGGGGGGAGAAGCGGCTTGAAAGCTATCAAAGCATGCTGGACAACCATCATGTCTTTTTGGTTGATGTGCAGAGGGATTTGCTGTGGGCTCCATTGGCCCTGTATGCACCTGCCATCCAGGGGTGCACCCCAGGCATAGTCTGAAGTGTCTGTGGTGAGGGTCTGGGAAGCACGCGGTGGTGAGAAAGGTAGTCCCTTGTCGTGTGAGCATGCTGTTGCCCACCAAAGAAAATCTTTTCTGAGGCAAGAAATTATAGGTATAAGTCTCCAGGTCTTGAGTGTTGACACCAAAGGCTTTTTAGGTACCAGTGAAGTTTCCTCATATGCAGAATTGCATATGGAATGTAATGAGTAGTATGCAAGATGCCAAGAATCCCAGAGCTTGCAGGATCTTCCTTGCAGATAGCTGGGGTCTGGTGGCTAGTTGAGAGAAGTAGGCTGCCAGGAAATGTTGCTTTTCTGGTGTAAGGATTGCCATCTGGGATGCTGTGTCCATGCTTGCTCCCAGGAATATAATCCCTTGGGTAGGCACCAGTTTGGATTTCTTTTCGTTGACTGTGTACTCTAGGGAGGTTAGTAGGAACTTTACAAAGGCAAGGTGCTTGAGCAGCTTTTCCTGGCTGTCTGTCTGAATTAGGCAGTCGTTTAAGTATGGGTAAATCTGGATATTCCTTTGTCTGCAAAAGGCAATGGCCAGAGCCAGACATTTTGTGAAAACTCTTGGAGCAGTAGATAAGTCAAAGGGAAGCACAGAAAACTGAAAGTGCTGAGATCCTGCCATGAAACAGATATTTCCTGCATGGTTCCCAGATAGGAATATGGAGGTAGGCCCCTTTTAGATCTAGGGTGACTAGCCAAGCATCCTTGGAGAGCATGGGTAGCAGCTGCTGGAGGGTGAGCATTTTGAATTTTGGGATCACCAGAAAGGTGTTTAGAATGGATAGATCTAGGATGGGGCGTCAGGTGCCTTCTTTTCTAGGTACCAGGAAAAAAGTCTGGAGTATAAACCTTGGCCTCTCTGTTCTGCAGGAACGTGCTCTACTACCCTGATAGAGAGCAGGGAAAGGACTTGGTTTTGCGCCTCTGTCCACTGGTTTGGAGGTAGATCAGGGAACCCTTTTGGGGTAGGAAGGGTGTGGAAAGAAAATTTGTATCCCTGGGACACTATGTTGAGAACTCAGCAGTCATTGGTAATGGTGGCCCAGGTGCTTGCGTGAAAGGAGAGTTTTACTCCTAGGGGTTAGTGAAGGTGGGCAGAGGAAGGGGGTGGGGGAGGTGGGTCATTGAGAGTTCTTACCATAAGGGGGTGGCTTAGAACTCCCTGGTTTTGAAGTGGAGGTAGTCCACTGCTTAGATCTCTGCATTCCCTGTGGCTGCTATTTGGGGGGTCTGGTTCCCCGGGGTCTGGGTTGGACTGGCTTAGTGGGAGAAGGAAAGGACCAGTGCTTGGTGAAACAATGCCTGCTGAACCTGGGTGGCTGGACCTGTAAGAAATCCTTAACTGTCTGCACAGATTTTGCTTTTTCTTCCATCTTTTTTAAGATCTCTTCTGCCTTAGTGCCAAATAAATTGTCTTTGTGCAAGGGGGCATCCAACAATTTTGATTTGACATGGTCTGGCAAGGGCCGTTTCTTAAGCCATGCATGCCTTCTAATGACAAATCCGGTGACTGCTGCCCTGCAAGAAGCTTCTAGGGTGTCAAAACCACAGTGCAAGGTGTGTTTAGTTAGTTGACTTGCAGAATGCATTAACTCTTGCAACTCTTTAGATTCTGCACAAGCAGGAAAGGAAGACATTTTTTGTTTGAGGAGTTCCAGGGTATGTTGCTGAAATGTTAGCATACGGTACTGACAATTTAGCGCCTGATAGCAAGAGTAGCTGAGGTGTATACATTTTTACCCTATCTGCCTAGAGCTCGGGAATCCCTGTCTGAGGGGGTGGGATTCTTAGCAGCAGTTGCTTTAATCCCTTCAGGCCCTTGAGAAGTTACCTCAGGGTCAGCAGTAGGATTTTTAAAAATAAATTTATGTGGGTCAGGGACTCTATAGTACCAGTCTGGTTTTCTGGGTGCAGGAGGGAGGGTATCAGGAGTCAAGCTGGATTCCAGAAAAACATCCACCACAACATCCAGGACTGGGGGGGATGGCCAAGGGTCTGTGCTGTGGAAGATCTAAGAATTCCCTGAGTCTCTTTGTAGACTGAGGGTAGTCCTCACTCTCCCATTGGAAATGATCCCCTTAAGGTATGAAGGGTTTCTCCAAAGGAAAAATCCTCTGGGGAGAGAGGCGGAAGGGATGGAATCCTCTGCATCATTATCCTCATAAGTAGAGAGGGGTTGCATGTCTTCATATTCAGATGCATCAGAGTCATCTGACTCTTGAACAGATCTCTTTTCCTTTTGGAGGGGGTAGCTTGGCTTACCCTGATCAGCATGAAAAGGTCTTCTGCCATTTTAAACATTTGAGACTGAGACAAGGAAGCAGGTGCCTGAGATTGGATCGTCGGTTTCTTGAGTGTGGTTCGTACCCTGGGCCTAAGAAACTTGGTAGTTTTCGAAAGAATACATCATTTTTTATCGAGAATCGGTAGGGTGAAGGACTTCCTCAGAAGCCGATGCCTGCTCAGCAGCTCCGGACCCATCCAAGGTAGAGATGACCGCAGGATCCTTAGTCAAAGAACAGTTTTGCTGTATACCAGACTCCGAAAGGGTCTCGACAGCGGCCTACGAATCCACAGAAGTGGGCATCAGGGGCTGCGAAAGCGCCTTACTGAGGACCGGAGAAATGACTAGCTTAACGGAAGCGTCATCGGTAGGTTTGGACCTGTGCGGTCTGTGTCTGTCTATCTTTACGTTTTTTGGGAAGATCTGCTGTTGGATGGCTTACCAAAGCCATATCGGAGTTAGAGGGCTGTAAGCAAAAATATCTAGCTACAAAAAGGGCCCGACGACGGACAATTCTGGCACTGAACAAAGCACAGAAGCGACAGAAGGGGATGTTGAGGTCTGGGCCTAAACAAGTGATGCGGTAAGAATGAAAGCCTCGGTATGGTATTTGCTTTCCACAGGCGATACAATTGTTAACTTTTTCTGACATCGGTTAGTGCAAGAAAAAAGGATCCCCAATGGGATAACTTAGCTTTAGAAGACTTCAGCTTCAAATCGGTAGACGAAACTCGGGTATTGGCCGACCGGCACTTGTGCAAACTGCTTCTGCTTCGGGCTCCACGGTAAGAAAGATTGATGTAATGGTGTCGGCTACCTTACTTTATACTACTGATGACCTCACATCAGTCCTGAAGCGACAGCAACCGACGCAGAAATACTAAGCCTCTGGTATTCGTGCCTGCTGAGGGCTACACTGGCAGGGATAGCCTAAATGTGATGACTGCAACAGTGAAACATAAAGAACATCTGGTATTCTAACACCGATGGTTTGCCTACAGAGGCAAGGGCCCTCTCCACTGCTTGGAAAGCTAGCTGGCCTGCCTGAAGAGGGATGGAAGCCAGAACAGAGAAGGACAACGTCGGAACCGGGGTCACACCTCGCTCCAACGGGCTTGCTCCAAAGGAAGGAGCCCCAAGACGACTAGGGACTGTCAGGACTCCTGGAACCACAGTAGACGGTGCTATGGAAAAAACTGACACTGTACTAGGTGTCCCGATGCCCACAGTCCAGTCATGATCCTGAGAATGGCACGGCTCCGACTGAACCGAAGACCAAAGGGTCGGCTCCGGAACCACAGTGAGGTCCACCAGTGGAACCCCAAGAAATGGGTATCAAAAAAGGCATCGGTGCCGGGGACTTGCCTGCACTAAAGTCAAAGGAGGAAATATGCTGGTGTCCGTGGAGATGAACTCCCAACTTCAAATGGTGGGGGGGGGGGGGTTTGGAAGGTGCTGCAATCCCTACTCTAGATCTCTGGGGAGGTTGCCATAAAGAGGAGATCATCCAGTTCAGGGAAAACATGAATACCCTGAAGCCTGCAGTATGCAATCACAGGGGCTAGACATTTTATAAATACTCTTGGTGCAGTAGAAAGTCCAAAGGGCTACCAACAATGGTAGCAGGTGATCCACAAGATGCACCATATCCATTTCAGAGAGTCTCCTGGTTGATCATGTCAATATCCCTGACAGGGAGTCAGGACGTTCTAAGAAAGGGCTAAACTGCTGCCCAAAGAAAGGATCCACCGTGGTTGAGTATCGGGTACGAGCGGAATGGTCCATCAGCACAGAGGTCCTGAGAGTAAAGACATGTGTGGAAAGGGTGTCCGGTACTGAAATGGACGGAGCAGATACTGGAGGCAGTCTTGGGGCCGTAGATATTGGTCGGTGTCGAGATCACAATTATTGAAGATGGCACAGAGGCAGAGATCAGCAATTTAGGCAAGGCCGGTGCCGTACACATTATTGGTGCCGTAGCTAGCACCAAAGACAATTTTGGAAGACAGTACCAAAGACAGTACCAAAGACGGTACCAAAGACAGTGTTGTGGATGTCATTTTGGGCCCTGAGGCCAAAGAAGTCAATTTTGGTATCTTTTGTCTTGGTTCCTGCTTTTTATCACCAGAGGGTGAGGAAGGAACTGAATGCAGTCTCTTTTTGCCCTCTTTACTAGGAGGTGGTCAGCCCTCCAACCCAAAAATAGCCTCTGAGAAGGGTGTCTTAAGAAGGCCCTTCAAAATCAATTTATTCTCTCTTGTTAAGGGTTCAAGAGCTAAACCCTTTTCAAATAGTAAAAGGAGGCTGAACAGAAAGATGAGGAACACCCAGACAATATAGACACACGATACATGGGTGCCTGAATTCGGCATTTTGCAGCCAGACTGGTTACACTGCTTAAATCCTTAAGTTCCTTTTTTTTCCGACATGGCGGACAAAAAGATAATCAACTACTGCTACAATAACCAACTGTAAAAGAAAAGTTTTTTTTAAGGAAAGAAAGGAAAAAGGGAATACCAACAATGGTATTAAAAATACTGCAAGGGTAAGGTAGAGAAAGGGCCTCTACCAACAATAGTACTTAAGGATTACCTAGTAGGTAAGGGAGATAGTAGATCAACAATAGCGGTAAAAGAGTGGGTAAAGACAATGATAAACTAAGAAATGCGTTAAAGGTATTAGACCAAAAAAAAATAATACATCAATGTACTGTATGAACATGTACACAAATACATGGATCTCGCTATACCCAATAGAACCAAGACGCTCTCCTCCAAAAAAGAAAGACAATCTGGTGGTCCGCTGCCATAAACAAACTCTACAACAGAGAGTGGAAACTGATGCGGAATAAGGTGAAGTCCCAAGACTGGAAAAACTCCCTTATCAGCCTCAACAAAAAGTTTAAATCCCTCATGAAATCCTCTAAAGCTAGCTATGAAAACAGAATTGCAGCAGATAGTAAAGACAACCACAAGGCCTTCTACAGTTATGTAAAGAACCTCCATGGCAATACCCAGATTTTCTCGGAGCTACTGCACAATGGTACTTCTTATACCGAGCCAACAGATATTGCCAATATACCGGTTGACAGATTAAGTGCCAACTTTAGCTCCCCCCCCCAAGGACCACTCACAGTACGAGTAGATTGCCAGGCACCCAGTATTACTGCTGCACAGGTTAAAAAGTACAGTTATGTACACTTACCATAAATGTAGATGTTCGAGTGTATTCACTGTTGCAGTCATTACATTTGGGTTATCTGCTTGCAGGTAGCCCTCAGTCGGACTGATTATCAAAGTCTTGGATCCTGTGTCGGATGCTGTCTCATCTTCCATGACGTCAGGGATATAAAGCATGCAGCCAACACCATTACATCAGTTTTTCTTGCCCCAGATGTCAGGTGCCCCCATAATGGGAAGCAATTATGTACAAGGTTACACCTCCAACAAAAAGCAAATACACCAGAAAGCTTTAAGCATAGTAAACAAGAATAGAGGTATAGTCAATAGAAGACAGAGGGCTGGAGGGAGGGTAAAGTACAGTTTTGTACCTACCATAAATGTAGATGTCCGATAGATATGCAACTGCAGTCATAACATATGGGTTTGTCCTGCCTCAGGCAGCCCTCGGTCGGCCGGATTCCAAAGTCTGGGTCCGACGTCGGCTGATGTCGCATTTCTCTCCGACGTCAGAGCGGCTGGAGTACATAAGCATCAGCCGACGCCATCTTCTTCAGTGTTTCTTGCCCCAGATGCCAGGTGCCCTCCAAGGAAGGCTGTAATCAAATTGGAAGACAAAAACAGGTTTCCAGACAAATAAATAAGCAATAAACAGATACACCATAACAGATATCCCCAGCTAAGGATAACAGGGAGAGGAGTGGACCCAAGGCATAGAGGGGAAGGAGGGAGGGAAAACCCGACTGCAGTTGCATATCTATCGGACATCTACATTTATGGTAGGTACAAAACTGTATTATGTCCTTCAAGAATGCAACTGCAGTCATAACATATGGGTTGAATATCATAGCTTAGCTGGGGGAGGTGGCTCTAAGAAAAGGATGGTGTAGCTATCAATCCCTGCAGGACTGCCGAAGCAAAGCCTGCTCTGGATCTGGAATATAAAGGGAGGTTGTAGTGTTTGGAAAATGTATGGACGGAGCTCCATGTAGCAGCTTCTAGAATGTCTTTTGTAGGCACCCCTCTTAAGAATGCTGTAGAGGTGGCTGTAGCTCTGGTGGAGTGTGGTCTGGCATTGGCTGGCACACTCTTTCCATGGAAGGAATAACAGAATCTGATGCAATGTCCAATCCATTTTGAAATTGTCTGTTTGGAAATTGCTTTTCCTTGTACTCCAGGGGCGTAAGCTACAACAAGCTGATCAGACTTCCTACTGGTCTTGGTTCTGTCCAGGTAGTAGCGAAGTTGTCTGTGAATGCCCAATGTATGCAACAGTCTTTCCCCTTTGTTCTCAGGATTGGGAAAGAAAGTAGGCAGGTGAATTGCTTGATTTAAAGAAACCCTAGATACCACTTTTGGCAGAAAGGTAGGGTTGGTTCGTAAGGAGACCCTGTCTCTGTGAAAGGTTATGAACGGTGGTATTGCCATTAGGGCCTGTAATTCCGAAACCCTTCTTGCTGAGGTAATGGCCAACAGGAAAGCTGTCTTCCAGGAAAGAAATTGTAAGTCCACAGAAGCTGCTGGCTCAAAGGGAGGTAGAGTCAATTTTTCTAGGACAAAGTTGAGGTCCCAAGCTGGCCTTTCTTGGGGGCTTTATATTCTTGATTCCTCTAAGGAATTGCCTTAACAAAGGATGTGAAAATACAGGTGGATCAGTGTTGTATCTAGTTGAAATAGCTGAAGCATGTATTTTTATGGAAGAATATGAGAGTCCATTATGTAGCATATCTGCCAAATATTCCAGAATGAGTGGAATGCTCAAAAGTGATGCATCATGACCCTTGCTGGTATTCCAAATGCTGAATCTCTTCCATTTGGCTGAGTAAACCTTTCTGGTGGGTGGTCTGCGGGCTTCTGTTAGTATCCGCTGAACTTCCTTGGAGAGACGTAGATTGAGGTTATTTATGGGATCTTCCAAGCTGTTAGCTGTAGCGTCTGGATGTTGGGATGAACTGTCCTGAAGTTGTGTTGAGTCAATAGCTGGGGCCATTGGGGAAGGGCCCACTTTTTGTTGTGACATACGCTCTGTAGTAGTGGGTACCAGTGTTGTCTTGGCCAGTCTGGAGCTATTAGGATCCCCGTGGGCTGCTCTGCTTTGATCTTTAGTAATACTGTGGTCATCAGTGGCAGAGGTGGAAATGCATAGATTTTTAGGGAGTTCCAGTTGAATGAGAGAGCATCTATTTTCCATGCTTGTGGATGATATGTCCTTGAAAAGAACTTTTGTAGATCATGATTGAGGTGGGAGGCAAATAGGTCTACGTCTGGCCTGCCCCATGTCGAGGTGAGTCGTATGAAGATTTCTGGATGTAACCTCCATTCGTGGGGGTCTAGGAAATTCCTGCTTAGACTGTCCGCCAGAACATTGTCTTTGCCTGGAACAAACTGGGATTGCATCTGTATGTTTAGGCTCAGTGATTTTTCCCAAAGATTCATTGTCAGTCTGCAAAGGGGGTAAGAATGAGTGCCCCCCTGCTTGTTTATGTACCACATCACAGTGGTGTTGTCTGTCCGTATTAGTAGGTGGCCTTGTTGAAGTTGTTGTCCAAGGGCCTCGATGGCATGCATTACTGCCAGCATTTCTTTTTGGTTGATATGCGGATGCGTTTCCTTTGGAGACCATTGTCCTTGAATACATCTGCCCTCCATGTGCGCCCCCCATCCAAGGTCTGAGGCGTCTGTGGTCATGGTCTGTGTTATCTGAGGTTTTTTGAATGACATACCTGTGTTTGACTGGCTTACCGAGGCCCACCATAGAAATTCCTTTTGAAGGCATGGAATGAGCGGTATGGTTGCTTCTAGGTTGTTGCTGTGTTGAGACCATAAGCTTTTTAGGTACCATTGAAGCTTTCTCATGTGTAGTCTTGCTAGTGGAACCAGGAGAATGCAGGATGCCATGTAACCCAGGGCCTGTAGGAATCTCCTTGCAGTCATCTGGGTGAGCTTTGCTAAACTTTTGAAGTAATGAGTTAACTTCTTTTGCTTGTCTTCTGTCAGGTAAGCCATTTGAGAGGCTGTGTCTAGTTTGGCTCCTAAGAAGGTTATTTGCTGGGATGGCTGAAGTCTTGACTTTTGGAAGTTGACTGTGTATCCCAGAGCCTGTAGCAATTGTATGACATAATTCAAGTTTTTTGTCAAAATTAGTTTGTCGTCCGCTTGTATGAGGCAGTCGTCCAGGTACGGGTAAATTTGAATCCCCTGGAGCCTGCAATGAGCAATTACTGAAGCCAGGCATTTCGTGAATACTCTGGGTGCAGTAGATAAGCCAAATGGCAATGCTGAGAATTGATAATGCTCTGGCCCTGCAAGAAATCTGAGGTATCTTCTGCAGCTGTGTCTGATAGGGACATGCAGGTATGCCTCCTTGAGGTCCAGAGTGATCAGCCAAGACCCCTTGCCCAGCATGGGAAGGAGTTGCTGTAAAGTCAGCATTTTGAACTTTGGTACTATGAGAAAAGTGTTTAAAGCGGACAAGTCTAGTATTGGTCTCCATTGAGTTTCTTTTCTTGGAACAAGGAACAGTCTTGAGTAAAACCCCTGACCTTGTTCTTGTTGTGGAACTTTTTCTATTGCTTTGATCTGAGCAAGCAGAGAAATTTGCTTGATAGCCTCTGCCCTCTGGTTTTGTGGAAGGTTTGGCATGCCTTGTTTTCTTGGCAAGGTATGAAAATGGAACCTGTAACCATGGTCTATAATGTCCAAAATCTATTTGTCCTTTGTCATTTTGTGCCAATTGTTTGAAAACAGAGATAATTTTCCGCCCAAAGGAGCTTCTGCTTGCTCCTTGGTCAGCGGAACTAGAGGAAAGTCATTGAGATTGTCCCTGTGGGGCAGGAGAAACCCCTATGTCACTTCTTTGGTTTGCTGGTTGCCATTGTCGTCCCCTGTAGGATCCTCTGTATTGTCCTCTTCCTCGGGCACGCCTGTTTTTGCCCCTTTGAAAATTTTCAGGATTAGGAAAGGACCAGTTTTTAGAAGGCCAATTCCTGCTGAATCTGGGTGGCTGAACCTGGAGGAAATCTTTGACTGTCTGAACTGACTTGGCTTTTTCCTCAATGGACTTTAACACATCTTTAGCATTATCACCAAAAAGCTTGTTCTTTTCCAAGGGTGCATCAAGAAGTTTTGCCTTAACATGATCTGGTAAAGGTTGTTCTTTTAACCATGCATGTCTACGAATGACCGCCCCTGTCATAGCTGCCCTACATGAAGCTTCCAATGCATCATATCCACACTGAAGAAAGTGATTGCTAACTTGCTGAGAATTATGCACAGCCTCCTGCAAAGACTTCCTATCTAAAGGTTCAGGAGAGGCCAATGTTTTCTGTAAATCATCTAACAGGAAATCCTGATACTGAAACATATGAAAGAGACAATTGAGAGCTTTCATAGATAAAGTAGTGGAGGTGTAAACCTTCTTCCCCCATCTCTCTAATGGCCTTGCTTCCCTGTCAGAAGGCAAAGGGTTTTTGGAGGTGGTAGCTGAACCCCCTTTAGGTCCCTGTGAAATTGTTTCTAAATCAACAACATGGGCCCTAAAGAAATGAGAATGGGTTTCTGGGACCCTATAGTATCCGTCAGGCTTGACAGGAGCAGGAGGAAGAGTATCAAGGGGTAACACTGGAGTCAGAGTATAAATCATCCAAAACATCAAGCACAGGAGGTATAGCTAAGGGTCTGTGTTGGGGCTTTTTAAGGAAGGTTCGAAGGCGCTTTCTGGAATCAGAATATTCCTGGCCTTGCCACTTAAAATGTTCCCTCATGGAATGCAGAACTTCCCCAAAAGAAATATCCTCAGGAGGAGAGGCCGAGGGGATGGAGTCCTCTGCATCTGAGTCCTCATAGGTCTGGAAGGGCTCTTCCTGGCTTTCGGAGTGAACAGAGTCCTCAGAATCTTCATCTGAAGATAGAGGGTCAGAGGGTTCAACCCTGGGCCTCTTATCAGGAGGAGGCTGGGATCCTCTCTCAGGATGGGCCTGGGAACCTCTGATCAAGGAAATTAAATCTGCGGCCATAGCCATGATTTGAGTTTCAGGAGTAGGCTGAGGTAAGGTTTTAGCAGAAAGATGCTTTGACTTGCTGGCTGCCTTAGCACGTGTGTAGGCCTTGACAGACATGGACATGGGAGGCCTAGCAGCTCCACGTGCAGGAGTGACCTTATCAACAGCAATGGTCTCGGGCATTTCCTCGGTTTCAGTATCCGGAGGAAAATCAATAACTGGCGTCGGAGTGGTCTCCGGTATCGGAGGCATCGATAATGCGGTGTCTTCGGTTCGGAGCAGTGGAATAACCGCCTCGGAGGGAACCGGGGCACTCGCGGTTAGTTTTGGCGTGGTGTCGGTGGAAGACGCAGGCCGAGGATGTCGGTCCCGGTCTTTTCGTTTCTTAGGAGTCTGCGTTGTCGGTTGTTCCGACGGCATTGTATAATCAAATTTTTCGCCGAAAAAGTCTTCAGCGAACTCCGCCCGGCGCCTGAGAGTGCGCTTATTGAAGCGAGCACAGGCGGCACAGGCCGAGACGTCGTGGTCTGGGCCAAGGCAAGGGAGGCAGTAAGAGTGGAAATCCTTATGAGGTATTTGTTTACCACAAGACAAACAATTATTTACTTTTTCAGTAATTTCTGACATCGGCTGAGGCAAGAAAAGGTCCCCAACGGGGTACTTTGCTTTTTTGATGACTTCGGTTTCGAAGAATACAGGAGCTGACCGACCAGCACTTGCGAACTGCTTCTGCTTCGGGCACCGCGCGGCAAGAAAGACTGAAGAAGATGGTGTTGGCTGATGCTTATGTACTCCAGCCGCTCTGACGTCGGAGAGAAATGCGACATCAGCCGACGTCGGACCCAGACTTTGGAATCCGGCCGACCGAGGGCTGCCTGAGGCAGGACAACCCATATGTTATGACTGCAGTTGCATTCTTGAAGGACATCCAGGACTGCAACAGTGAATACACTCGAACATCTACATTTATGGTAAGTGTACACAACTGTACTATGTTCTTCATGTTTCACTGTTGCAGTCATTACATTTGGGTAGATTCCCAAAGCTATGGTTTGAGGAGGAATTTAGACAGCATTAGGGCCAGCTAAAAGGCCCTGCAAGACTGCAGTGGCAAAGCCAGCTCTGGATTTAGAGAAAATTGGCAAATGATAATACTTGGTGAAAGTATGTACAGAACTCCAGGTAGCAGCTTCTAGGATGTCCCTGGTAGGGACGCCTCTGAGAAAGGCTGCAGAGGTAGATGCAGCCCTGGTGGAGTGAGGTCTGATCTCCTGGAAGATAGATCTCCTGGAAGATAGGTTTTCCATGGTGCTTATAGCAGAAATGAATGCAATGGCTTATCCATTTAGAAATGGTTTGCTTTGAAATAGCCCTCCCCTCTGCCCCTGCAGCAAATGCCACCAGCAGTTGTTAAGATTTCCTTTGAGGTTTAGTCCTGTCCAAGTAGAATCTAAGTTGTCTGTGCACATCTAAGGAATGCAGTATCCATTCCCCTTTATTCTGTGGATTGGGAAAGAAGGCTGGCAAATGAATGGACTGATTAAGAGCCACACTGGATACCACCTTGGGCGTGAAGGATTGATTGGTTCTGAGGGACACCCTGTCCGCATGAAAGACTGTGAAAGGCTCCACTGCCATAAGGGCCTGTAATTCAGATACCCTTATAGCTGAAGTGATTGCTAAAAGGAAAGCTGTTTTCCAAGAAAGAAATTTTAAGTCTGCAGTAGTAGCTAGCTCGAAAATAGACAAAGTTAAGGTCCCAGACTGGGGTTGGAGCTCTCCTGGGTGGTATCAAATTTTTGGCCCCTCTGAGGAACTGCTTGAGCAGTGGATGAGAGAACAGGGGAGGTTCTGGGTTATAATGAGCTGAAATGGCGGAGGCGTGGATTTTAATGGAGGAAAAAGACAGGCTTCTCAGTTAAGTATTGCAAAATCTGAGGTAAATTGGGTGCTGCTGTGCTCATCCCTTGAGATTGGTTCCAGTCACAGAATCTTTTCCATTTTTCAGCATAAGATTTTCTAGTGCTAGTCCTCCTTGCCTCTAAAACGATATCCATCACAGGTTTGCTGAGGGATGGTAAAGGAGAGATTAGGTAATTAGCCAGGCTGCAAGGTTCAGTGTAGGAAGCTGAGGGTGCAGAATCTGGTTCTCCTGCTGAGACAGCAAAGGAGTAGTCTGAGGCAGGTGCCATGGAGATAACCATGACACACTGTGCAGGAGGGGGTACCAGTGTTGGTGCGGCCAGTCTGGAGCAATCAAAATCATCTTTGGTTTGTCCTGTTTGATTTTTAGTAGTACTTTGGAGAGCAGAGGTGCAAGGGGGGGGGGGGGAGGCATAGACCGATAGGTTTTTCCAGCTGAAGGACAGAGCATCCACTTTCCAGGCTTGTTTGTGGGGAGTCCTTGTGCAAAGTTTGTCCAACTGGTAGTTCTGGGGAGAGGCAAACAGGTCTATATCTGGGCTCCCCTATTTGCTTGTCAACATGTTGAAAATCCTTGGTTCCAGTTTCCAGTCGTGTGGGTCTATGAGGTTTCTGCTTAGTCTGTCTTCTAGTGTATTTAATTTTCCTGGCAGGAATTGAGCTTGTAGGTGCACTTGGTAGCTCAACGCTGTGTTCCACAATGCCATGGCTAGTCTGCAGAGGGGGTAAGAATGTGTACCCCCCTGCTTGTTTATGTACCACATAACAATGGTGTTATCCGTCTTTACCATTAGTTGTCCTGGAAGAATGTGGTCCTTGAAGGCTGTCAGAGCATTCTGTACAGCTAACATTTCTTTTTGATTGATATGAAGGTGCATTTGACTTGGGTTCCATTTGCCCTGAATGCACCTCCCTGCCAGGTGAGTCCCCCATGCATAGTCTGATGCGTCTGTTGTTAGGGTTAGGGCGGCAGGGGCTGGTGTGAAAGGTAGTCCCTTGTTTTGGTGGCATGCCTCTGTCCACCAAAGGAACTCTAGGCGTAGGCAAGGTATGATAGGAATCATTGTTTCTAGGTCTTGAGAATGTTGACACCATAGGCTTTTTAGATACCACTGCAGTTTCCTCATATGCAGTCTTGCATATGGAATTAGAAGAATGCAGGAGGCCATGAACCCCAAGGCTTGCAGTATTTGTCTTGCAGATAGCAGGGTTTTTGTGGCCACTTGTTTGAAGTAGGTTGTCCAATGAATCCGTTTCTCTGGCGTGAGGTAAGCCACCTGGGAAGCTGTATTCAAGCTTGCTCCCAGGAATATAATTTGTTGACAGGGTACCAGGTGTGATTTCTTTTTGTTTATGGTGCACCCCAGACAAGTCAGAATCCTTTGTACAAAGGCCAGATGATTCAAAAGTATGTCCTGGCTTTCACCTGAATTAGACAATCGTCCAGGTATAGGTACATCTGAATATTTATTTGCCTGCAAAATGCAATAACTGGAGCTAGGCACTTTGTGAATACCCTGGACGCAGTAGATAAGCCAAAGGGCAGTGCAGAGAACTGATCATACGTGCAGCTTGCTTTGAAGCGTAGGTATCTTCTGCAAGATTCCCTAATTGGGATGTGCAGGTATGTTTCTTTTAAATCTAGTGTTGCCAACCAGGCATCTTTGCTTAGCATAGGAAGTAACTGGTGAAGAGTCAGCATCTTGAATTTTGGAATCTCCAAAAAGGTGTTTAGAGTAGACAGGTCCAGGAAAAGACGCCATGAATTGTCTTTTCTGGGTACCAGGAAAAGTCTCGAGTAGAAACCTTGTCCCTTTTCCTTTTCTGGTACCAGCTGAATAGCCCCCATGCTTAAGAGAGAAAGTATTTTTGGGCCTCTGCCCACTGATTTGGGGGTACGTCTGGCCACCTGCTTGGTGTTGGCAATGTGTGGAAGTGAAATATGTATCCCTGGGACACTATATTTAAAACCCATTTGTACTGGGTAATGAGTTCCCAATTCTTTGCATGAAGAGCAATCTTTCCCGCCAAAGGGGCAATCAGTTGATAAGTGCTTGGAAATTTTAAAAGGAAGTCATTGAGACAGTTTACCATAGGAGGGAGTCTTATTATTCCCAGATTTGGAAGTGGAGGCCCCACACTGCTTAGTTCCGGGTGTCCCCTGGCACTGAAACCTGGGGATTTTGCTGTGTCTGGGTTTGGCTTGAGAAGACCTGGAAAAGGACCAATTCTTAGAGGGCCAGTGCCTACTAAATCTAGGAAGCTGAACTTGTAAAAAATATTTAACAGCATAGATTTAGCTTTATCTTCCATATTTTTAAGAACTTCCTCAGCCTTGTTGCCAAAAAGGCAGTCCTGATTTAAAGGAGCATCCAACAATTTAGCTTTAACATGATCAGGCAAAGATTGCTCCTTGAGCCAAGCATGACTTCTGAGCACAGACCCAGTAACAGTGGCCCTGCAAGAGGCCTCTAATGAATCAAAACCACAGTGCAAAGTATGTTTTCCAACTTGTTCAGCAGAATGCATTAAATCCTGTAATTCTTTATTTTCCACACAGTCAGGAATCAACATCATTTTCTGTTTAAGCAGTCCAATAACATGTTGCTAATACTTTAACTTATGAAACTGGCAGTTTAAAGCCCTAATGGCCAAGGTTGCAGAAGTGTAAATCTTCTATCCAGCGCCCTGGAGTCTATCAGAAGGGGTAGGATTTTTAGTAGTAGAAGCCTTAATGCCCTTGGGCCCTGTGAAATAGTCTCTGAATCTGCAATAGGATTTTTAAAAAGGAACTTGTGGGACTCAGGGACCCTGTAGTATCTATCAGTCAGGTTTTCTGGGAGCAGGAGGCAGGGAATAAGGGGTCAAACTAGATTCCAAAAAAACATCATGAACAATGTCTAGTACATGAGGAATAGCTAAAGGCCTATGCTGAGGTAGGAGAAGGAAATCCCTAAGCCTCTTTTTTGAATCCGAAAAATCCTGGCTTTCTCAGTGGAAATGCTCCCTTAGAGTATGTATGGTTTCCCCAAAAGAAAAATCCTCGGGAGGGGAAGCAGAGTGAATGGAGTCCTCTGCATCACAATCTTCATAAGTAGATAAGGGCAAATCCATATCATCAGAAGAATCAGAAAAAACAGAATCCTGATCAGAAGATTCATAATCAACTTCAGTCCTAGGCCTCTTAGAAGGGGGGGGGGGGGTTAGCTACCTTTGATTAGAGTTATTAGACCTTCAGCCATTCTTATTTTTTTTAGGCATAGAGGCCTGAGCATGTGGCCTGGGTGTCGGTTTTTTAGGCATGGATCGAGACTTAGGCATAAGTAATGAAGGAGGGGTCGGTTTTTTATGCAAATCCGTGGGCCTGAATACACCCTCAGAAGCCGGTGCCTGCGCAGCGGCTCCGGACCCATCCAAGGTAGAGGCATAGTACAGTTGTGTACACTTACCATAAATGTAGATGTTAGAGTATATTCACTGTTGCAGTCATTACATTTGGGTAATCTGCTGGCAGGTTGCCCTCAGACGGCCTGAACTCCAAAGTCTTGGGTCCTGCGTCAGTTGCTGTCTTCTCTTCCATGATGTCAGGTCGTCAGGGGTATAAAACATGCAGCCGATGCCATTTTTTTTTAGTTTTTCTTGCCCCCGATGTCAGGTGCCCCCAAAAAGGTAGCAATATTATAAATATTATATATATACATATATATATATATATATATATATATATATATATATATATATATACATACATACATACACACACACACAAACATACACATGCATCAATATAAACTTTATCTTCATCTACAAGCAAATACACCACATAGGTTGTAGAAGATAGAGAAGGAAAGATAAACTGTAGAATGACAGGGGGATGGCGGGAGGGTAACCTGGACTGCAACAGTGAATACACTCGAACATCTACATTTATGGTAAGTGTACACAACTATACTATGTTCTTTGTGTTTCACTGTTGCAGTCATTACATTTGGGTAGAATCCCAAAGCTATGGTTGTGAGGCTGGAGCTAAACAGCATTAGGCGAGGCTATAAGGCCCTGCAGCACTGCAGTGGCAAAGCCTGCCCTGGACTTAGAATAGAGAGGCAAATGGTAATGTTTTGTAAAGGTGTAAACAGAAATCCAAGTAGCAGCCTCTAGAATGTCCTTGGTCGGTACTCCTCTGAGAAAGGCTGCTGAAGTAGCTGCAGCTCTGGTGGAGTGAGACCTAATGCCCTTGGGCACAGGTTTGCCATGGTGTAACAGAAAAGGATGTAATGGCTTATCCACTTTGAAAATGTCTGCTTTGAAACAGCCTTTCCTTCTGATCCTGCAGCATATGACATTAGTAATTGCTCAGTTTTTCTTAGAGCTTTAGTCCTGCTCAAGTAGAATCTTAGCTGTCTGTGTACGTCCAAAGAATGCAGAACTTTCTCCCCTTTGTTCTGCGGATTTGGATAAAAAGTTGGCAGATGAATTGTTTGGTTAAGAGCCACACTGGAAACGACCTTAGGCATGAAAGTAGGATTTGTCTTCAGAGACACCCTGTCTGGGTAAAATATGATAAAAGTCTCTACAGCCTTGCTGAAGTAATTGCTAGTAGCAGAGCTGTCTTCCATGATAAGAACTTTATATCAGCGGTAGCAGATGGGTCAAATGGAGGCAGGGTGAGCTTTTTCAACACACAACTGAGGTCCCATGCAGGTAATAGTGATCTTCTAGGAGGCCTTACATTTTTGGCTCCAGTAAGATACTGCTTTAGTAAAAGATGAGAAAAGATTGGTGGCTCTGTATTATAATGAGCTGAAATGGCAGAGGCATGGATTTTGATTGATGAGAAAGATAGGCCTTTGTCAAGCATCTCAGTTAAGTATTGTAAAATCTGAGGAATACGTGGTTCTGCTGCATCAGTTCCTTGTGCTCGATTCCAAGCACAGAATCTCTTCTATTTGTCAGCATAGGATTTTCTAGTACTAGGCCTTCTGGCTTCTAAAATGACATCCATCACAGCTTTACTGAGGTGTCGTTTGTATGATTACAGGATTAGCCATGCTGCCAGCTTCAGCGTCTGTACTTGATCGTGCAGGATGTGATTGTTTTGCTGGGACAGTAGTTGTGGTTTCTGAGGCAAGGTTCAAACGGGGTTTTGAGACAAGTTCCTTAGGATTGGGTACTAGAATTGGCGGGGCCAGTCCGGGGCAATTAATATCTTTGGCTTCTCTTGTCTGACTTTTAGGAGGACCTCGGGTAAAAGAGGCAGAGGAGGAAAGGCGTAAACGGATAGGTTTTTCCAACTGAAGGATAGGGCATCCACTTTCCATGCTTGTCTGTGATAAGTCCTTGTGCAGAATCTTTTCAGTTGATAATTTTGAAGAGAGGCAAACAGATCTATGTCTGGGCTCCCCGACTTCTCTGTTATCATGCTGAAGACTTGTGGATTTATTTTCCACTCGTGAGGATCCATAAGGTTTCTGCTTAAATTGTCTGCCAGAGTGTTTTGTTTTCCTGGCAGGAATTGAGCTTGAAGATGTATTTGGTAGGTCAAAGCTGTGTCCCGCAGTGCCATGGCTAATCTGCAAAGGGGGTATGAGTGTGTGCCCCCTTGCTTGTTTATATACCACATGACTGTGGTGTTGTCTGTCTTTATCAGTAGTTGTCCTGGATGAAGTAAGTCCTTGAAGGCTGTTAGGGCATTTTGAACAGCTAGCATCTCTTTCTGGTTGATATGTAGATGCATTTGATTTGGTGCTCATATGCCCTGAATGCATCTTCCTGCCATGTGGGCCCCGCAGGCATAATCTGATGCGTCTGTTGTTAAGGTTTGGCTGGCAGGGGGTAGAGTGAAGGGCCGTCCCATGTTTTGGTGACAGGTCTTTGCCCACCATAGAAACTCCTGTTGCAGGCAGGGAATGAGAGGAATCATTGTTTCCAGACTGTGTGAATGTTGACTCCATAAACCTTTTAGGTACCACTGAAGTTTCCTCATATGCAGTCTTGCATATGGAATTAGTAGAATGCAGGATGCCATGAAGCCCAGAGCCTGCAGAATTTGTCTTGCAGAAGACTGGGTTTTTGTTGCCATCAGTTTGAAGTAAGGAGTCAGTTGCCTTTGCTCGTCTGACATGAGGTAAGCCATCTGGGCAGTTGTATTCAAGCTTGCACCCAGGAAGGTTATCCTTTGAGAGGGTACCAGTTGTGATTTATTTTCGTTTATTGTGTACCATAGGCATGTTAGAAGCCTTTTCACAAACGCCAGGTGTCGTAGAAGAGTGTCCTTGTTCTCTGCTTGAATGAGACAGTCGTCCAAGTAAGGATATATCTGAATACTTCTTTGTCTGCAAAATGCAATTACTGGTGCCAGGCACTTTGTAAAGACCCTGGGCGCAGTAGATAAGCCAAAGGGCAGTGCAGAGAATTGGTAATGCATTAAGCCAGCCTTGAATCTGACATATCTTCTGCATGAGTGTCTTATTCGAACATGCAGGTATGCCTCTTTTAGGTCTAAAGCCACCAGCCAAGCATTCTTGCCCAGCATGGGCAGAAGCTGCTGCAAAGTGAGCATTTTGAATTTTGGAATGTCCAGGTATGTGTTCAAAATCGATAAATCCAGTATTGGCCGCCAGGCCTTGTCCTTTTTGGGTACCAAGAAGAATCTAGAGTAAAAACCTTGTCCTTTTTCTTGTTCTGGTACTGTCTGAATGGCCCCCATATCCATGAGGGATGTAACCTGTTTATGTGCCTCTGCCCATTGTTTTTTTGGCAGATCTGGCCAACCATTTGCCATAGGCAGAGTGTGGAAATGGAATCTGTATCCCTGTGATACGATGTTTAGTACCCACTTGTCCTGTGTTATTAACTGCCAATTTTGAGCAAAAAGTGCTAATTTTCCCCCTATGGGTGCTGCCAAAAGATAAGTGCTTGGTGTAGAGGCAGACGTAAGTCATTGGGATTGCTTTCTGTAGGTTTGCGCTTTATCTCCTCCAGATTTGGAGGTGGATGCGCCTCACTGCTTTAACCTGTATGAGTCTTGAGCCTGGTACCTGGAACCCTTAGGGCGTCTGGATTGGCCCCTTTGAACTCTGTATGACACAGGAAAGGACCAATTTTTTGTACGCCAGTGTCTACTGAATCTTGGTGACTGCACTAGTAAGAAATCTTTTACAGTTTGCATAGACTTAGCTCTGCCTTCCATTTTCTTTAAAACCTCTTCTGCCTTAATACTAAGCAGAGAATCATGCTGTAAAGGTGCATCTAGCAATTTAGCTTTGACATGATCAGGCAAATTTTGTTCCTTTAACCAGGCATGCCTCCTAATCACAAATCCAGTATCTGTGGCCCTGCAGGAGGCCTCTAAATAAACAAAACCACATTGCAAAGTATGCTTTCCAACTTGTTCAGTTGCATGCAATAATTTCTGCAATTCTTTATTTTCTTCACATTCTGAAATCAACATAATTTTCTGTTTCATTAATCCCATTACATGTTGGTACTTAAGAATATGAAATTGACAATTTAAGGCCCTGATTGCCAAGGTTGCAGATGTTTAAACCTTTTTCCCCCATCTGTCCAGTGCTCTAGAATCTCTGTCAGAGGGGGGTAGGGTATTTTGCTGTTGAGGCCTTAACTTCCTTTGGACCCTGTGAAATAGTTTCAGGATCAGCATCAGGGTTTCTAAATAAAAATTTATGTGAGTCGGACTCTGTAATATCTGTCAGGCTTACTGGGAGCCGGAGGTAAGGAGTCAGGGGTCAAGCTTTACTCCGAAAACACATCATCCACAATGTCTAAAACAGGGGGAATGGCTAAAGGCTTGTGCTGAGGGAGAAGAAGGAAATCCCTGAGCCTCTTTTTTGATTCTGAGAAGTCTTAACTCTCCCAGTGAAAGTGCTCCCTCACAGTATGCAAGGTTTCTGCAAATGAAAAATCCTCAGGAGGAGATGCAGATGGAATAGACTCCTCAGCATCAGAATCCTCATAGGGAGGGATAGATAATTTCTGATCATAACAGGAATCAGAAGAAATAGAAACCTGATCTTAAGATTCATAATCAGTGTCTTGCCTAGGCCTCTTATCTGGTGGGGGATGGGTAACCCTGATCAAGGTAACAAGGTCTTCAGCCATTTTGATCATCTGTTTTTTAGGCATAGAGGTCTGTACACGTGGCTCATGCGTCAGTTTTTCAGGTTTAGAAGTTGCTTTTGTCTTTGGTTTTGCAGCTGTCAGTTTGATGTACAAATGTTGAGGTCTGAATACACCCTCAGAAGCCGGTGCCTGCTCAGTGGCTCTGGACCCATCCGAGACAGATACATCCGTTGGTCCAATACCTTGAGTATTTTGTGGCATGCCGGGCTCCACATGGGTGTTGGTAGAGGCCTGCGACTCGAAGGTAGCGGGTATCAGGGGCTGCGAAGGCGCCTCACTGAGTACCGGTGAACCAGCGACTGGCTTAGGAGAAGCTTCATCGTCAGTTTTGGATCTCGACTGCCTTTCTCTGTCCTATTCTTTGCGATTTTTATGTAATCCGGTAGTCGGATTGCTATCCGACATTTCTAGGTAGTTAAATCTGTTTCCAAAATACTTTGATGCAAAAATATACCGATGCTTAATAGTGCGTTGGTTAAATCTAGCACAAAACCGACAGCCAGGCACGTTGTGATCAGGGCCTAGGCAAGGAATACAGTATAAATGGAAATCCTTATGAGGTATTAGCTACCCACAAGTAATATCCAAAAATTAAACTGCAAGGAACCACCATGAAAATTGAAGTAGAGTTTAATGAAAAAACGAGCGCTTTCACGCACACTCAGGTGCGCTTCATCAGGTTACATTCAAACAATGGAGACTATTCACTTATATACAAAGACAAACTTCAATTAAGCAATCAAGCAACACAATAATTGAACAATTAAAACCGTGATGGTTTCAAAATAATAGCAAAATAAAAGTAATACAATTATTAACTTTTTCTGACATCGGTAAAAAGCAAGAAAAAAAGTTTCCCCAATGGGGTACTTAGCTTTAGTGAAGACTTTGGTTCTGAAACTCGAACTCGAATATTTCAGTAGTCGGCCGACCGGCACTTGCAAAATACTTCTGCTTCAGGCATCGCGCGGCAAGAAAGACTAAAGAAAATGGCGTCGGCTGCATGTTTTATACCCCTGATGACCTGACATCATGGAAGAGAAGACAGCAACTGACGCAGGACCCAAGACTTTGGAATTCAGGCCAAATGAGGGCAGCCTGCCAGCAGATTACCCAAATGTAATGACTGCAACAGTGAAAAACGAAGAACATCCACGGGTTCCATAGTTGAAGCATCTCGTGGCATACTGGACTCCAAATGGGTCTCAGTAGAGGTCTGCGAATCAGAAGTAGTGGGTATCAGGGGCTGCGAAAGCGCCTCACTGAGTACTGGCGAACTGGCGACTGGCTTAGGAAAAGCGTCATCTGCAGTTTTGGACCTCGGTGTCTTATCTCTGTCTTTACCTTTGCGTTTTTTCAGAATCCCGGTAGTCGGATGGCTAACCGACGATATTTCTGGATAATTAAACAGAGAACCGAAATATTTAGAGGTGAAAATATACAGACAACGGATAGAGCACTGATTAAATAAAGCACAAAACCGACAGCAAGGTACGTCGTGGTCAGGGCCTAGGCAAGGAATACAGTATGAATGAAAATCTTTATGAGGTATTTGCTTTCCACAAGTAATGCAATTATCAACTTTTACTGACATGGGTAAGGAGCAAGAAAAAGTTTCCCCAACGGGGTACTTAGCTTTAGTTGAAGACTTCGGTTCTGAAACTCGAAAATGAAATGTTCAGGAGTCGGCAGACAGGCACTTGCGAACTGCTTCTGCTTCGGGCACTGCACGGCAAGAAAGACTGATGTAATGGTGTCGGCTGCATGTTTTATACCTCTGACGACCTGACGTCATGGAAGAAGGGACAACAACGGATGCAGGACCAAAGACTTTGTTAATCAAGCAGAGTGAGGGCTACTCACAAGCAGATAACCCAAATGTAATGACTGCAACAGTGAAACACGAAGAACATCATACAGTTGTGTACACTTACCATAAATGTAGATGCTAGAGTGCATTTCACTGTTGCAGTCATCACCTGTGGGTTATTCCTGCTGTGGTAGTGCTCGGCCGGCCGGAATACCAGAGTCAATGTTTTTCTGCGTCGGCTGCTGTCCCTTGCTGGCTGACGTCAGGTCGTCAGTGCTATAAAGGAAGGCAGCAGATGTCATTACATCAGTTTTTCTTGCCCTAACCAGTCAGAGGCCCAAGTAAATAAGGTGAAGCGGTCCTAGTAGCTAAAAGCCACTGTTAGAAACTTATGTCGCCCTAAAGAAAGAAGATATAAGGGGGAAGGAGGGTGGGAAACAAGGACTGCAACAGTGAATACACTCGAACATCTACATTTATGGTAAGTGTACACAACTGTAATCTTTGTGTTTCACTGTTGCAGTTAGCACCTGTGGGTGGATTCCCAAACCTGAGAAGAGGGGTGGTAGGCTCAGTAAGAGACCTAGGAATGGGTCAGCATGCCCTGCAGAAACCCTGCCTTAGCCTTAAGAGGTAGATGGTAATGCCTGGTAAAGGTATGGACAGAAGTCCAGGTAGCAGCTTCCAGGATGTCCTTGGTGGGAACTCCGCTGAAGAATGCTGTGAAAGTGGAAGCTGCCCTAGTGGAATGAGTTTGAAGAGACCGGGGGGAGGGGATTCCCATGCAAACTATAGCAGAAATGGATACAGTGGGATATCCTTTTGGAATCCTATAACCTACCCTTACACTGTACATCCATAACCCAACTCCTCGCCCTACCCTTTTTCTCTTCAATACCTCCTGAACTCTATCCCATCTTCATTACCTTATTCTTTAAACTAAAAATCCTCTCAACCCTTGCCACACCACCGCTTACAAAATAACAAATACATCTTCCACCCATACCTTAAACCTCATTCTATTACTACACATATAAATCATCTACTAGGCCTACTCTTCCTCTCTCTGTCTGGTGATATTCATCCCAACCCCGGCCCCAACAACTCCATACCTAATCATACACACACACATATCCTCACTCCTCATTCCATCCACTTCACCACATTAAATGCACAAAGTGTATGTAACAAAATCCCCAGTCTCCATGCTTAGCTCTCACATAATCACCCTAATATCATAGCCATCTCAAAAACCTGGCCCAAGCCTAACATAAAAGACTCAGAAATACTGGCCGCGGCTATCAAATTATATGCAATGATAGACCCAACAAAAAAGGAGGTGGTGTAGCCATCATCTACTCCACACCTCTTACACAGTTGAACCTTTTACCAACCCCATTCCAAATTTCTCCACATCAGAAATAACAATAGCCCACCTAAAGAACAATAACCATAAATCCACATGCATAGCAGCCATATATATCCCCCCCAGCAATAACAATATTCCAATACTAGAAGATATTCTTTCTTGGTTCTCTTCCAATATTAATAATGAAGCCTTTAATCTCTGCGACGTAAATATCAACCGGGTAAATATTTCTCAACCCCCTTCCCAAGCAATCAACCTCTAATTTCTGCCAAATCATTCAATCTCCCACTAGGCCTAACAAAAACAAAAATGGAGACTCGGGTACCATCCTAGACTGGATTTTAGTATCTCACCCTAATAACATCTCCTCTTCAGGTATCCTTCCTGACCCTATTAGTGACCACATGCCCGCCTTCGCCATCCGCCACCCATCTCATACCCATAAACAACACTACATTCAAACACTTAACCTCTCTAATTTCAACCCATACATTTTCACTAACTGTCTAGACTAAACAGACTGGTCTCTCCTAAGAACCCTACCCCTTGACAACGCTATTACCCATTTTAACGAAACCTTCTTGAACTTACTAAACAGCCTCGCTCCACTCAGAACCAAAAGGGTCAAGTCACATATTTGTCCCTGGTTATCAAAAGAGACCCAACAAACCATGCTCCAATGAGACAAAAAATGGAAACACCATCATAAATGTAAACTACCTAATATTCTAATAGAATTTAAACAATTCCGGAATACCATAAAAAAACTAATCACCAACGATTGGAATTCATACTATACCAAGCTTCAATCTGAGCACCCCAACAACCCACAAAAGTTCTGGAATACAGTCTCCTCTCTCCTTAACCCTGGAGACAAAGCTAACCCTTGCCCTAACCCCAACCTCTCTGACCCTGACATTGCTTCCTCTTTCAACAACTTCTTTGTAAACTGTATAGTTAAACTTACCACCTCCTTTGCTCACTCACCACCTAACTCTCCTGCACAGGCACCCCTTCTTGCCACCAATACTGACCTTCCCACCTTAAAACTCCACCCCATCCCTACAAGCACCATAAAAAAACTATTACTCCAGCTAAAACCCTGTAGTACTGCCCCTGATAATCTACCACCTTTGTACCTCAAACTAGCAGCTAACAGCATAGCCGTGCCAGTTCCATACTTATCAACAGATATATCCAAGAGTCCCATGTCCCTTCTATATGGAAACACGCATTCATCAATCCTCTCCATAAAGGTGGCAAGAACAATTTCAGGCCCATCGCCATCCTCTCTCCATTATTAAAAATCCTGGAAAAATGCATACACATACAACTGATGACACATCTGACACAATAACCTCCTTACCCCAACTCAACATGGCTTCCGTCCTGGCCATAGCACACTCACTGCCCTTCTATCCTTCCTGGAATGCATTAACCAGGCCCGTGACTCTGGCAAGTTAGTATCTACCCTATTCCTGGATCTATCTAAAGCTTTTGACACCATATCCCACCCTATCCTCCTATCTCAATTATCCTCTCTCAACCTATCCCCCTCCTCTGTAGCCTGGTTCTCTACCTCTCCAATAGACACCAAGCTGTAAAATGGAAATCTTCTATTTCCCCCTTCCTTCCTTCCTCCCCCCACAGGCGTCCCCCCCAAGGATCTGTTCTTGGCCCCCGACTCAAACATATTTATCAACAACTATCACCATTCCATCCCTGATACCTTTCTAATTCAGTATGCAGACGATTCCACAATCATCTGCACTGCTGACGCCCCTTCAGACTTGCAGTTAAAAACACAATCAGCTTTTACCAAAACAGAAACCTGGATGCAAAGCCATCACCTAGCCCTAAATGCTACCAAAACTAAGCTAATGATTTTTGCTCCCTCCAGAGCCACCACATTCAATAAAGCCTCTTTTTCTATACTAAGTCAAGGTAATACCCCTACTGAAATTGTTTCATATACTAAGTTACTAGGTGTCATCATCGATGAACACAAAATTTGACATCCATATTAATACTGCCATAAAAAAAAAAACCATCAAAAATTAGGTCTCCTATACCGACATCACCATTTCCTCACCCCCCCCCTTAACCAGAAAAGCCCTTGCCTCCTCTTACCTCCTCCCCTCCCTGCTATATGGTGCCCCTCTGTTCAATAACATTCAGCTTGGATTACAGTCCAAATCAGAAGCCTGCTACAATATAATATGCAAATTCACCACACACTCCAAGACCTCATCTCATCACTACCTCTCTCTTCAACCCCTAAAATTGGCTAGAACTGCCTAAAATTCATACAGCTAACTACCACCCACAAACACATCTTCAAGCCTTCTAGCTGCCCTTCCCTCTCCACCTCCTTAACCCCTTATATCCCAAATTGCCCACTAAGATCAAAAAGCCAAAACCTCCTTCAAGTACACAAACCATTACGACCTCCCGGCCAATTCCTGCTTTCTTACTCCCTATCCAAACTTTGGAACTCACTTCCATCCCATCTTCGAACTGTCACATCTCCTTAAATTTAAATCCCTCTTACACTCCTACCTGTACTCTAAATGGATGTGTCCCTGCTCCTTCCCTACTTGAACCCCAATCTCTTCCTCAATTCTCCCTACTATTCCTTACAACTTCCATTTGAGTTTTCTTTCTCCTCTCATACAAGTTCTAACGCTACCTGAGTGTTCTTTACCCTACTTACTGTACTATATTTTCTCTTTCTGAACTCCAGCCTTTGACATACATCATCGGCAACTGTACACTTTACTGAAGCTTTTCTCCCTTCAGAATGTTCCATAGCCTAACGAATATTTTACCCATTTCTGCTGCACTTGATGTAAATACTACCACTTGTACTTTTTCTTTGCCTCTAGTTAATCTTCACCTTTTTGTTTTATTATCAATCTTTAACATGTATGAGCTATCTATTATCGTCTATACTGTAATTTTTATATTGTAATTTAATTGTTATCCTGCCTCATAGCCAATCCTAACTCTTTATAGACCAGCCATCCAACCTTAGCTTTGGGATTCTACCCAAGTGTAATGACTGCAGCAGTGTAACACGATGAACATAGTACAGTTTTGTACCTACCATAAATGTAGATGTTCAAGTGTTCACACTGCTGCAGTTCAGGTTACTCTCCCTCCATCCCCTCTGAACTAGCTGGACTTATCTATACCTTTTCTATCCTATACAACCTTTGTGGTGTATTTGCTTGTAACTGAAGGTATTGTCTTTATTTTTATATGTATATTTTTATTAGCAATATGTATTGCCTACCTATTGGGGGCACCTAACATCTGGGGCAAGAAAAACTGAAGAAAATGGCGTCTGATGCATCTTATATACCCCCTGGCGCACTGACGTCAGGGAAGAAGTGAGAGCAACCGATTCTGGACCAAGACTTTGGAACTCTGGCCGACTGCGGGACCGCCTGACGGCAGGATAACCCAAGTGTAATGACTGCAGCAGTGTAACACAAACATCATAAATTAGGTCCCAGGGTGGAGTGGGTGGCCTTCTGGGATAACAGATATTAGAAGCCCCTCTGAGGAATTGTTTAATCAAAGAATGTGAAAACGGGGGCTGTTCTGTAACAAAATGAGCTGAAATTGCCTAGGTGTGGATTCTAACAGAGGAGACGGAGAGGCCACTATCAAGTAGCTCTACTAGGTTGTCCAGAATAAGAGGGATGGAAGGTTGAGCGGTATTTCCCCCTCTGGGCTGGCTTCAGGAACAGAATCTTTTCCATTTTCTCGCATAGGATTTTCTGGTGCTGGGACTTCTGGCCTCTGTGATGATGCCAGTCTGGAGCAATGAGGATGGCCTTTGGCCTCTCCTCTCTTATTTTGATCAGAACCTTGGGGATAAGAGGCAGAGGAGGGAATGCGTACACACGAAGGGTGTTCCAGGGGAAGGTCAAGGCATCCACTTTCCAGGCTAGGTGGTGGTACTCCCTGGTACAGAATTTTTTCAACTGATGGTTGGGATGCAAAGCAAAGAGGTCCACCTCTGGAGTCCTCCACGCCCGAGTGATTTGCAGAAAGATTTTTCTGTGAAGCTGCTATTCGTAGGGGGTCCAGAAGGTTTATGCTTAAGTGGTCTGCCAGGGTTTTGTTGATCCCTGGTAGGTATTGTGCTATTAGATGTAGTCCCATGGACGAGGCTGTCAGCCACAGGTTCATGACTAGCCTGTACAGAGGGTAAGATTGGGTCCCTCCCTGTTTGTTGATGTACCACATTACTATGGTGTTGTCGGTTTTGATAAGGAGAACCCCTGGCTTGAGATGGGGTTTGAAGGATGTCAGAGCCTTTTGTATTGCCATCATTTCCTTCTGACTAATGTGTAAGGGAAGGTGCTGTGCATCCCAAAGTCCTTGGGTGCACCTACCTTCTAGGTGAGCACCCCAAGCGATGTCTGAGGCGTTGGTGGTAATGGTTTGCCCGGTTGGGCAGAGGGCGAGGGGAAGACCCTTGTTCTGGGCACAGGTCCCTGCCCACTAGAGAAACTCAGCCCTTATACAGGGGATCAGAGGTAGAGAGGTCTCTAGAGGCTGACAGTGCTGACACCAAAGGTCCTTTAGGTACCACTGAAGTTTTCTCATGTGAAGCCTGGCCAGAGGAATTAGAAGGAAAGCAGGATGCCATGTACCCTAAGGCTTGCAAGAAATACAGTTGTGTACACTTACCATAAATGTAGATGTTAGAGTGTATTCACTGTTGCAGTCATCACACTTGGGTTTATCTGCCGGCAGGCAGCCCTAAGTCGGCCCCAATACCAGAGATTTTAATATTTCTGCGTCGGTTGCTGTCGCTCCAGGTCTGACGTCAGGTAGTCAGGGGTAAAAAAACAGGCAGCTGACGCCATTACATCAGTTTTTCTTGCCCCAAATGTCAGGAGACCCCCCCCCCCCCAAGTAGGGAGCTAAGCTATGGTGGAAAAATCTCCACCAGTAAAAAGTAAATACCAATACCCCTGCAAGGGGTGTGCAGTATACACAGAGAGAGGAGAGAGAGTGAGAAGGGGGCTGGAGGGAGGGAATCCAGGACTGCAACACTGAATACACTCGAACATCTACATTTACGGTAAGTGTACACAACTGTACTATGTTCTTAGTGCTTCACTGTTGCAGTCTTCACACTTGGTTTGATTCCCAAAGCTGTAGAAAGGGTGGATGCAGTCAAGAAGTGTTTGGGCTGGCTAGAACCCCCTTCAAGACTGCAGTTGCAAAACCCGCCCTGGATATGGAAAATACAGGCAGGTGGTAATGCTTGGTGAATGTGTGTACAGAGCTCCATGTAGTGGCCTCCAGAATGCCCCTGGTAGGGACTTCCCTGAGGAATGCTGTAGAGGTAGAAGTTGCCCTAGTGGAATGTGTTCTGACCCCCTGAGGGGTTGGTTTCCCATGGTGTTTGTAGCAGAAATGGATACAGTGTGCTATCCATTTGGAAACTGTCTATTTTGAAATGGCCTTGCCCTCTGCTCCTGGTGCAAAACTGAGTAGTAACTAGTCAGATTTCCTGAAGGGCTTAGTCCTTAGTCCTGAGCTGTCTGTGCACATCGAAGCAGTGCAGGATCTTTTCCCCTTTATTTTGAGGAATAGGGAAGAAGGTTGGCAAATGGATAGATTGGTTGTGAGCCACACTGGACACCACTTTTGGCATAAAGGAAGGATTAGTCCTGAGGGAGACCCTGTCAGCATGAAATATAATGAAGGGTTCCATGGCCATAAGTGCTTGTAGCACAGACACTCTTCTCGCTGAAGTGATGGCCAGGAGCAATGCTGTTTTCCAAGAGAGGAATTTTAAGTTTGCTGACACTGCAGGCTCAAAAGGAGGCAGTGTGAGCTTTTCCAGTACAAAGTTAAGGTCCCACGCAGGGGTGGGTGCTCTCCTTGGTGGCCTTAAGTTGTTTGGCCCTCTCAGGAACTGTTTGATGCGAGGGTGAGATAACAGGGGCGGCTCATTAAATCAGCCGAGATGGCAGAGGCATGGAACTTAATGGAGGAAAAGGATAGGCCTCTGTGGAGTAGATCACCTAAGTAATCCAAGATTAGAGGTAGGGAGGGCAGAGTTGTGCCCTCTCCTTTAGACTGAATCCAGGAGCAATACCTTTTCCACTTAGCATAGGATTTCCTTGTACTGGGTCTTTTGGCTTCAAGAATGACCTCCAGTACCTTCTTGCTTAGGTTGGACACTGGGGGAGAATTCAAGGAATAAGCCAGGCTGCAAGATTTAAGGTTTGCAGTTGCGGATGCAAAATCTGCCCCCCCTGCTGAGTGAGCAGGGTGGGGCTCTGGAGTAGGTGCCAGGGTGGCACCGGTGACAGGCTGCACAGGAGTGGGTACCAGTGCTGGGGTGGCCAGTCCAGGGCAATCAGAACTGTCCTTGGTCTGTCCTGTCTTACCTTGAGCAATATTCTTGAGAGAAGGGACAGAGGGGGAAATACATAGATTGAGAGGTTTACCCACTGGAAGGATAGGGCATCCACTTTCCAGGCCCTGCTGTGAGGTGTCCTAGTGCAGAATTTGCTGAGCTGGTGATTGCAAGGGGAAGCAAAGAGATCCACCTCTGGGGTCCCCCCATTTCTGAATCAGAAAGCTGAAGGTGCTGGGCTCTAACTGCTACTCATGTGGGTCTATTAGAATTCTGCTTAAGTCGTCTGCCAGTGAGTTTTGTTTGCCTGGCAGGAATTGAGCTTGCAGATGGAGCTACATGTCCAAGGCCGTGTTCCATAGGGCCATGGCTAGCCTGCAGAGTGGGTTCCCCCCTGCCTGTTGATGTACCACATAACTGTGGTGTTGTCTGTTTTTATTAGCAGGGATCCTTGTGACAGTAGGGATCTGAAAGCTGTTAGAGCGTGCTGCACAGCTAGCATCTCTTTTTAGTTTATGTGCAGATGAATTTGACTTGGATTCCAGTGGTCCTGAATGCACTTGTTGTCCAGGTATGCCCCCAGGCATAATCTGAAACGTCTGTGGTTAGGGATTGGGCAGCGTGGGGTTGAGTAAAGGGTAGTCCCTTGTTGTGGTTGCATGCTGCTGCCCACCAAAGAAACTCTGTCCTTAGACAAGGTATGATAGGAATGACTGTTTCCAGGTCCTGAGAATGTTGGCACCAAAGACTTTAAGTACCATTGAAGATTCCTCATATGCAGTCTGGCATATGGAATTAGTAGGATGCACAAGGCCATGAACTCTAGGGCCTGCAGGATTTTCCTTGCGTATAGCTGGGTTCTGGTGGCCATTTGACTGAAGTAGTCTGTCAGATAGGCTTGTTTTTCTGGTGTAAGGAATGCCATCTGGGATGCTGTGTCCCAGCTTGCTCCCAGGAATACAATCTTTTGACTGGGGATTAGTTTTGATTTATTTTCACTGATGGTACACCCCAGGGAGGTTAGAAGGTTTATCACAAATGTCAGGTGCTGCAACAGCATCTCCTGTCTGCCTGAATCAGGCAGTTGTCCAAGTACGGGTAAATATGAATTTTTCTCTGTCTGCAGTAAGCAACTGTTGGAGCCAGGCATTTTGTGAACACTCTGGGAGCAGTGGATAAGCCAAAGTGAAGTGCAGAGAACTGATAATGCATACATCCTGCCCCGAAGCCAAGATATTTACTGCATGAGTCCCTTACAGGGATGTGCAAATAGGCTTCTTTTAAATCCAGGGTAGCTAACCAGACATCTTTGGCCAGCATAGGAAGACGCTGCTGCAGGGTGAGCATTTTGGTACCACCAGGAAGGTGTTTAGAATGGAGATATCTAGGATTGGGTGCCAAGTGCCTTCTTTTCTGGGTACCAGGAAAAGTCTGGAATAGAACCCTTGACCCATCTGCTCCACAGGAACAGGTTGAATTGCCCTTATAGAGAGCAGGGATTGAACTTGTTTTTGTGCCTCTGCCCACTGGTTTGGAGGAAGGTCTGGGAAACCTATTGGGGTTGGCAGTGAGTGGAAGTAAAATTTGTACCCCTGGGATACAATGTTGAGGGCCCATCGGTCTTTGGTAATGGAAGTCCATTTTTTTTGCATGATGGGCAAGTTTTCCTCCTTGGGGCACAAGCAGCTGGGCAGAGGTGGAGAGCGGAGATGAGAAGTCATTGGGAATTCTTCCCATAAGGGGGTGGCTTAGCACTCCCAGTTTCTGAAGTGGAGGCACGCCATTGCTTAGATCTCTGCATAGCCTGAGACTGTAGTCTGGGGGGGGAATCTGTTTCCCCTGGGTCTAGTTTGAGATGGCCTAGAGGGGGCTGGAAAGGACCAATGTTTCGAGGGAAAATGCCTACTGAATCTTGGAGGCTGTACTTGCAAGAAATCTTAGACTGTCTGCATAGATTTAGCTTTTTCTTCCATCTTTTTAAGAACTTCTTCTGCTTTGGTGCCAAACAGATTGTCCTTATTCAAAGGAGCGTCTAGTAATTTTGATTTGACATGGTCTGGCAGGGTCTGCTCCTTAGGCCAAGCATGCCTTCTCAGTACAGAACCAGTGACTGCTGCTCTGCAAGATGCTTCTAGGGCGTCAAAGCCACACTGCAATGTATGCTTGCTGACTTGGCTTGCAGAATGCATAAGCTCTTGTAATTATTTTCTGCACAGTCCATAAAGGTAGCTATTTTTTGCTTAATAAGTTCCACAATATGTTGTTGGTACTTCAGCATGTGACACTGGCAATTCAAAGCCCTAATGGCAAGAGTTGCAGAGGTGTATACTTTCTTACCCTATCTGTCTAAAGCTCTGGAATCCCTGTCCGAAGGAGTGGGATTCTTAGCTGTAGTTGCTTTGATACCTTTGGGCCCCTGGGAGATGACCTCTGGGTCAGCAGTAGGATTTTGGAAAAGGAATTTGTGAGAGTTAGGAACTCTGTAGTACCAGGTCTGGTTTCCTAGGAATGGGGGTGAGGTATCAGGAGTTAAACTGGACTCTATAAAGACATCATCCACAACATCCAGGACTAGGGGTATTGCTAAAGGCCTATGTTGTGGCAAGTCTAGAAATTCGCTGAGTCTCTTTTTGGACCGAGGATAGTCTTGGCATTCCCAGTGGAAATGCTCTCTTAAAGTATGTAAGGTTTCACCAAAAGAAAGTCCTCTGGAGGAGAAGCAGAGAGGATCTGCATCTGAATCCTCATAAGCAGATAAAGGCATGTCTTCATAATCAGATACCTCAGAGTCATCAGACTCTTTGTCTGTTAAAGCTACTGGGGACAGTTCTCTTTTTCTCTTAGCAGGGGAAGGCTGACTTCCCCTAATCAACATAAGGTCTTCTGCCATTTTAAGCATTTGATGTTGTGGCAAGGAAGCAGGTGCATGCTTTTGGGTCATCGTTTTTTTAGGTGTAGCACGTATTCTTGGCCTTAGAAACTCGGCAGTTTTAGAAAGAACTGAAGAAGCAAAAGAAGTTGTCGGTTTGTGTCGATTATCGGTGGTACGAAGAACTTCCTCAGAAGCCGGTGCCTGCTCAGTGGCTCCAGACCCATCCAAGGTAGAAACATCCGCAAGTTCCGTCGAAGAAGAGTCTCTCGGCATACAGGACTCTGAATGGGTCTTAGTAGAGGCCTGCAAATCCACTGAAGTGGACATCAGGGGCTGCGAAAGGGTGAAGTGGCAACTAGCTTAACTGAAGTGTCGTCGGCAGCTTTGGACCTGTGCGGTCTATCTTTGTCTTTATTCTTACTTTTTTTCTGTAGATCAATAATCGGATGCCTTACTGAAACCATTTCTGAATACGGAGATCGAGAACGAAAGTATACAGTGACAATAAGGGCCCGACAACAAATAGTTCGGGCATTGAACAAGGCACAAAACTGACAGCGGGGGATGTCGTGGTCTGGGCCTAAACAGGTGATGCAGTAAGAATGAAAATCTCGGTGTGGTATTTGATTTCCACAGGCAAGACGATTAACTTTTTCTGACATCGGTTAGAGCAAGGAAAAAGGATCCCCAATGGGGTACTTAGTTTAGAAGACTTCAAGATAATTCAATTTGATAACGAAAACTAAGATAGCGGCCGACCTGCACTCGTGCGAACCGCTTCTGGCTCCTCAGCAAGAAAGACTGATGTAATGGCGTTGGCTGCCTGTTTTTATACCCCTGACGACCTGATGTCAGACCTGGAGCGACAGCAACCGATGCAGAAATACTAAGTCTCTGGTATTTGGGCCAACTGAGGGCTACCTGCAGGCAGATAACCCAAGTGTGATGACTGCAACAGTGAAACACGAAGAAAATCTTCCTCACAGTGAGGATATTTGGAAGTCAGCTGTGTAAAATACAGAGGCAGGAAGCTCTGTTTTTCTGGGGATAGAAAGGCCATTTGGGATGCTGTATCCAGCAGAGCTCCCAAGAAAATGATCTCCCTGGAGGAAGTTTGCTTTGATTTCTTCTCATTGATGGTGTACCCTAAGGTGGTTAAGGAGGGTTTTGACAAAGAGGAGGTCCTTGAGCTTTTCTTTGCACTCTGCCTGAATGAGGCAGTCGTCCAGGTAAAGGTAAATTTGTATATTTTTCTGTTTGCAAACGGCTATAGTCGGGGCTAAGCATTTGGTGAATACCCTGGGTGCAGTAGATAAGCCAAAGAGTAGCGCAGAGAACTGAAAGTGTTGTGAGCCTGCTCTGACGCAAAGGAATTTCCTGCAGGATTCCCCTATGGGGATGTGGAAGTAGGCATCTTTTAGGTCTAGGGTAACTAACCAAGCATTTTTTGTTAGCATAGGCATTAGCTGCTGCAAAGTTAGCATTTTGAATTTGGGGACCACCAAGGAAGGTGTTCAGAATGGAAAGTACCAGGATGGGGTGTCCTCTTTTCAGGGAACAAGGAACAGTCTGGAATAAAAGCCTTTGCCTGTTTGATCTGAGGGGATAGGCTATACTGCCCCTTGGGATATGAAAGTTTGAACTTGTTTCAATGCCTCTCCCCACTTGTTCTGGGTACCCTCTTGGAATTGGGAGTTTGTTGAAGGAGAAGGAGAATTTGTATCCCTTGAGAAATGATCTTTAAGACCCATTGGTCCTTTGTTACAGAAAACCACTTCTCTTTGCAGAGGGAGACCCTTCCTCCTAGTTTTTGAGTGAAAAGAGGGCAGAGGAGGGAGAGGGATTCATTGAGAGTTTTTGCCATACAGGGATGGCTTAGAACTCCCTGCCTTTGGAGCAGAAGCAGGGATTCTCTGCTGTCCCTGGGATAGGAGTCTTGGTGGTCCATCCCTGTGGGGCTTACATTGCCCCTTGTCTTCTAGGGGCAGGAAAGGACCAGTGTTTTGAGGGAAAATTCCTGCTGAACCTAAGAGGTTGTACCTGAAGAAAATCTTTTACTGCTTGCATAGATTTTGCTTTGTCTTCCAACTTTTTAAGCACCTCTTCTGCTTTTTCTCCAAACAAGTGTTCTTTATCCAAAGATGCATCAAATAATTTAGATTTGACATGATCAGGGAGAGGTTGTTCCTTCAACCATGCATGTCTTCTAATGACAGATCCTGACACTGCTGCCTGGCTTGAGGCTTCTAGGACGTCATATCCGCAGTGTAAAGAGTGTTTAGCCAGATGAAAAGTAGAGTGCAGTCAATCTGCTAACTCTTTCAAATTGGCACAGTCAAGAAAGGTAGAAATTTTTGTTTTAAGTTTCAAAGTGTGTTGTTGATATTTTAACATTAGGAACTGAAAATTGAGTGCCCTGACAGTTAAGGTTGCAGAGGTGTATACTTTTTTTGTACCCCATCTGTCCAGAGCTCTGGAGTCCTTGTCAGGAGGAGTAGGATTCTTTGCAGAACTAGCCCTGGCTCCTTTAGGTCCCTGTGTAATAACCTCCGGGTCTGCAGCAGGATTTCTGTACAGGTATTTGTGAGAGTCCGGAACTCTGTAGTACCTGTCAGGTTTTCTGGGAACAGGCGGGAGGGAATCAGGAGTTAAGCTGGATTCATAGAAGACATCAACTACCTCTAAGATGGGGGGATGGACCAAGGGTCTATGCTGGGGCAGGTCTAGAAACGCTCTTAGTCTTTTCTTAGACTGAGGGAAGATCTGGGATTCCCAGTGGAAATGTTCCTTGAGGGTGTAAAGGGTTTCCCCAAAGGAAAGATCTTCTGGTGGGGAGGCAGACGGAATGGATCCCACTAAATCTGAATCCTCATATGCAGTAAGAGGTGGTTGTTCCTCTTCAAAATCTGAATAATCAGACTCCTCAGAATCCTGTTCTGTCAGAATTTCAGGGGAAAGGTCTCTTTTCCTTTTAGAAGGTGTGGCCTGACTACCCCTGATAAGGGTGGTAAGATCCTCTGCCACTTTAAGCATTTCAGCTTGAGGTGGTGGAGGGGTAAAATGGTGGCTGTTGGTAATTTTCTTAGGAGTGGCCCTGCCTCTAGGCCTAAGAGTATCCATCTGTCTCAGAGAAACGGTAGTCGGAGGAAAGGATGCCGGTTTTAGTCTAGGTTCGGTAGTACGAAAGACCACCTCGGAAGCCAGTGCCTGTGTCGCAGTTCCGGACCCAACCGAGGCAGACACAAGCAAAGGCTCGGAAGACTAAGACGACTTCTGCAGCATACCAGACTCCGAAAGGGTCTTAGTAGAGGCCTGCGAATGTCTCGAATTGGGCATCAGGGGCTGTGAAGACACCTCAATGAATTCCTGAGAACTGATGATATACTTAGCGGTGGAGTCATCAGAAGGTTTGGTCTTGTGTGGTCTGTCTATCTTTATCCTTACATTTTTTCGGACTGTCTATGGATTGCTGGCTGACGGATGCCATTTCGGAAGACGAAAATACCCGGCTATGAAGAGAGCTCTATGACCAATAGTTCTTGTGTTAAAGAGGGCATAAAATTGGCAATGGGGGACGTCGTGGTCTGGGCCTAAACAAGTGACACAGTAAGAGTGGAAGTCTCGGTGCAATATTTGCTTTCCACAGGCGAGACAATTGATAAGTTTTTTGGACATTGGTTAGTGCAAAAAAAAAAAAAAAAAAAGGATCCCCAATGGGGTACTTGGCTTTAGACGTTTTCAGCTGTAATTTGAACTGTGGAAGCAACCGACCAGCACACTTGCGAACTGCTTCTGCTACGGGCTCCACGGCAAGAAAGACTGATGCAATGAAGTCGGCTGCCTTCCTTTACAGCACCAACAACCTGATGTCAGCCAGCAAGTGACAGCAGCCGACGCAGAAACACTGACTTTTATTCGGGCCGGCCGAGGGCTACCACAGCAGGGAGAACCCACAGGTGATGACTGCAACAGTGAAACATGAAGAACATCTTCTGCTCGCACTTCTTAAAACCGGAAGGGCCTTTTTCTGACAACACTAAGTATAAAATATAAGAAAAGAAAATATTTATTTGTTTTTTTAATTAGGAAAGGAAAAGGAATAAACAATGGTACAAAGAATTACCATAAATTAGTGTAATGGCAAGAAATGAAAACTACCACCAACAACGGTAAAAACAGGGAGGATTTATAGAAATTAAAAGGATAAACTATTATAGACAAATGGAAATTTGAAAACTCAGTGCTTTATCGAATTGCTTGAGAGCTGAAGGCGACCATATCTATTCACAAAAGCGGCAACTAGACTGGGGTATGTTAGGGGTTGGTGCCTTACAGGTAATGGAGGAGCTCGAGAACTTTTTGGTGGCCACCAGCTAAAGTAATGACCAAGTCAGAACAGTTGAGGACAGAAAGAAAGCGGACATCAAATCATGTATTTACAATGGTATGTGGAATGAATCCTGCCAGCAGCATTAGCATGAACTGTACATTCGCTAGTTAAGACAACAAGCTTTATATAAAATTTACAAATGGAATACATTTTTGAAGACAATGGAGATGAATGCTCTCAATTTGACTGAGGTACAGAAACAGAGAGAAAAGTGATCACAACAAAGCTGAGATAATAACAAAGGGTCTCATCCTTTAGATGCAACTATTCCATTCTACAATCATTCATGCCTTCCCAGGTGAACTTAGGCAATTGTCAGTGAATTTGTTACGGTTTAGTGACATTTCCTTCTTCCATCCTGCATCTCAACCCACCTAACAAGTGGGCACTGCAACAGTCCTTGCCAACAAGCTCAGTCATACAGTGCCTGCCCAGCTGAAGCACCTTTACACTTTCCCCTTGGGGAGTATTAGTGGAGTAGCATGGAACGAACACAGAAGCAAGGTACTGATGACAACAGTATGTGACAAATGCATCTGACTTCCAAGTGATGGCTTTGTATACTATCACTGTGTAGCATCCTCTTGTTATAATTTATAACTAAAGATCTACATTTTACATGGCTATTTAATACCAACATAACATTCTGCACTACTCTGTCTGGATCATGGTTGAAAACTGCTTCAGGACCAGACCATCTATCTGTTAAATAAATATACAGATAAATACATTTGTCACAATATAGCCATTCCCATGTATGTAGTCCTCAGTAAAGCTGAAGGAAAAAAGACGTTTTACAACCGTGAAAAAAATGCTACTCTCAATTAATTCTGGTGATCAAACTCAAGACAACAGGACTGCTTGCATATGTTACAAGTCTGAAGTCATGGTCAATGGGCTGTGCTTTTACTTAAACATGCTATCAAGCAGACTGAGTGAGCTACGTCATACTCACTGTTAACAGGGCATGGTATTCCCCATTCCCCATATAACAACGCTGGCCAAAACTTATCTCCTTCCAGCCTGCTAGCACTGCTTATTCAAACCAGGTCACCAGTGTCACAGCTCTCACCTGAACCAAAAGGTCTTCTATTTAAAACCACTAGTCTTTGTCACAAATGTGAAGGACTCATAGGAGTCACAGGCGAATACTAGGCTAACTGCTCTGAGGGTTATTTTAAGCCTAGCCAATTACCCAAGGTCAGAATCAAACCCTACACCATGTGTATATGAGGTGAAGACCTTAACCATTATGCCAAATCCACCCCAAGACAAAGGTTACAGAACTATTAAGAGAAGACACACGGAGAGGACTGCACTTTCAAAAATTAACTGAAATACCAAGCACAAGTAACTCAAGAAAAGTATTCCCAAGCAATCAGCTGAACAAATGGTACAGTACAGGATGCCTAATAACGGTCATTAAAACACTAAATGAACATTAGGGAGTTGCTGAAGAGTTGTGACTAAAACAGCTGAACCAAATAGGTCAATGACAAAAAATACTGTTTTGCCTAATATGCCAAACAACCAGAAAGGACACAAGGAAAAAGAGAATGTAAGGATGCAAAACAAGAGTGTGGGAAAGGAAAATCAAATACTGCTAGGAGGAAGTTCTAAACTGGCTCAAAGAAAGGAAAATTTAGCTGAAGTACAAGGAATGTAATTTCTGATGAAAGCCAATTTCATGGAAATGCCACTTTTCCAGCCAAGGCATTTCAAAAGAAAAAAAAAATCCACACTTCAGACATTACATGTGACCCAAGGCACAAAATGCACCTCCCCCTTAATATTGGTACCTAGAAACAAACCCTTACACAAAATGTTGTGACTCAAGCACCGATTACAGAACACAGGCTGGACTGGCCTGAACAAAATATACACAAATCATCACACGGAAATCTACCACTTCACTGTCAGACCATATATTTTCAGTCTTACTGCATCACTAGATTATTTGTCATGATTCATTATGCTAGGTATACCTAAAACAACTACAAAAAAAAAGAAGTCAAGTCTTACCATAACGTTCCATTTGTGTTTTTGATCTTCATCCATTCATCACTGATGGGTTTGGTTCAGAGCCCTCGGAACAGAGTCGGCCTTATACCAAAGCTCGTGCCAGCCAAAAACTCTAGCTAAAATTTACCCACAATCCCCTTCTATGTTACCTCAGATCGAGTTTACCCTAACAAGTAAAGCAGAGGCAATCTCAGAGCAAAAACCTTAGCCCAGGAAGTGGACCCAAAAATCCACCAGGAGCCTCTAGGAGGGGGAATGGAGGGTGGGACGTGATGAATGGATAAAAATCAACAACACAGATGGAACGTTATGTTAAGACGCAACTTCTTTATCTGATGATGTTAATCTTCATTCCATTCATCACTGATGGGACAGAGTCCCCAGCTACCTTATATCCATGAGTGGCCTTAAGAAGAACATTCCTGAGCACCACTGAACCAAAGGACACCTTTCCCCTTGGAGACCAGATCCAACTTGTAATGAGTGATAAAGGTACTGGGAGAAGCCCACGTAGCTGCTGCACAGATGTCGTCCACTGAAGCTCTGGAGTGGAATGTCACAGAAGTTGCCACTGATCTGGTGGAGTGAGCCCTGATGTTTTTTCCTTTCTAGGTTATAAATGAAAGTTATGCAGTCTGAGTCATTTGGATAGTGTCACTTTAGAGACTGGCTTTCCCATTTTTGGACCAGAAAAAGAAATAACTGGTTATAACTGGTCTGATTTCCTGATTGTCTTTGTTCTGTCTAGGTAAAACCTCAATCGTCTGTGAACATCCAGTAAATGTAAACAATACACTTCCTTGTTGGAAAAGTTAGGAAAAAAAAAAAAAAAACACAGGAAAATCAGTTGTCTGATTAATGAAAAGCTCGGAAATTACTCTGGGCAGGATGGAAGGATTGGTCTGTAGTGATACTCTGTCCTTATAAAAAATAAAATAAGGACACTAGATACAAAGAGCTGGTAGGTCAGAAATGCATCTGGCCGAAGTAATAACCACCAGAAAGAGGGATTTCCAGGACAGAAACTTTATATCACACATGGCTGCTGGCTCGAAGGGGGGCCGTGTCAAAGACTGCAAGACAAGTGTCAGACTCCAGGGTTCTGTGGGCTGCTTAACTGGGGGTCTTGTATAATAGAGTCCTTTCAAAAAGGTTTTGCTCAGATGAGAGATTTAGAAGGCGTCACCAAAACCATTATGAAAATTCTAAATGGCAGCTAAATGGACATGAATAGTTGAAGCTGCGGCACCCTCCTCGAAAAAATTAGGTAGGTACTGGAGTACAGCAGAGATGGGTGCAGAAAAAGGATCCAATTCTCTCAGTCAAGACCAAACTGAAAATCTTTTCCATTTGTCAGCATAAAGTTTTCTGGTGGATGGTTTATGCGCAGCCAGAATAATGTCACATACTGGAGAGGAAAGATTACAATGACTCGCAATCACTGGAAGTGGAGAAGCTAAGCTGTGAGCTTGAGACTGGTCAAGTTTGGGTGGCTCAACTCTTGGGGGTGAGACATCAGATCTGGAGTTGGATCCAAGATCCACGGTCTGCAAAGAAGATGAGGCCAGAGAAAGGGAAACCATACCTGTCGAGGCCAAAAGGGGGCTATGAGGATCATTGTGCTTTTCAACCGAAGAGCTTTCTTCAGAACTAGAGGAATCAGAGGAAAGGGAGGATAAGCATAAAGAAGTCCCGTGGGCCAATCGTGGATAAATGCATCCCTCGGGGACTCCCCTTGTGGGGGAATTAGGGTGAACTAGTTGCTGCATTTGTGGTTAGACGGGGAGGCGAATAGGTCGCAGCAAGGCTGGCCCCAACAGCTGAAGATCTTCGCCGCTAAGTTGGGGTCGAGGGACCACTTGTGAGGCAGGAGTATGCACCTGCTCAATTTGTCTGCAATCACAGAGTTTGCTGGGATATGCGTTGCTATCAGAAAGCAGTTGGAAGCTATTGCCCATTGCCAAACTCTCATGGCCTCTCAACATAGGGGATAGGACTTGATTCCGCCTTGTTTGTTGATGTACCAAACTACTGACATGTTGTCCGACTGGATAGCAACTGTTCTAGAAGGAAGGGCAGTCTGAAATGCTTGCAATGCTAAAAGCACTGCCCTCAGGTCTAGAACATTTGTATGCAGATTGGCCTCTAGATCAGACCATGTGCCTTGGACAGTCATAATCCCCCCCCCACCCTATCAGAGAAGCGTCCATGGTCACAATGGCGCTGGGCTGAGGGGGATAGAAAGGTCAGCTCCAAAGTGCAGTGTCTGGCTTCATCCACCAAGATCGATACAGTTTGCAATGATTTGTAATATGAATCTGGGAAGACAACGGTTGTTGATTTGGATACCATTGGGTCAACAGAAGCTAGTGTAAGAGTCTCATGTGAATCCTTGCTAGGGGGTAGTATAGATATAGATGCTGCCACTGACACTAGCAGCAGCAGGATCTGTCGAGCCAGGACCAAGTCATGACAGTGTGTCACTCGGAGCTGGATTCTTAGTCTTTAAAGCCTGTGATCCAGGAGAGAGATCAAGCAAGAGCGGGTATTGAACGTTACCCCTTATAAACTCCAGGGTCTGGGTTGGAGTTAGGTTGGACTTTTCCCAGTTTATGGATATTCCCAGGCGATGTGCTAAAGAGAGGGTGTAATGCAAGGCTGTTACCAGTAGATGCTTGGTGGGGGCGGTGTGGAGCCAATCGTCCAGATATGGAAACACCCGTAATCCTTGCAGCCTGAAGTGAGCTGTCACTGCTGCTATGCATTTGGTGAACACACTGGGGGCTGTAAAGAGTCCGAAGGGCAAGGCACGAAATTGGTAATGACTGGCTCCCAGCTGCAAGCGAAGGAACCTTCTGGAGCATTTGTCCATCTTGATGTGGTAATATGCATCCCGAAGGTCTATCGAGTACATCCAACCGCCTTCCTCCAGAAAAGGGAGAATGGACTGAACAGTGACCATTCAGAATTTTGTCTGGCTGATGAACTTGTTTAAACAGCTGAGGTCCAAAATTGGCCTCCAGTACCCTGTCTTTTTTGGCACCAAAAAGAAACCTGAGTAACATCCAGATCCTATCTGGTCTGGTGGGACTTTCTGGATGACTCTTTTTAAGTACAGCTTTTCTATTTGTAGAGCTGCTTCTTCTCTTAGACTGGGTGGAATGTCTGGGATTCGCTTTGGAGGTTTTGGGTAGGAGTCTAATGGGATTTGGTAACCTCTGGATAGTATCTTCTGCACCTAAGAGTCTGTGGTAATAGACAGCCAGGCATTGGGGTGCAGAGAAAGACGTCCCCAGACTGCTTCCAGAGGAAAGCAATTAGGCTGCTCTTCAGGAGCGTTGATAGGGCTGTCGAGAGAAGGAATCACTGGAGCCCTGATTACGTGGACCCCCTCTGCCTCTGTAGGAGCATCTTCCGGAAAAGTTGCCCCCTCTGCTTCTGGGGTTGAACTCACCACGTGTGTCACGAAAAGGACCCTGAGACTTTTTGTACCACAATTTCCAACTTCACTGGTTCCTGGAAAAAGAACACTGAGGAGTGGAGAAACACCAACTGCAGACAGGGTCTTATCATCCTGCTCACACATGGCCAACGTATCCGTGACTTTAGGGCCAAACAGGGAAGACTCTTACACTGGAGCGTTAACGAAGGAAGACTTAAAAGGATCCGCAAAGTCACACAGGCGCATCCAAGCGTGACATCTCATAACTACGCCTGAACCCGCAGCTCTAGCCATTCCTTTTGGTTGCATGTGAAATTAACCTCATGGATGAATTAGAAATTGATTTCAGGGTCGCTAGCTCAAGGCTACCTTTTCATTAACCTCGTCAGACACCTTTCCTGACAGAGTACCAGAGAGTTTGGAAATGAGGTCTCTCTGGAGTCTGGTGAAATGTGCCAGGTAGTTCAAAGACAGAATAGCAAAAGTCGATGAAGAAAAAACTCGCTTTCCCAGTCTGTCCACCGCTTGGGACTCCCTGGTAGGGGGATGAACAGTGTGGCTGTCCTCAGCGAGCTCTTTCTTGGTGGCTGCCGCCACAGCATCTACTGGTAGACCTTTTGACCAATGTGGATGTCCTTCAGGGGGAGAGAGGATCTTATCTGGTCTCTTGGGGATTGCTTCAGCAGCATCATGGTTCTTCCAGGCGTGCTGCACCACAAGCTGGACCAACTCGTCTGCAGGCAGGGTCACCCAGGAGGTAGATGGTCTAGTACAAAAAGCCTGCAGAAAACCAGATTCCTCCGAGGAAGGGTTTTTGGGCTTCCAATCACCCCTCTGTTTCAAGATCTCCAGGATGTCTCCGAAGGAGATATCTTCAGAGGAGTGATCGTGGGGACCCTTCCCCTTCATCGTAATCCGTATCCTCAGTGAGGGACTTCTCGGGGGAGTCCATGTGCTTCCTCTTGCATGATTTTTTCTTGGGAACCTCCTCAGTGGGAGCTTCTGAGGAGGACCAGTAGGAAAGGGCACCGTGCAATAGGGTCTCCTGAGTCTCCCATGCTTGATCCATGACATTGGCCTGTGACAACTGCAGCACAGGGGAGGACGTAGGGGTTCCAACACTACAGGCTTGCTCACAGAGGCAAGAGTCCTCTCCATCACCTGGAAGGTAGGGCCGCCTGAAGAGGAATGGGAGCCTGGAATCGAAAAAGACAACCTCAGAACCGGGGTCACACCCTACTCTGTTGAGCTCGCTCCCAAGAGTGGAGCCTCATGCTGGACAGGTACAGACAGGGCTCCTGGCACTGTGGACGGTAGCTTAGAAAGGGTCGGCGCCGAACTCGGAACTGAGGAGCCTGTAGTCCAATCCTGGGACTGAGGAAGACCCACTTCCAATGGAACCGAAGGCCAAAGGGTCGACTCCGGGACGAAGGGAGAACCACTATTGGCACCGAAGCAGTGTGTGCTGAGAGAGGCATCGAAACCTGCAAAGAGGATGACGGAGGAGAGTAAGACAGAGTCCGTGAAACAGAAAACCCAAATCCTAGAAGGGACTGGGATTTAGAATCAGAAGGAATCCCCCTGGCTGTCAGCAGCTGGTCCACAAGGTGCACCACTTAGAGTTCGGAGAGGATCCTGGTGAATCTAGTGGATATCCCTGAAGGGGACTCTGGACACTCTAAGAAGGGACTGTAAGCCTGGCCCATGAAAGGGTCCACAGACAGGAAATATGGGTCCGTGCTTGCTTGTCTAACACCACCACCATCTCCATTTTCGAGACGATATGGGTAGCAATGACCATCTGAGGTATAGGAGCCATGGAAAGGCTTGGAGTCGTAACTGGGGTTGAGGTCAAAGTTTTTGTATCAGTTATAGTCTGTGCCATAGACGTTTGTCGGTGCCGAGGGAGTCAGCGTCGACACTACAGATGGTACCCGAAGACGGTGCTGTAGACGAAAACTTCCACCAGAGGGTGAGGAGGGAATGGAATGTGGCCTTTTTTTTCTCCTTCTTAGGAAGGAGTGACCCCTCAGACACAGAGAGAGCCTCTGAGAAGGACGATTTGAGAAGGTCCTTTGAAATCCATTTATTTTTACGCTCATTCAAGGTGCACGAGTTAAACCCTAGACAGACTCAGCAAGGGGGTTGTACAGAGAGATGAGGCAAACCCAAACAGTAAACACAATCATCATGAGAGTCACTATTAGACATTTTACTCCCACACTTCAGGCATTTTTTAAAGCCTTAAGTGCCCTTTTTATCAGACGTATTAATACTAACAAAAAAAAAAAAAATACAATAGAAGGAAACGATAGATTACCACAACCAAACATGGCTACAAGTAGCTAGAGAGTAGGAAAAATACCAACAATGGTGTTTAAAGGATTACCACAGTGGGTAGAGAGAAAGGAGTGCACCAACGATGGTACAAAAGATTACCAACAGGTAACGGACAGGAAAGACTTAGCAATACACAGGTATAGGAAAGTATACACAAAGCAAAGTAATACACTATTTGAAAAACACTTATCTATTTAGAAATAGTGACATATCCAAAAATATCAAAAACTTCGCTGACAGCTGGCTTGAACGCGGCTTTATGGCAATGCAGCAAATGAGATGGGAGGTAACAGGGAGAAGGGGACTGTAGGTAAATCTTAGCTCAAGAGTTGTTTGGCCGGCACGAGCTTTGGTATAAGGACGACTTGGTTCCGGAACCGGAACTTGCTCGGAACCGAACCCATCAGTGATGAATGGAATGAAGATTAACAACATCAGATTGTAAGTTCTCTGCAGAGACAGAACAGCAACTGAGCACACTATGGTCTATTAGCTGACATGGCAAAATTATCCCAGGGATCTTAAGATCTTCTAGCAAGGAAAAAAAGAAATGACGTACGTACTTACCATAAAGTTCCATGTATGTTGTCCATCTCTGCCTTTATTGTCAATGATGGGATCGGATCCACCTTGGGCCTTTAACAAAAGCTCGAGGCATTCAGCAAAGCATGTGGGCACTGTACCTTACCCATAATGCAGTTCCCTAACTCCCCCAGATCTTGCTTGCTGCTCTGAGAAAGACATGGATGTTCTTCGTGTTTCACTGTTGCAGTCATCACATTTGGGTTATCTGCTTGCAGTAGCCCTCAGTCAGCCTGATCAACAAAGTCTCGGGTCCTGCGTCTGTTGCTGCCCCTTTTTCCATGACATCAGGTCGTCAGGGGTATAAAACATGCAGCCGACGCCATTACATCAGTTTTTCTTGCCCCAGATGTCAGGTGCCCCCCTAATGGGAAGCAATTAAATCTATAAACATACAAGGTTATACCTCCAACAGAAAAGCAAATACACCAAAAAGCTTTTGAGCATAGTAAAGTAGAGTAGAGGTATAGCCCAAAAAAAAGGGGGGCTGGAGGGAGGGTAACCAGGACTGCAACAGTGAATACACTAACTACATTTATGGTAAGTGTACACAACTGTACTATGTTCTTCGTGTTTCACTGTTGCAGTCATCACATCTGGGTAGATTCCCAAAGCAAAGGATGGTAGGAGGAATTTAGATAGCATTAGGACCAGCTATAAGGCCCTGCAAGACTGCAGTGGCAAAGCCAGCTCTGGATTTAGAGAAAATTGGCAGATGGTAATGCTTGGTGAAAGTATGTACAGAACTCCAGGTAGCAGCTTCTAGGATGTCACTGGTAGGGATGCCTCTGAGAAAGGCTGTAGAGGTAGATGCAGCCCTGGTTAAGTGGTGTCTGATTCCCTGTGGGATAGGTTTTCCATGGTGCTTGTAGCAGAAATAATTTAAATGGCCTATCCATTTGGAAACTGTTTGCTTTGAAATAGTCTTCCCCTCTGCCCCTGCAGCAAATGCCACCAGCAGTTGGTCAGACTTCCTTTGAGGTTTAGTCCTGTCCAAATAGAATCTAAGTTGTCTGTGCACATCTAAGGAGTGAAGTATCCATTCCCCTTTATTCTGTGGGTTAGGAAAGAAGGTTGGCAAATGAATGGGCTGATTAAGGGCCACAGTGGACACCACCTTGGGCATGAAGGAGGGGTTGGTCCTGAGGGACACCCTGTCTGCATGAAAGATGATGAAAGGCTCCACTGCCATGAGGGCCTGTAATTCAGATAACCTTCTTGCTGAAGTGATTGCTAAAAGGAAAGCTGTTTTCCAAGAGAGGAATTTTAAATCTGCAGTGGCAGCTGGCTCGAAAGGAGGAAGGGTGAGCTTTTCTACTACAAAGTTAAGGTCCCAGGCTGGAGTTGGGGCTCTCCTGGGTGGTCGTAGATTTTTGGCCTCTCTGAGGAACTGCTTAAGCAGTGGATGAGAGAAGACGGGAGGTTCTGTGCTATAATGAGCTGAAATGGCTGCAGCGTGAATTTTGATGGAAGAGAATGACAGGCCCTTGTGAAGCATCTCAGTTAAGTATTGTAAAATAAAAAGGGACAGCAACTGACACAGGACCCAAGACTTTGTTAATCAGGCCGACTGAGGGCTACTGCAAGCAGATAACCCAAATGTGATGACTGCAACAGTGAAACACGAAGAACATCTGGGGAAACCAAGCAGTTAGCTTGAGAGTCTGTAGCTTGGGGTGCACTAGTGACCAAAAAGAAAATAGGGAAGCAGCCTTCAACACTTAAACCACAAAAAAAATTAAGCAGTTCAGAAGGCCTCAAAGAACCACACTCCAAAGATGCCCGAAAATATATAAATACACCTTTTATTTTCACAAACACTCAGAAAAATACATTTTACTCCACAGACTTCATCAGATGAATTAAACAGAACAGAAAAACAGCCCTCTTATACCAGTGACGAGTTTTTGAATTCACCAATCAAGTGAAGTCATGAATATTCATAAAAATCTGTCACCATTTACTCAAAACACTATAGCTAAGAACCACTTCTAAACACAGTCTAACATCAACACATTTGCATCTAACATATAAAATCCTTTAATCAAAAGACTACTCTTGAATTTGAATAGAACTGCAAAAACTGTTGGAAGACTAATAAAAAATGCACATCAAAAAATAAAGTATTAAAAAACAGTTTAAAAGAGGCTCACAAATTACAGAATTGTCTCCATCTGGTGACCAAAAGTCAAACTACACTTACAAAGTAATTTAAAAACCTGAAGTCCCTTGTGCATGGGATAATTTGGACCTCTAACAACAGTTATATTTTGATATGTAATATACATAAACACACACAAAAAAAATATTTTGGCACGAGAAAAAAAAAAGGAAAAAAACCTTCTGTATTATTCTATATTATAATTTTGCCACTCGTAATTTCAAAAGGGGGGGCAATGGAAATATTTACATTAAGTCCAGGGGGACTACTAGCATTCAGGGAAACCTGCCAGAACAACTCACTATATTCCAAGCAGGTTTCCCCCAAGGACCATCCCGGACATCAGAGACTTTCTCAAGAACAAAAAAAATAGAAAATTTGCATCACTACAAGTTAATGTGTTTGTACAAGGCGTTCCTTTCATTAGTCCTAATATCGTACATGTGTTCGTATATATACGCCTTTTGAGCTTCTGCTCAGTTTTGCCTATATAGAAGGCTGGGAAGGCAACACATGTAATTAGATAATTTGAGAAACCTGTCTGCGTATTTCTCTTTCCCTGCACTCCAAGTTTAAAAGAACCAGAGTTCAAAATGTAACACTGTGAGCAGGCACCACATTTAAAAGTGCCTGTTCTTTTGAGATTCCCCTTGGTGGGTGCTTTGACCCATTCAAAAAAGTTTTGTGGGTAGACTAGCAGCTTGAAAGATTTTTGGCTGATGCGAGCTATACATCAGCCGGGATCGGTTCCAAGAATCCGAACTGTAACCAGAAGTCAAGAATAGATGAAGAATGACATCATCAGATCTGGAGCTAGACTCTGTGAAAACACCTGGTGCAGTGGATGGCCCAAAAGGTAAGGCAAAGAAAGTACAATTGTGTAAAATCTTACTATAACAGTAGATGTCCTTTTCTTCACTGTTGCAGTATCCTTCACAACAGGATCTCCCACCAAGGATAGCCTAACATCTGGCCAGTGTATCAAAGCTTTTAGATCTTGTATGTACCATACATCAGACACACTTCAAAGCGAGAAACCAAAGGAGGATTCAAAGGCTGACAGTCAGAAATCGCTGACAAATGGGCTTTACAGAACAATAGGCTAAGCCAGACTGGAGCAACTCACACAAACAGGAGAGAACCAGAGGGACCACCATCCCCCACTGAAATGGATGCTGGTTACGAGCATGGTACCAGACAGAAAATCTCCCTCCATTTTGACTCAAGACCGTCTGGTAGCAGGTTTTCTTGCCTCCTATAAAACCCTGAGCACGTCTTCATAAAAGAGGTGCCTAAAAGGGATCAAAGCCTCATCACCCACAGTGTCAGCTGAAGAGTGGACAAGTGAGGATGAATGAGTGACCCCTTGTCCTGTGTGAAGTGGTCCAACCGGTGAGTTAATTTGTGATGACAGCCCCAGCCAGATGCATTAGGAGGGGAAACCAGTGCTGTCTTGGCCAAAGGGGAGTAACTTAGCTCTATCTTCTGCAGGGCTCTTGAGGCAGGGGAAGAGGAGGGAAGGCAAAGCATTGAGAAACATCCCTTTCCAAGGAAAAGAAAAGGCGTCGGTCTTCCACACCAGATGACATGGCAGTCTGGAAAAGAAATGAGGGCGCTGCCTGTTCAGACAGGAGCAAAAAGCTCTACCAGAGGAAAACCTCACCAATGGACATTCGTGAGCCTGTGTTTTGGACCTGCTCTAGGGGTCTGCCACTAAATTGTGCTCTGAGGGAATATACACTGCCTCAAAAGTTAACTGATAACAGAGAGCCAGATCCCAGGCCTGAAGAGCCAACCCGCAGAGAAGGTAAGGCTTTGTGCCCTCCTGCTTGCTGACATACCATATCGCTGTGGTGTTGTCCGTGTAAACCTTCAGGGGGCCTGGACAGAACATGGGGTGAAAAGCCTGAAAGGCTAGAATCAGAGTTTTCATCTATTTGACACTGTTTTGGTTTGCCTTCTGATGGGTGGGCCAAAGACCTTGAACTTTCAGATGACCACAGGAAGTCCCCCACTCAGTGACTGAAGACTTGGTGAATAGTTCTTGAAAAGGGACCCAAGGTTTGAAAGGGCAGACCTGGCTTGAGGGACAATTGCTAAATCCACCACTCAAATTCCAACTTTAGACACGGAAGGAGAGGCACACAAATCCAGATGGTGGCAATGCTGAAGCCATACTGATCTGAGGTACCACTGACGCTTCTCCACGTGCAGTCTAGCAAGAGGGGAGCATTAACACAGAAGAAGCCATGAATCCTAGGATTTGGAGAAGCTCTCTGATTGCAAGAGCAGGCAGAGGAAGAAGAGACTGAAGGAAAGCTGTCAAGGACAGAACTTTTGGAAGTGGAAGAGGCCAACATTAGCACTGTCTGAATCCTGCAACCTAAATGAACATGATCCTGAGAAGGTGTCATGACAGACTCTTTGAACGTTGATACTGAACCCCAGACTTTGGAGGAGAGACATCATGAACTCCAGATCCTGTAACAGGCAACTGGGAGAAGGCCCCTGAAGCAGCAGGTTGTCTACATAAGGAAAGATCTGAATGTCTTGGAGCCTGCAAAAGGCAATCACAGGAGCTAGGCATTTTGTGAATACCCTTGGGGTAGTAGAGAGGCCAAATGGCAAAGCTGAGAACAGAAAATGTGAGGAAGAAAAACGTATGAAAACTCTATATTCCTATTCAACCTGTTTTCAGAAAAGTTAAGTATTCTTCAGATCCAAGGTCACCAGAAAAGCCTGGGTTAGTGCAAGACTAAATAGGGTTTGAAGAGTAAGCATCCGAAAAGGAATTTTGAGAAAGGTGGTATGCAAGGAGAGATCCATAACAGATCTCCAGGTGCCCTCCTTTCCAGAGACCAGGAACATTCTGGAGTAAAATCCTTTACCTACTTGTGAAGGAGGGACAGGCTGAATAGATCCCAGGTCTACCAGGAACCCAAGGACCTCAGAGAAATTAGGAAGTTGTTCCAGAGGAGGTTGGGGAATTCCTCAAAAGAGGGAGAGACTTGCACAGCATGAAGTAACCCTGATGGATGACAGAATCTAAAAATCCAAAGTGATGATATGCTACTTTGGAAGACAGAGGGAGAGATGAAAGTACAAGGAACCTGACGAAAAGGTAGGGGGTGCAACATGTAAAACAGGAGTAGGCTTGTCAGATAAAGGAGGCTTCTGAGCCACAGCAGCCTGATTAAGACTTAGCAGGAGAAGCTCGCCTACCATCCTTCCTGCCTTTGGTAGACTAACAACACTGCCTGCAGACATAGGATAATTCCTCTAGAACTTGGTGGAGACAAAAACAAGTTTAAGATCCTGCAAAGCTTTACTTTTTTCTTGAAAAGAGATAAACATATCAGTGGCATTAGTCCCAGAGTTTTATTATCCAAAGGAGCATCCAGCAACTTGGCCTTAATGTTTTCAGATAAAGACTGCAGGTGAAGTCAAGAACACCCCATGACAGACTCAAAGGCAGCTGCTCTGAAGATGCATCATAGTTACACTTGATAGAGTGAAAAGCCACCAGAGAGGATGAACCTAAGAGACAGAGCAGAATATTCTGCTTCAGAATCAGGGAGGTTGGAAATAACCTGACAGGTCTGGGTAATCAAGGCCAGAGCATATGTGGTCATGTGGGTCTGGTAATTGATGGCCTGAAAGGCCAAAGTAGTAGTAAGTAGTATAAACCTACTTCCCAATTGTCTCCTTTGCTCTACTATCCTTATCTGAAGGCAGAAGTCTGGAAGAGGGCAAAAGTTTAGAAGGCTTGTTGGAGGAGAATGACATCATAGCAGGGTCAGCAGGACATAAATTGATAATTTTCAGGAACCTTATAGAACCTGTTGAGGTTTCTTTGGAGCAGGAGGCTGGAATCTGGAGACTCAGAAGCAGCTATAAAAGATGTTGAACAAAGCAGCCAACAGGAGGTGCTGCAGAAGGTTTAGTGTGTCCACCTGAAGCAGCTCATAACTTTTCTGGACATCAGACACTTGAGGAGAATCCCACTTAAAGTACTCCATTATTCTATCTTTAGTGTCTACAAAAGAGAATTCCTTAAAAGGAAACTTATGGTTCTGATGAAGGCATCTGGTAAGAGTAGGAAAGGGGCCCATCATCAGACTGAATCCTCAATCAGAGGAATCAGGATCTATAGTCCATCTGGAAGGCGCAGAAGTCCAAGGAGGAGTAGGCACAGAAACCCCTTAGGGAAACTTCAGAGCCATTAAAACATTAAACAGGCCCTGAATAAACTCCTGTCATTCCTTTGAGGATCCTTAGAGCACACAAAAGTATGCTTAGTCTTAGGGACTTCAGCCCTGACAAACACTGGAGGTTACAAACGAAACACACCACCCAGTAAATAAAGAATAACCACGAAACTGCAATCACACCAACGTATTTTAATTTAGGTCGCTCGTCTTGACAGTGCAAAAGACTTCATCAGAATAAAACATAATTTGAACAGCCACCTTATATACCATTCACAAACACCTGACTAGACAACTACAAATTTTCATTCCACATTTAAAGATATAGTATAGTAAAACTCTGCATGAAATTGTCTATACAAAAAGTTAAAAATACATAACATATAAACACATATAACAATTTTTGCTTTTCTGTATGGTTTTGTACAAAATACCATGCTAAAAATTACGGAATGTATTCAACAAGAATTTTTTTTTTTTTTTAAATACGTTGTATGTTAAAACATATAAAACTGAAATGGTTTAATATTCAGAACTGGCTTTTAGTTTTAACACACACTGAATGGAACATTGGTCATTCAGTCCAGGAGGGGTAACTGCATTTAGTTTAAGCTGCCATTGCAGTTCCCTGAACTCCCAAAAATTCATTATATGACCCCCCTCTCTGTCCCAAATCTACATGGTCAATCACCGCGAATTTGAAAGTATGTTGTGGAAAAATAATCACATTTTGCCAGAGCGTTGTTCCTGCCTCTCTTTCTAATACTATAAACATGTTGATAAATCCTAGTATGGAACTGTTTGAGAGTTTTTCACATATAATATGCAGGACATTGTTGTCAAGATGCCAAATATACCACATCCTGCGATTTGCAACTATAGTTCCTTTTAGGTTTTCCGGACCCGTAATTATGGACATTAACTGAGTTACATTCTAAAATGTATTAACATTGAGTACAGGACCCACACTTAATCATCTTGCCCACTGAATTAGTTGTCCCTGCCCTTTCCACCATGTTTTTTATACATACATCCTTCTGGTACACTATTTGTGGTCTCTCCCCCACAACTTATGTTGGGGGTCCACCGAGAAAATTACCCATTTTTTCTCAATTATATACGTCTTATATCGTAGAAATTAGAAGTTATGTACTTACCATAACGTTCCATCTGAGTAGGTGGATTCATTTGTCTGCAACCTGTGGGTTATGGATTCGATATTGGATCCGAACCGGCATGGTTTATCCAGCTATGGATCCGAGCTCCTAGCTCCTCCCCTCACCCATAATGCCCTGCTCTCCCTACATGACCTCAGATCAAGTTTGCCCTGAATCAAAATACCCTGGAAAGGGTAACACCTAATATGCAGGAAACTGACAAGGCTAGGGGGATAGGAGGGCGGGATGGTTGCAGACAAATGAATCCACCTACTCAGATGGAACGTTATGGTAAGTACATAACTTCTAAATCTGAAGTAGGAGATTCATTTGTCTGCAACCTGTGGGACAGAGTCCCCAGCTACCTGAATCTTGGCCGGCCGTCATGGAAGGATATTCCGGAGCACCGCGGAGCCAAAGGATGCGCTACCTCTAGATGCGATATCCAGCTTGTAATGAGAAATAAAGGTATGGGATGAAGCCCAAGTGGCTGCTGAACAAATGTCATCCAGAGGAATCCTAGCCTTAAAGGCCACTGAGGTAGAAACTGACCAAGTTGAATGGGCATGGACTCCCTCCGGTGCGGGCCTCCCAGAGGCTTGATAAGCTAGAAGAATACACTGCGAAATCCAGCGTGACAAGGAGACTTTGGAAATTGGCTTACCCAGATTGAATTTGGCAAAGGAAATGAACAACTGGTCGGATTGCCTATGACCAGCTGTCCTGTTAAGATAAAAATGAAGCTGCCTGTGAACATCCAAAGAATTCAGCTTGTATTCACCCTTGTTCTGGTATTTAGGAAAGAAAACAGGGAGGTTAATGGACTGATTAATGTTTGCTTCCGAAGCTACCTTAGGAAGAAAGGAGGGATTGGTCCTGAGGTATACACGGTCTGGATGGAAGACCAAGTAAGGAGGCTTTGAAGATAAGACTTGAAGTTCTGAAACTCTTTTGGCCGAAGTAATGGCTACTAAGAAAGCAGTCTTGAGGGATAAAAATTTAAGATCTACTGTGGCTGCAGGTTCGAATGGGGGAGCGGTCAAGGCCTGAAGAACCAAAGACAGATCCCAAGGAGGAACCACTTGCTTGACAGGGGGCCTAAGGAGAAAGGTGCCTTTAAGGAAGATTTTACACAATTTGGCAGACATAAGTGGACCAGAGTCATGACCAACATGATAGTGAGAAATGGCCGCAAGCTGCACTTTGACCGTGGAACTACTGGCACCATCATTAAAGAGAGTGGTTAGGAAGTCTAGCACCCGAGGAAGGGGAACCGTGAAGGGATCTAGACCTTGCCGCTCCGCCCAAATGGAGAATCATTTCCATTTACTGCGGTAAACTTTCCTGGTAGATGGTTATGAGCCGCTACCAAGATGGCCTTAACGGGAGACGAGATACCGGGAGTCCTAATTAGGAGTGGAACTGGAGCAGCCAAGCAGTTAGCTTCAGGTTGTCCAGATTCGGCGTTGATAGGTTCAATGGATGCGATATCAGATCCGGAATGGGATCTAGAATCCAAGGTGGATTCACCGAGTAAGACCTTAGGAAAGGGAACCAGATCTGTCGAGGCCAGAATGGGGCAATGAGGATCATTCTGCACCCCAACCGAGAGGCTTTCTGAAGAACTTGGAGCATCAGAGGCAATGGGGGGTAAGCATAAAGAAGACCGGGAGGCCAACCATGCACCAGAGCGTCTCTCGGGGAATCCCCTGGAGGAGGGATTAGAGCGAAAAAACTGTCGCACTTGGTGTTTAAGGGAGACGCAAAAAGATCGCAACAAGGAGTTCCCCACCGTGCGAAGATACGTTTCGCTACTTGAGCATTGAGAGACCACTGCACGTGGGAGAGAATGGTGCGACTGAGCTTGTCCGCCAGGATGTTGGACCGACCCGGAATATGCGTTGCGATGAGAAAGCGGTTGGTGGAGATCGCCCATTCTCACACTCTCATGGCTTCTCGACATAAGGGATAAGACCTGGTTCCCCCCTGTTTGTTGATGTACCAGACCACCGACATGTTGTCTGACTGAATCGCAATTGTTCCCAGGGGAAGAAAGGCCTGAAGTGCTCGCAACGCCAAGAGCACTGCTCTCATCTCTAGAACATTGATATGCAGGGAGGTCTCTGAGTCGTTCCACGTGCCTTGGACCGTCCTGCCTGCAAAATGCCCCCCCCCCACCCGAGGCGGGAGGCGTCCGTGGTCACTGTGGCGAGAGGGGGAGAAGCACAAAAGGGGCGGCCTCCGTGGAGATCCTGTGAGTGGAGCCACCACAAGAGGGACCGCTTGCAAGCCTTGCTGATCGCAATGGGATGATGCAGAGGGTAGAGCAAGGTAAGACCACTGAACTTGAAGTGTCCACTGAAGGACCCGCATGTTGAACCTGGTGAGAGGAAGAAGAGATATTGCTGCCGCCATGGACCCTAGAGCCCTCAGGACCAATTCCGCCGGAACAGAGCTGGAGTGGAGGATGGCCCACACCTGGAGTCGCAAATTCTGGACTCTGTCGGCTGTGAGGAAGGCTCTTAACTCCCTCGTGTCTAACCTGGCACCTATAAAATCTATCAACTGAGTAGGGGCCAGGTTGGATTTTGCTACATTTATCGTGATGCCCAAGCGGGGAGCTAGATGAAGAAAAGAATCTCGCGCCAATGATAGTAGATGCCTTGTTGGGGCGGAAGACCTGCACCCCCTGAAGCCTCAGGTGGGCCGCAACCACTGCTAATACTTTAGTGAACACCCTGGGGGCTGTGGTGAGACCAAAGGGAAGGACCCTGAACTGGTAGTGACTGGCTCCCAGCCGGAAGCGAAGAAACCTCCTGGAACGTCTGTCCATTAGTATGTGGTAGTACGCATCCTTGAGGTCTATAGAGCACATCCAGTGATTCTCTCCAAGAAGGGGGAGGATGGATTGCAAGGTGACCATCCGGAACTTCTCCTTGGGAACTGCCAGGTTTAACAGGGACAAGTCTAAAATTGGTCTTAGGTCCCCCGTCTTCTCTGGCACTAAAAAGAACCTGGAGTAGAACCCTGATCCGATCTGGTCTGGGGGGACGGGCTGGATGGCTCTTTTCCCCAACAGATGGCCAATTTCTGACGAAGCAGCCTCCCACTGACCGGGTGGAACGTCGGGGAGGGATTTAAATTTTGGAATGTGATGAAAGGGGATCTTATATCCTCTGGATATAATGCGGAGGACCCAGCAGTCTGATGTTATGGACTCCCATGCCGCTAGGTGCTCCGAAAAATGTCCCCCGACTGCCTCCAGAGTGGAGCAGTCGGGCAACCCTTCAGGGCTGCTGCGCGGGCCGTTCAGAGAAAGGTTCGCTGGACCCGAAGTTCCTGGGAGCCCCTCTGCCCCTGGGGCGGCGTCCTCCCTATCCTCCTCTGCCACGGAAGGACTGGTTGTCCGGAGCGGGTTGGGATTGCTGTGACTTCTGGAACCACATCTTCTGGCCCTTTTGGTTCCTAGAGTAGGACCTCTGGGGCACAGAGAAGCGGATTCCGACGGCAGACAGCGTCTTCCCATCCTTTTCGCTCTGGGTCAAGGTGTCGCGAACTGTCTTGCCAAAAAGGGCAGAACCATCGAAGGGGGCGTTCACGAAGGACGCCTTGAAGGGCTCCGTGAAATCGCAATGGCGGAGCCAGGCCTGGCGTCTCGTGACTAGGCCTACTCCTGCAGCTCTAGCGGCTCCCTCAGTAGCATGGGACAGCAACCGCATAGAGGTATTCGTCACGGATCGAAGAGTGGCCATACGGGTGGAGTGCAAGAGTTTGTCCTCCTCCGACATGGACTCAGGGGGGGGATGCAGCGTATTCCTTAATAAGATTGCGCTGCATCCTGATCACATGTGCCAAGTAGTTGAGCGCCCTCACTGAGAAGGTCACAGAACAAAACATTCGCTTCCCCAAGCGGTCCATCATCCGAGACTCCTTGCTCGGAGGGTGGACTGAGGGACTCTCCTGAGCGAGTTCCCTCTTGGTGGCTGCTGCCGTCAACATGGCATCTACAGGGGGCCCCTTACTCCAGTGGGCACGGTCTGCAGGGGGGCTAAGGATTCGGTCTGGCCTTTTGGGGATTGGCTCCACGGTGTCCGGTTCCTTCCACGCCCTGGTGGTAATGAGGTCCACCAGGGGGTCGGCAGGAGGGGACACCCAAGAGATAGAAGGGCCCGCTTCGAATGCCTCCAAGAACACGGACTCGTCCGAGGAAGACTTGGGGGCAGACCACCCCCCCCCTTATGCGAAGCATTTCCATGATGTCTCCAAATGAGACATCCTCAGGGGGTGATCTTGGGGAGCCTTCCCCTTCCTACAAATCCGTGTCTTCAGTTAAAGACTCGGGGGAGTCTATGTGCCTCCTTTTACACGTATGCTTGCGAGGGGCTTCCTCGGGGGGGCTGTCCGAGGAGCCCTCGCAAGCAGTGTCTTGTTCCAAAGGAACAGCTTGGGGCACTGAAGCGGGCTGTCCCAGTGGCCAGATGGTGGAAGCCTGACCCAGTGCAGATGGAGCGCGGGACGGAGCCGAAGCAAGTACCGGGGGTCCGGAAGCCCTCAACAGATCCCTCTCCACTACATCAAAAGCCGAGGGGGAGCCAGCCCCGACCAAAGGATCCGAAAGTCGGCTCCCCCTCAGATCCGAAGAGTGGATCGGAGCCAGCCCCGAGACACTCGGATCCGAGGGACCAGTGCGCGCCGATACAGACGGTGCCGAAGGCACACTGAGTCCCCCGGATCCGAAGCTCGGAGCCAGGCTCTGAGAGGTTGGATCCGAAACACTCGAGGGCAGGGTCGGATCCGAAGTACCTAGTACTGTCGGCGCCGACCCACCCCCGGCTCCGAAGCTGCCCGGCTCCGAACGCTCCGAACCCAGGTAGTGGGTCGGAGAAGGAGCTATAGGCTTGAAAAATGGGGTCGAGCTCCCCCCCAGAGGGGGGGGGGGGGCAGGAGCACTCCCATCTGCATCTGGGCCTGGATGAACCTTCTCATCATCCGGTCCAGATCGGCATCAGAAAGGCTATACGTGGATCTCGAAGAGGCTACCGAGGTAGGCCTTGAGTGTCTCCTCGATAGCCTCGACGGAGATCGGGTCTCCTCCTCCTCAGGCCCCCGGTGAAAAGCAGACTGGAGCCGAGGGGGGGGGGGGGGGAGAGCCAGTAGCCAAGGAGGCCGGAGGAGAAGCCCGCTTAGCTGGCGGGGCCGAAACGGAGGTCTCGGCCCACCGCTTGTGGTGCTTCTCTCTCCGGTCCTTTTTTCTTGCCTCTCTCTCCTCCAACCCAGCAGCGGGAGGTTGAGTCCCAGGTGGAGGAGGGGGAGCAGGCGAGGAGGGAACCGAGGCCACGGTATCCACCACAGGAGCGGAAGCCGAAGCCGAGTCCGGGGGGAGAAGTCCCACCAGGACCAGCTTCGACCTCCGCTCCTTCAATGCCCTGGGGTTGAACCCTGCACAAATGGAACATCCAGAATTGAGGTGTTCAACCCCAAGGCATCGAACGCACCGAGTGTGGCCATCAGCAGGGGATAGCTTATGGCCACACTCGGAGCACTTGGAGAATATTGCCTTAGGGGCTTCTGACATAATAAAGTCTTTTTTACAAAGAAAAAAACAAAAGACAGAGACTAGTACTAAGCTAGTACACACACAAAGCCTCACACAAAACACTCACACAGAAACTCCGACCAGTGAGGGGAGGGTATAACTAAAAGTTTTTTAAAATTAAAAATTTTAAGCTGAAAGTATCAAATTATAAAGGGGAACCTAACACAATCACTCAAATATTACAACAAATACTCAATTTAAAGCTTTCTTTAAGTACAAAAAACACTTAGCTGAAGAGCTCAGAATCCAAGAACTGGTTACCAGCGCGGCAAACTAGATCTGGGGTCATGTAGGGAGAGCAGGGTATTATGGGTGAGGGGAGGAGCTAGGAGCTCGGATCCATAGCTGGATAAACCATGCAGGTTCAGATCAGATATCGGATCCATAACCCACAGGTTGCAGACAAATGAATCTCTTACTTCAGATCCACTGTTAAAAGTTAAAACTAGTTCTCTACTGAAGTGGTTCATAGATTCCTTATTCATAACTTAGGACTGGTTATTCAGCCCTATACCCATCAATGGGGTGAAAACTCCACTAAGTCTTTTTTGTACCACTTCATTGAAAATATCACTTAAAAAGTTCTCTGGGTACCCTCTTTTTATGAACATTTCCTTCAAAACCCCACATTGTGTCAGAAATTCATCTGTTTCCAAAACCATCCTTGCCAACCGGACATATTGTCCTTTTACCAAGATTCCTCATGTGTGTCAGTAAATAAAATGGAAAACATTTTATTGACGTAGTTATTTTTGTTCATAATCATGACCCCCCCCCCCCGGTCTGGTTTCATAATTCAGATGTTACCATAGTTGTTTGAGTAAATCAGACTCTGCCCTGACATATGAGGAATCTTCAGTTAATGAAATGAATACAGCTGATCACAAGGTGGGTGTGTGTCTAGAAGACCTAAGGTTAAATGACCAAATTACCATGACAGAACTAGAATACCTAAAAGTGTATTGCCCAAAAATCCTTTCGGTATTTAGAATACCAAAAATACACAAGGGACTAAGAGATCCCCCACTTCGTCCAGTAGTAGATGTTAGGGCTTTTACTTTTTATATAGCCCAATACAAAGACAAACACACAAAACAGGTACTTTTACAACATCCTACATGTATCGACTCTTGGGATTTTTTGCGGCGTATTGATCAGAATTCATATAGTGAAAAAAAGAAGTTATGTACCTACCATAATGTTCCATGTTTGTTGTCCTTCATCGCGCCTTCCTTCTTGCTGGCTGGGTTCGGAGCCGACTCGGCCAATTTACTATAACTTGAGAGCTTATACTGGCTCGAAGCTAACCCCTATCCCAACATGCCTAGCGGTAGGTACCCAGATCTCGTTTGTGACAGCCCACACTAGACAATCATAGTAAATGCAAATTTTACTAAGCTCTTACACATTCAAAGGTTAGGAAGGAGAGAGAAAAAACAAAGCATGGTTAACTAACCTAGTATGTCAACAGGAAACTCAGCCAGTGTAACCAATGAAGGAATTCCTCTTGATCCTCCAAGAAGTGGGAAGGAGGGGGGGACACAAGAAGGAAGGCAAGATGAAGGACAACAAACATGAAACGTTATGGTAGGTACATCACTTCTTTATGTTATGTTGTCCCATCTCGCCTTCGTTCTTGCTGGTTGGGACCATGTCCCCAGCACCTAGTTCTTGGGTGGCTCACTGGAACAATCTCTTCAGGACCGTGGAACCAAAGGATGCCCTGTTCCGGAAGACCACATCCACTTTGTAATGCGTGATAAAGGTATGAGGATTTGTACATGTTGCTGCTGCACAGATTGAATCTAAAGGGAATTTCACCTGGAAGGCAACAGAGGTAGCTAAGACCCTGGATGAGTGTCCTCTGACTTTCCATGGAAGCTTGTTTTTACGCAAATCATAAGTATAACTAACTGTGTTGGACAGCCACTTTGATAAGGTCACTTGTGAAACTGGAGAACCTTTTTATTGTCAGCAAAGGATACAAACAATTGATATGATTTTCTTACGTCTTTGGTCCTGTGTAAATAAAAACGTAATTGTCTACGAACATCCAATTGGAGTCTATACTCTGCCTTGTTGCCATAATTGGGGAAGAATACAGGAAGCTCAATGGACTGATTTAAATTACACTCTGAACACACCTCTGGCAAGAAGGAGGGACGCTTTCTGAGAGACTTTGTGAAAGATAAGGTACGGCGGGCGAATAGAAAAAGCGTGCAATTCAGAAACCCATCTAGCTGAGGTGATGGCAACCAAGAAAAGGGTTTTCCAAGATATAAATTTCAGGGGACAAGATGCTGCTGGTTCAAAGGGTGGAAGAACCAGAGAGGCTAAAACCAAATTTAGGTCCGGGGGGGTCTCTTACCAGGGGCTGTAAAAGGGTTGTACCTCGTAAGAATGCTCAGCACAGCTTATGGGACATGATGTCTGAGCCCAACTCTCCCACATGAAAATTGGAGATGGCAGCCAATTGGACCCTAATGGTAGCTGCAGCTGCCCCTTGTTCGAACGTTTCAGCCAGGAAATCAAGAATCTTGTGAACAGGAACACTGAAGGGATCACTATCATTATTATTTGCCCATTAACAGAACATCTTCCATTTGCTAGTGTAAATCTTTCTGGTAGTGGGCTTGTAAGAGCACACCAAGACGTGCTGTACCGACGGGGAAATGTTGGGAAGCCTGGTTAAGACTGGAAGTAGAGAAACCAAGCAGTCAGCTTGAGAGTTTGGAGGGAGGGATGGAGCATGCCCGACTGATGCATCAGGAGGTCCGGAACTGGGTTCAGTATCCAAAGCTCCACTTAGAGATGATGGCAGAGAAACGGAAACCATATCTGACGAGGCCAGTAAGGAGCAATGAGGATGAGTTTGCAACCCAGCGACTTTGCTTTCTTATGTACCTTTGGGATCAGAGGAAAAGGTGGAAAGGCATAAAGTAGTCCCAGAGGCCAATTGTGAACAAGTGCATCCCTGGGAGACTGTCCTGGTGGGGGGACTAAGGCGAAGTAGCTGCTGCATTTGTTGAGGGGAGTGGCAAAAAGATCGCAGTATGGCTGGCCCATTTGTGAAAAATCAAGTCCGCAACTTCTTGCTTTAGGGACCACTCGTGAGGCATGAGGATAGCCCTGCTGAGCCTTTCACTTTGGATTTCCCAGGAATGTGCATCGCAATCAGAAAAAGATGGAAGACATCGCCCATTGCCATACTTGAAGGGCCTTCCGACAAGGTGTAAGATCTGGTCCCGCCCTGCTTGCTGATGTACCTGGTCACTGTGGCTACTGGATGGGGGTCTAGAAAGGGTCTGCCCAGAGTCACCTGGTGGGAGACAAGCCACCATACTAAGTCCTTTTTGCAGGATTCCGTGATAGAGATCATATGTGACACTGGTAAATCCTGGAAAGACCATTGAGCGAAAAGAAGCCACTGCAGAATCCTCATGTGGAAGCGAGCCACAGAGACTAGAGTAATTGCTGCGGCCATTAAGTCCAAGACCTTCAATACATCTCTTGCCTGAACTCTCGTCTTTTTTTAAGAGAAATGAAACTTGCTGATGAATGGCTGACACCCTGTCTTGAGGCAGCTTTGCTATCATGGCTCTTGTATCTACGTCTGCCCCTATGAAAGTAATAGACTGACAATGCAACAAGGCAGACTTCGTAATTTATGGTGATGCCAAGCTGGGAACAGGTTTGAATTGTGTAGTCCTGTGCTTTGATTAGTTGATGCTCGGTGGTGGCAGTGAGGAGCCAATCGTCTAGATATGGAAACATCTGGAATCCTAAATGTCTCAGGTGAGCCGTGACCACTGCCATACACTTGGTGAACACCCTGGGGGGCTGTGGTGAGACCAAAGGGCAGAGCTCTGAACGGATGATGACTGGCTACCAACCAGAAGCGTAGGAATCTCCTGGACCGCCGTCCATTCTTATGTGGTAGTAGAAATCCTGGAGATCGATGGAGCACATCTAATTGTCTGCAGTTTTACCATCCGGAACTTCACCTTTTTTACCGATTTGTTTAGTTTGCTGAGATCCAAAATGGGTCTCCAGTCCCCTGTCTTTCTTATTTATTTATTTATTTGCAGTTGGTTTACCAGGATAGTCCATTGGGCCAAGATGAACCCGTTTTCAATGGAGTCCTGGGGAGAAAAACTCCAGTAATTTACACTAGGTTATACATTAAAAATTACAAAGTTTACAGTAAACAAGTTACACTAGGTTATACATATATATAGATTACAAAGTTTACAAGTGAACAACAAGTAAGTATAGTTCTAGAAACCAGGTTAAAATAGGGTTTTGGTTAAGATATAAAAATTTACAAGTGATACAATTTAGTGTGAGACAAGAGTTCTAGTATATAAAGGTACAATTTAGAGAGGGTGCAAAGTTAGTACAAGCTTGGAACTAAAAAGAACCTTCAGTAAGTTCCAGATTCGATTTGGTCTGCAGGGACTTCTTGGATGACTTTTTCTAGCAATCTTTGTACTTCTTGGATTGCTTGATCCCAAAGACTGGGTGGAACATGTGGGATAGAACATTTTTTCTTTTGAATCTTGTAACCCCTGGATATTACTGACAGTACCCATGCATCTTTCGTAATAGTTTGCCAGGCTGTTGGGTACTATGACAGTCTACCCCCGACTGCCTCCAGAGGCGGACAGTCGGGCTTCCCTTCAGGAGTGCTGGAAGGGCCTAGCAGAATCTGTCGGCCTGCTGTTGCGTATCCCCCCTGCTGCGAGGCCGGCGTCTTTTGTTATTGTTTCCCCTTCTGCCCCTGGGGGAAAAATCTCCACTTGCATCAGGCGAAGCTCCCTGGGATTTTCGAAACCACATTTTTCCACTCTTCTGACCCTTAGGATAGGTTCTAGATGGAGTGAGAAAACAGACTCCTACGGCAGGGAGTCTTGCCATCCTGTTCACACCTGGTGAGAGTCTCTTTTACCTGAGGCCCAAACAAGGACGAGCCATCAAAAGGGGTATTGGTAAAGGAGGACTTGAAACGTTCCACAAACTGACAAAGGCGCATCCAGGAGTGTCTCCGTAAAGCAACTCCGTAACTGCTGCCCTACTCGCTCCATCTGCCGTATAAGAAATAATCCTAATGGAGGAGTTAACCACTGAAGTCAAGGTTGCAAGCTGGGAAGACACCATGTTCGCAACTCCCTCAGCTGTAGGATCCTGCAGGGCATCTCCTAACTCCTTTAGGAGATCCCTCTGAAGTCATGTAAAGTGTGACAAATAATTCAGCGACCTGAGAGTAAAGGCCGCTGGAGAGAACATATGCTTCCCATACCTGTCCATCGTACGGGACTCCTTGTTCAGCAGATGGACAGATGAAGTTTCCGCAAGTTCCTTATTAGTGGCTGCTGCCACCACCATAACATCAAAAGGAACCCCTTTGGAAAGGAAGGATTTGTCTTTGTCTTCGGGTGCAGTTATAAATTTATTTGGTCTTCACGGAACTGGCTCCATGGTCTCTGGAGCGCTCCACACCTTCCGACTCACTACAGACAAAAGTGGGACAAAAGGCGGAGACACCCAAGAGGTGGAGCGTCGGGAACCAAATGCATCCAGATAGACAGACTCGTCCTCAGAAGGGGCTAGGGACTTCCAGCCACCCCTCTAAGGATTTCCAAGATGTCCAAAAAGGAGACACCCTCAGAGTGGGGACCCTTCCGATTTATCTGAGTCTGTGTCTGAAGTGATGGACTTAGGGGAGTCCAAATGCTTCCTCTTACATTTTTTCTTCCGAGGGACCTCCTCTGAATGTTCGGGGGAGGTTTCGGAAGAAGTGGGGTCGCCCAATGGGGCGTCCTGGTGCATAGGTTCCCTATGCTTGGAGGAAGGAAGAGGGTCAAGGAAGGCACAGGCACCGAGGGAGAGGGAGCCAATGGAGCAGAGGGTGGAGCAGTCTTAGGAGACAGCATGCTCATCACCTCGAAAGCGCCACGGTCCCGAGTCGGAGGCAGCTCTGGCTCCAAAGAGCCCAGAGATCTCCTGCGAACTGAGAGCGAAGGCTTCGAGGCTGATGTGGGAGAAGAGTTCACCTGCATCGAAGCTCTGAGAGGGAGAGCAGGGTCGGAGGAGAAGGATCCGATGCCACTTCCCCCTCATCAGAACAGACTAGAGCACTTCAGTGCCCAGATCCCTCTATGGACTGAGACATTGAGATCGGAGCGGGAGTCAGAACCGATAAAGGAGAAGTAACCAGAGCCGATGGTTCCACCACCACGACATCCATGCACTCCGGCTCTGAGCTCTATAGAGTCGGAGGTGGAACCGATAGAGAAGCTGCATGGGCCGAAGGAGCCAATTCCTTATGGGCTGGGCTCAATAGCAATTTGGCAAGTGCCTGTGACTTGAGCCTATTGACCACTCTCTCTACATCATGATCCAAAAGCCTGGAGGACTGAGAGGAGTGAGAAGAGGACTGGTGACTGCCTGCCCCAGATTGCAACAAAGGAGACTGTGGAGCAGAGCGCACCGGCTCCAAAGAGGGAGACCTGGTTCTTTTATGAGCCCGGACTGACTCTGAAGATACTGATGGAGCCAACAGAGACCTAGCTTTGTCAAAGCCAACGCTGGGAATCAACACAGCCAAAGGTTTGACAGTGGACTTAGGTTGTTCCGAACTCGTGTGCCCGACCATAAAGGACATTTTTTTGGCAACACGAGTTGCACTTTTTAAAGCCAGAGGGTTTGACTCTTTGGACATGCTGGATAACTAGAAGAAACACAAACAGCAAAAATAAGGCTGTAACGGCTAGCAACACACAACGTTTTTAGTGCTGTATCTAACTGCTGCATGCAGAACGGTAACCTGATAATACACAGTATTTAGTGGAAATTGGAACTCAGTATTGTAACTTATGGAAAAAAGCATTTTAAATAGTAAAATCAAGGTCTAGCATTGTACATTACTGGCTGCAGACCTATACTGTGAAAATGAAGGAAACAAAGTGTGTCTGTAGCTATACAGAGCTGCTCATTACAGTATACTTTCTAGTTGAAGTGAATGTTGAAATGATTGCTTGCTTGGTGGCTAGATGCAAGTGCCAGAAAGGTTCTCACTCCTAATGTAAGTTTTATTTTTGGGCAGACCCCCTCAAAATAACTATCTCCTGCCTGAAAGAAGCCATCCTGAAAAACTGTACCCTCAAACAATCTACCTGAAGTCCATCCTACAATTGGCAAAGGTTAATACCTTAAACTGTACTGAAATACTATGTACTGTAAACTGCTGACCTGGGTCTAAAACCACCTTTAGTCTTGTCCCCCATTGTAGTTTGGCTCCCTTCATATCTATAATTAAACTAGTTTGCTCCTAGCATTATTTCCTAACCTAAAAAAATCCCCGAATACTGTAGTTTTATTCTGTTCTCCCACACATAGCCCTGAGAATTATACTCTGTACCCATAAAGTACAGTTTTGTACCTACCATAAATGTAGATGTTCGAGGATTCCCTTGCTGCAGTCCTGACAATTGGGTATAGTCCGCGTCCCAGTCGGCCCGAATACCCAGAGTTTGAGCTGCCGGGTCATGTGGCTAGACTACTGACGCCAGCGTAGGTACTACAGCATGACCGACCGCATGCCATTTCCTCAGTCTTTTCTTGCCCCAGATGTCAGAAGACCCAAAAGACAAGTCCCAAAAACAACCTGCACCAAAAACATGTACAATATATACAGTAATATATACAAAAATATAAGCATGTAAACTCACCTACACAACCACCCTGAAACACAGAGGGAAGGAGGGAGAATCCTCGAACATCTACATTTATGGTAGGTACAAAACTGTACTATGTTCTTCGCCTGCCCTTGCTGCAGTCCTGACAATTGGGTAGAATCCCAAAGCAGAGGTAAGGGAGGCTGGCAAATTATAAAGTAGCAGGAGCTGACAACATGCCTTGTAAAACAGCTGTGGCAAAACCAGCTCTAGACTTAGAGTATATAGGCAGGTGATAATGCCTAGAGAAAGTATGCACTGAACTCCAAGTAGCTGCTTCCAGAATATCCTTAGTTGCCACCCCCCTTAGAAATGCTGTTGAAGTGGCAGTAGCCCTAGTGGAATGAGGCCTAATCCCAGCTGGAACCTCTTTGCCATGATGGGAATAACAAAATGCAATGCAAAAGCCAATCCACCTAGAAATAGTTTATTTTGACACAGGCTTGCCCTGTGAACTCAAAGCAAAAGAAACAAGTAACTGCTGAGACTGCCTAAAATCTTTAGTCCTGCTCAAATAATAACAATTGCCTGTGTACATCTAAAGTGTGCAAAATCTTTTCCCCTTTATCTTGAGGATCTGCAAAAAACCCCGGCAAATGAATAGTTTGGTTTAAAGCCACACTAGAAACCACCTTAGGCATAAAGGAAGGATTAGTACGTAATGATACCCTGTCCTTATGGAAAATCAAAAGGGCTCTACTGCCATAAGGGCCTGCAACTCAGACACCCTTCTTGCAGAAGTAATAGCCAACAGAAAAGCAGTCTTCCATGACAAATATTTCAATTCAGCAGTAGCTGCAGGCTCAAAAGGTTGTAGAGTAAGTTTTTCCAACACAAAATTGAGATCCCAAGCAGGAGTAGGAACTCTACGTGGGGTTCTTATATTCTTTGCCCTCTAAGAAACTGCTTGAACAAAGGATGAAAACAAAGGTGGGTCACAATCATAGTGAGCTGAAATTGCTGCAGCATGAATCTTTATGGAAGAGAAGGACAAACCTTTGTCCAATAATTCAGTAAGATATTGAAGAGCCACACTCAAATTAGGCTCTGAAATCTCCAAATTCTTTGCTGTACTCCAAAATAAAAATCTCTTCCATTTTTCTCTCCTAGTACTAGGCCTTCTAGCTTCCATAATCACATTTAAAACTTGTTGAGGAAGCTGAGACCTACTGCTTCAACACAGAATATGCCAAGCTGTGAGATGAAGAGATTGAAGCTTGACATTGAGCAGATGACCGTCCTTCTGAGATAACAGATGAGGAATCAGAGGTAAAGGCCATGGAGGCTTCTTTACAAGACTCCTTAGAAGTGGGTACCAGTGTTGCCGAGGCCAATCTGGAGCTATCAAAATCATCCTTGGCCTGTCTTGTCTGACCTTTAGTAATACCTTTGGAAGAAGAGGTAGAGGTGGAAAGGCATAGACATGAAGGTTTTTCCAACTGAAAGACAGAGCATCCACTTTCCAAGCTGTGTGATGAAACCCTTTTGTGCAATACTTTGGCAGCTGGTGGTTTAGTGGAGAAGCGAACAGATCTATGTCTGGAGTTCCCCAGGACACTGTCAATTTCTGAAATACATGAAGATCCAGTTTCCACTGTGGGGATCCATGATTTGTCTGCTTAATACATCTGCTAGGAGTTCTGTGCTCCTGGCAGAAACCTTGCCTGAAGAGTCAGTTGCAGGCTTAACGCAGTCTCCCATAAAATCATTGCTTGCCTGCATAGAGGATAAGAATGTGTTCCCCTTGCTTGTTGATGTACCACATGACAGTTGTGTTGTCTGTCAGAATCAACACCTGCCCTGGAAGAAGTAACTCCTTGAACGCCATCAATGCAAACTGGACTGCTAACATCTCCTTCATATTGATATGTAGATGCTGTAGTCTGGCAGGCCACTTGTCTTGTATCCACTTTCCATTTAGATGAGCTCCCCAAGCAGTGTCCGAGGCATCTGTCGTTAAAATCTGACTCGCCTCTGGCCGGGTCACAGAGAGTCCCTTGTTTAGGTGACATTCCTGAGCCCACCACAAGAATTCCTTTTGAAGGCAAGGTATTATTTGAATGACAGTGTCCAAATCTTGGCAGTGCTGTGTCCATACATTTTTGAGATACCATTGCAGCTTCCTCATATGCAGTTTGGCATTGGGAAGCACCAGAATACAAGATGCCATGAACCCTAATGCTTGAAGGACTGTCCTTGCAGTCAGCACGGACTGATGAGATAGTTGATGGAAGTAAAGTGACAGACTCTTTTGTTTGTCCGGGGTTAAAAAGGCCATCTGGGCTGCTGTATTCAGTCTCACACCCAGAAAGCACATGTCTTGAGAGGGTACTAGACTGGACTTTATTTCGTTCACAGAATACCCTAGGCATCTTAGCACTGCTATGACATATTCCAGATGCTGTAGAAGGTGTTCCTTTTCTTGAGCCAGAATCAGGCAGTCGTCCAAGTAAGGATAGATTTGAATGACTTGAAGCCTGAAGTAAGCTATCACTGGAGCCAGAACCTTTGTGAATACTCAGATAAGCCAAAGGGCAATGCAGAGAACTGATAATGAAAATCTCCAGTTCAAACCTCAGATACTTTCTGCAACTTAGCCTTATAGGCACATGAAGGTAAGCTTCCTTGAGATCCAAAGTTACCATCCAGTGATCCTTGCCCAGCAGAGGTAACAGTTGCTGTAACGTCAACATCTTGAACTTGGGAATGTCCAGATAAGTGTTGAGGATAGATAAATCCAAAATTGGTCTCCACGTGTTCCTTTTCTTTGGCACTAGGAACAGGCGAGAATAAAATCAAGCCCCTTTCTGATACAGGGACTGGCTGAATGGCCCCTATCTGGAGTAACTGAGAAATTTGCATGTGAGCCTCTTTTCTTTGTGGAGGAGGAACATCTGGCATGCCTCTGAAAGGGGCATTGTGTGGAAATAAAATCTGTAACCGTGATGAATGATATCCAGCACCCATCTGTCTTGAGTGATTAAATCCCAATTTTCTTTGAAAAGAGACAATCTTCCTCCCAAAGGAGCTGCCAGACGAGAGTCCACTGGCAGCTGAAAAGGCAGGTCATTGGTTCTGCTTACGAAAGGACTGACCCCTGCCCTCACCAGAAGTCTGAGCAGGTGAACTGTCTGATCGAGGCCTAAACCTGCCCCTACCACGCCTAGACCTACCCCTAGACTGGGAACCATAAGCAGGATATGTCCACCCCTTAGCAGGCCAATTTCTACTAAACTTGGAGGCTGCACCTGCAAAATCTTTAACAGTCTGCATAGACTTAGCTTTGTCCTCCATTTTCTTTAAAACTGCTTCCACAGGCGGTCCAAACAACACATCAGACTGTAAAGGAGCATCCAAAATCCTTGTTTTAACATGCTCAGCTAAATTCTGATCCTTCAACCAGGCATGTCTGCGAAGAACAGAACTAGTAGCAGCCACCCTCGAGGAGGCCTGAACAGCATCAAAACCACACTGCAAAGAATGCTTACCCACTTGTTCAGACACATGAACCAAATCCAGCAATTCTTTACACTCAATACCTTCCGCCAAAGCATCCACCTTAGATTTCAATTGTGAAAGGAGATAATTCTGATATTTCAGCATATGAAACTGACAATTCAACGCCCTCATGGCTAGAGTGGAAGAAGTATATACTTTCTTACCCCACCTATCCAAAGCCCTTGCCTCTTTATCAGAGGGTACAGGATTTTAACCACAGAAGCTTTAACACCTTTAGGCCCCTGAGAAACAGTTTCTGGGTCCCCTGGGACTCTTAAACAAATACTTATGAGCTTGGGCACCCTATAATACCTATCAGGCTTAACAGGAGCAGGAGGCAAGGAGTCAGGGTTCAGAGAAGCCTCTGCAAAACATCCTCCACCACATTCAACACAGGAGGAATAGCTAAGGGCCTATGCTGAGGCAAAAACAAGAATTCCCTAAGCCTTTTCTAGAGTCAGAGTAATCTTGGCCTTCCCATTTAAAGTGCTCCCTCATGGAGTGAAGAGTCTCTGAAAATGAAAAATCCTCAGGAGGAGAAGGGTGGAATCATCCACATCAGAATCAGAATAAGTAGGAAACTCTTGCAAGTCTTCCACAGAAGACTCAAGCCTGTGAACACTGTTCAAAACTATCAAACTCCTGTTCCACCCTAGGCCTCTTATCAGGTGGGGCATAGAACCTCTAATCAGAGTAATCAAATCTTCTGCCATTTTGAGCATATGTTTCTTAGGCACAGAGCCGAAATGCTAGGAGAAGCCCCACAGAAACTGAACTTGGCCTACCTCTAAAGAAGCTTTGGCAACAGAAGGAGAGGCCCTAACTACCTTGGGAAGAGAGGGAAGAACAGTTACCTGAGAAGCCCCTCAGCCTGGCCTACCTCCTGAGAGGGCACATCCTGTAACAGTAAAGTATCTGCCTGAGACTCCATAGAAACTCCTGGCAAAACCTCTGGCTCCTGAGCCTTCCAAAGGACCGGCGTCCGGGACTGCGGTTCCTCACCCTAGGCTTCACTGTTTTATCTTTGCGCTTCTTGGATGAAGCAGGCGCCGGAGCATCCGACGGCATATTATAATTACAACGCTTCCCAAACACTAACCTAGCACAATCAAGCCTCCTCTTAATAGTGCGCTTGTTAAATCTAGCACAAGAGCGCAACCAACAACGCAGGCCCTAAACAAGGTATACACAATGTATGATAATCCCTATGCGTATCTGCTTCCCACAAGAAATACAGTTATTCACTTTTTCTGACATCCGCTTAAATACTGAGGCAAGAAAACCAAAATGTTGCCAACTCTGTATTCGGTCTGAAACTCCGAAAATCTCAGAACGCCAACCTGCACTCGCAAAACTGCTTCTGCATCGGACCATAAAAAGACTGAGGAAATGGTCATGCCATGACCCTCTGGTATTCGGGCCGACTGGGACGCGGACTATACCCAATTGTCAGGACTGCAGCAAGGGAAGACGAAGAACATCCTGCTGTTTAATAAATACCCTGCATGAGTATAAAACATAGCCTAAACATAGTCTATATCTTAGTGCAAACATACTGTTTAAAATACAGCTAAATATTCATTTTAACATTCAGTTTAAACTACAACCATTACGTTAACACTACATACTTACCAAAGCCTTGGAAACACTTGGGAGTCATAAGTGTCTTAAAAAGAAACCTCAAACAGTATTTCAAAGTGAACTGGCTTTGCCCATGTACCAACCCTGATTAAGTTATAAACTGAAAGTATAATCTGTGAATATCGCAAAATGTAATTACTTAACCAAGCTCTGCTTCCAATCTGATGCGTCTTGCTTTTGATTGTGTCTGACCATTAGAACTGTGAGTCCCCATTTGGGAACATTACTAAACCATTGTACAAAACACATTGTCTTATATTTTCTAATGTTATCTAACTACTTGTATAAGCCATGTAATGTTATCTAACTTCTTGTGTAAACTATGTAATTTCTTTCTACTGGAGCTTTTCTCCCCGGGCCTCCACTGAAAATGGACATGTATCCAGTTGGACTATCCCGGTAAACAAATGTAACATAACAAATAAACAAACAAGGATATCGCTTTTTTCTTTTTTTTCTTTCTTTTTATGGAAAAAAAAGGAAAGAAAAAGAAGAGGGAGAGCCTGTAAGTAAAACGGCAATTCCCTCAATAGGAGAGTCTCTAACTTAAAAGGCTACTTCAACAGGGTGTGGACAGAAAGAACCCTCTAAGTTAAACGGGTTCAAGGGGAAAGCAAGGCCTAAGAAAAATGATGGCCAAGAACAACCAAAAACAACAGCAGAGGAAGGTCAGAAGGTCGTTAGACTAAAAGGGGATTAATACAGACACTAACAAGGTAATTAAATCAATAAAAACCTGGAAAAGATGACAGTAATATGAAAAAAACTCTAAATACTTAGCCTGAGCCAGTAGTCACAATCTCGATGCTGCACGTGGCAAACGAGATCTGGGTAGCCACCGCTAGGCATGTTGGGATAGGGGTTAGCCTCAAGCCAGTATAAGCTCTCGAGCTATAGTAAATCGGCTGAGTCGAAGCAGAGGATTGGCTCCAAACCCAACCAGCAAGAACAAAGGCAACACAACATCCTCATTTTGTCACTATTGACATGGTTGATGTTTTTTCCGTGATTCCCCCATAACTTGAGTATAGAATGTTTTTTGAGTAAATACACCGACTTTACACACGACAAAATTTCTACTTTGGCTACCTTGATGGAGATCGTGTAGGAGAATAATTTCATAACATTTGAAAAACAACGATTTAAACAGAAAACTGGAGTGGCCATTGGGGGCGGCGTGTGCTCCCTCCTTTGTCAACATAGTACTGGCCTATTGGGAGATGAATTATGTTTTAAACAGTAATTTCTCAGATTCATGGACATATTCTGCACATTTTTGGACGATAGAGAAAGACTAAATGATTTTTTCAATACTTGCATACGACTTCTACATTTTTGCAATTCAGCATGAATGTATCGGAAGAGGAAATTAGTTATTTGGACATTAAGTTATTTAAAAACAGACTAAGAGGTGAATGTTCCTCTAATATTTGCAGGAGGTCCACATATGCGAACAACTTGTATTACTCTAGTCACCCCACTATCCATCAGAAAAAAATCCTTGGTAAAAGGACAATGTGCCCAGTTGGCAAGGATGGTTTCGGAAAAATATGAATTTCTGACACAATGTGGGGTTTTGAAGGAAATGTTCATAAAAAGAGGGGACCCGGAGAACTTTAAGTGATATTTTCAATGAAGTGGTACAAAAAAGACTTAGGGGAGATTTCACCCCATTGATGGGTATAGAGCTGAATAACCATTCCCAAGTTATGAATAAGGAATCTATGAACCACTTCAGTACAGCACTACTTTTAACTTTTAACAGTGATTTTTATAAGACATATAATTGAGAAAAACTGGGTAATTTTCTCGGTGGACCCCCAACATATTAAAGTTGTGGGGGAGAGACCACAAATAGTGTACCAGTAGGATGTACGTATAAAAAACATGGTGGAAAGGGAAGGAGCAACTAATTCAGAGGGTAAGATGATTAAGTGTGGATCCTGTACTCAATGTCATCACATTTTAGAATGCAACTCAGTTAATGTCCATAATTATGGGTCCATAAAACTTAAAAAGAAATATAGTTGCAAATCGCAGGGTGTGGTATATTTAGCATCTGGACAACAATGTCCTGCATATTATGTGGGAAAAACTCTCACATAGTTCCATACTAGGATTTATCAACATGTTTATAGTATTAGAAAGATGGACAGGAATAACGCTCTGGCAAAACGTGATTATTTTTCCACAACATACTTTCAAATTCGTGGTGATTGACAACGTAGATTTGAGACGGGGGGGGGGGGGTCATTCAAAGAATTTTTGGAATCCAGGGAAAGTACAGTTGTGTACCTACCATAAATGTATTCACTGTTGCAGTCATTACTCTTGGGTTATCCTGCTGGCAGGGTTATCCTGCTGGCAGGCTACCCGCAGTCGGCCTGAATTCCAAAGTCTAGGTCCGGCGTCGGTTGCTGTCGCCTCTTCCCTGCCGTCAATGCGGCAGGGGTCTAAAAGATGCAGCCAACGCCATTTTCTTCAGTTTTTCTTGCCCCTGATGTCAGGTGCCCCCAAAATGGTAGGCTAAAAAATTATGCCAATAATTAAGCATGCAGTAAAATAAACATTTCCTTCATCTACAAGCAAATACACCACATAGGTTGTATAAGATAGAGAAGTATAGGTAAGTCCCAGCAAAGAAAAGGGGGATGGTGGGTAACCTGGACTGCAACAGTGAATACACTCGAACATCTACATTTATGGTAGGTACACAACTGTACTATGTTCATTGTGTTTCACTGTTGCAGTCATTACTCTTGGGTTGAATCCCAAAGCTGAGGTGGGGTGGCTGGGCCTAAATATGATTAGGGAGGCTATAAGGCCTTGCTGAACTGCAGTGGCGAAGCCTGCTCTGGATTTAGAGTAGAGTAGAGAGGAAAATGGTAGTGCTTTGTAAAAGTGTGCACTGAACTCCAAGTTGCAGCCTCTAAAATGTCTTTGGTTGGTACTCCTCTGAGAAAGGCTGCTGAAGTGACTGCTGCCCTGGTAGAATGAGGCCTAATGCCCTTGGGCACTGATTTGCCATGTTGCGAGTAGCAGAAACGAATGCAGTGGCCTATCCATTTTGAAATAGTTTGTTTTGAGATAGGCTTTCCTTGAGATCCTGCAGCATATGCCACTAAAAGTTGCTCAGTTTTTCTGAAAGCTTTAGTTCTGTCCAAGTAGAAGTGTAGTTGTCTGTGTATGTCCAAAGAATGCAGAAGTCTCTCACCCTTATTCTGTGGGTTTGGATAAAAGGTAGGCAAATGAATGGTTTGGTTAAGGGCCACACTGGACACTACCTTAGGCATAAATGTTGGGTTCGTCCTTAGAGAAACCCTGTCTGGATGGAAAACGATGAAAGGTTCCACAGCCATGAGTGTCTGTAACTCTGAAACTCGTCTTGCAGAGGTTATTGCTAGGAGAAGAGCTGTTTTCCAAGATAAAAACTTTATATCAGCTGTACTGGCTGGCTCAAAAGGCAGCAGTGTGAGCTTTTCCAAGACATAACTGAGGTCCCATGAAGGTATTGGGGCTCTCCTTGGAGGTCTTATGTTTTTGGCCCCTCTGAGGTACTGCCTTAGCAATGGATGGGAAAAAAATAGGAGGTTTCGTGTTGTAATGAGCTGAAATGGCAGAGGCATGAATTTTAATTGATGAAAAGGATGGGCCTTTGTCCAGCATCCCAGTTAGGTATTGTAAAATCTGAGGAATATTTGGTACAGATGTGTCAATTCCTTGTGCCTGGTTCCAAGCACAGAATCTTTTTCATTTTTCTGCATAAGATTTTCTGGTACTGGGCCTCCTAGCCTCAAAAACAACATCCATCACTGCTTTATAGAGAGGTGTGCTTTGAATGGTTACATTATCCGCCATGCTGCCAGATTTAGGGTCCTGAGTTAGCTGTGCAGAATCTGATTGTTTCGCTGGGTCAGTAAGTGAGGAATTAGAGGCAATGTCCAGGCTGGGCCTTGAGACAAACTTTTTAGGATTGGGTACCAGTGCTGGCGTGGCCAGTCTGGGGCAATCAGAATCATTCTTGGCTTCTCTTGTCTGACCTTTAGGAGTACCTTGGGGAGGAGAGGCAGAGGAGGAAAGGCATATACTGTTAGCCTTTTCCACCTGAATGAAAGAGCATCCACTTTCCATGCTTGCTTGTGATAAGCCCTTGTGCAGAATTTCTATAGTTGGCAGTTGTGAGGGGAGGCAAATAGATCTATGTCTGGGCATCCCCATTCCTTTGTTATCATGCTGAAGACTTGTGGATCCAATTTCCACTCGTGGGGATCCGTGAGGTTTCTGCTTATTTCGTCTGCTAGAGTATTTATCTTTTCTGGCAGGAATTGTACTTGCAGGTGTACTTGATAAGTCAATGCTGTGTCCCACAAAGTCATGGCTAGTCTGCAGAGGGCATAGGAATGTGCCTCCCTGCTTGTTTATGTACCACATGACTTGAGTATTGTCCGTCTTTATCAACAGTTGTCCTGGATGAAGTAGATCCTTGAAGGCTGTCAGGACATCTTGAACAGCTATCATCTCTTTTTGATTGATATGTAGATGCATTTGGCTTGCGGGTCACGTGCCCTGAATACATCTTCCTGCCATATGGGCCCCCCAGGCATAATCTGATGCATCTGTTGTTAATGTCTGCCTGGTTGTGGGTAAAGTGAAAGGCTGTCCCTTGTTGTGGTGACAGGCCTTTGCCCACGAACAAAACTCCTGTTGCAGGCAGGGAATGAGAGTAATTATTGTTTCCAGGCTGTGGCGATGTTGAGTCCAAACACTTTTTAGATACCACTGTAGTTTCCTCATATGCAGTTTTGCATATGGAATTAGCGGAATGCAGGATGCCATGAAGCCCAATGCCTGCAGAATTTTTCTTGCAGATAAGTGGGTCTTTGTTGCCAACATTTTGTAATAAGTAGTCAGTTGTCTTTGTTTGTCTGGCGTGAGATAAGCCATCTGGGCAGTTGTATTTAAGCTTGCACCCAGGAATATTATCTCTTGAGAGGGTACTAGTTTTGATTTATTTTCGTTTACTGTGTACCCTAGGCATGTTAGTAATCTTTTTACAAACGCCAGATGCTGTAGTAGAATGTCCTTGTTCTCTGCTTGAATAAAGCAGTCGTCCAAGTAAGGATATATTTGTATTCCTCTTGGTCTCCAAAATGCATTTACTGGTGCCAGGCATTTTGTGAAGACCCTGGGTGCAATAGATAAGCCAAAGGGCAGTGCAGAGAATTGGTAGTGCATTGAGCCAATTGGTAGTGCATTGAGCCAGCTATAAATTTAAGGTAATTTCTGCATGATTGTCTGACTGGGACATGCAGGTATGCCTCTAAGTCTAAAGTCACAAGCCAAGCCTTCTTGCCCAGCATGGGCAGAACCTGCTGCAGAGTCAACATTTTGAATTTTGGAATATCCAGAAATGTGTTTAGAAAAGACAGGTCCAGTATTGGTCTCCAGGCTTTGTCCTTTCTGGGCACCATGAACAGTCTTGAGAAAAATCCTAGTCCCTGCTCTTGTTGTGGTACTCGCTGAATGGCCCTCATGTCCATGAGGGATGAAACTTGTTTTTGTGCCTCTGCCCATTGACTGTGTGGCAGGTCTGGCATACCGTTTGCCCTTGGCAGGGTGTGAAAATGGAACCTGTAGCCTTGTGACACTATATTCAGGACCCATTTGTCCTGGGTGATCATGTGCCAATTTTGTGAAAAAAGTGCTAGTTTTCCATCTAAAGGAACTGCCAGAAGATAAGTGCTTGGTGCTGGCAGGGGAAGTCATTGAGACTGCTTCCTGTATGGCTGTGATTTACCTTCTCCACTTTTGGAGGTAGAAGCACCCCATTGTTTAGACCTGTATGAGCCTTAGGGCTGGGATCTGCCTCTGGGGCATCTGTATCTGCCTCTTTGTGGCCTGTCTGACACTGGAAAGGACCAATTCTTTGTAGGCCAGTTCCTGCTAAATCTGGGAGGTTGTACCTGTAAGAAAAACTTGACTGTTTGCACAGATTTAGCTTTGTCCTCCATTTTCTTCAACACATCTTCTGCTTTAACACCAAACAAGGCATCATGTTGTAATGGAGCATCAAATAATTTTGCTTTAACATGATCAGGCAGATTCTGTTCCTTTAACCAAGCATGCCTCCTAATGACAGAACCCATAACAGCGGCCCTGCAGGAGGCCTCCAGAGAATCAAAACCACATTGCAAAGTATGTTTTCCCACTTGTTCAGCTGCATGCAATAAATCCTGCATTTCTTTGTTTTTCTGCCCATTCAAAATTTGCCAACATTTTCTGTTTAAGTAGCGACATAAGATATTGCTGATATTTAAGCATATGAAACTGACAATTTAAAGCCCGTACAGCCAAGGTAGCAGAAGTGTAAATCTTTTTCCCCCATCTGTCCAGGGCCCTTGAATCCCCATCAGAGGGGATAGGGTTTTTTGCAGTGGACGCCTTGACCCCTTTGGGTCCCTGAGAGATAGTTTCTGGGTCAGCAGCAGGGTTTTTGTAAAGACATTTACGTGAATCAGGAACCCTGTAATATCTGTCTGACTTAACAGGAGCTGGTGGTAAAGAGTCAGGAGTCAGACTGGACTCTATAAATATATCATCTACAATGTCTAAAACAGGAGGAATAGCAAGGGGCCTGTGCTGAGGTAGTAAAAGAAAATCTCTGAGCCTTTTCTTAGATTCTGAGTAATCTTGGCCCTCCCAGTGGAAGTGCTCCTCATAGTATGCAGGGTCTCCCCTAAAGAATAATCCTCAGGAGGAGTGGCTGAAGGGATAGATTATTCAGCATCAGAATCCTCATAGGGAGGAAGAGAGTATCCCTGTTCAGAAGAGGAATCAGAGCAAATGGAAACCTGATCTGAAGATTCATATTCTGTCTCTTGCCTAGGCCTCTTATCAGGAGGGGGATGGGAACACCTGATCAAAGTAATTAGGTCTTCGGCCATTTTAAGCATCTGTTTTTTAGGCATGGAGGCCTGTCCAGGGGAATGTTGTACTTGTTTCTTTGTCTTTAGAGGTGCTTTAGTCTTTGCCTTTGAAGCTGAAGTCATTTTCACATAAAACTGTGTAGGCCTGAAAACACCCTCAGAAGCCGATGCCTGCTCAGCGGCTCCAGACCCATCTGTGGGAATAGTTTCCGAGGGTCCAATACCTTGAGTTTCCAGTGGCCTAGTCGGCTCCATGTGGGAGTCAGAAGCGGCCTGTGGCTCTGAGGTAGCTGGCGTTAGGGGCTGCGAAAGCGTCTCTCTGAGAACCGGCGAACCGGCGACTGGCTTAGCCGAAGCCTCCTCGTCAGTTTTGGAGCTCGGACGCCTGTCCTTTTCTTTGCGCTTTTCATAAATTCCGGTAGTTGGCTGTTCCGATGGCATAATAAAATTAAATCTTCTGCCAAAATAATGAAATGCAAAATCGTACCGACGCTTAATAGTGTGTTGGTTAAATCTAGCACAAAACCGACAACTAGCAAAGTACAGTTGTGTACCTACCATAAATGTAGATGTTCGAGTGTATTCACTGTTGCAGTCATTACACTTGAGTTATCCTGCTGGCAGGCGACCCGCAGTCGGCCCGAGTTCCAAAGTCTTGGTCCGGCGTCGGTTGCGGTCACCTCTTCCCTGACGTCAGTGCGCCAGGGGTATAAAAGATGCAACAGACGTCATTTTCTTCAGTTTTCCTTGCCCCAGATGTCAGGTGCCCCCAGACAGGAAGGCTGGAAAGATAAAATTATGCCAAAAAATATGCATATATTACTATAAACAATTCCTTCATCTACAAGCAAATACACCACATAGTTGTATAGTGTTGAGAAGTACAGAAAAGTCCCAGCAATGAAAAGGGGGATGGTGGGTGGGTAACCTGGACTGCAACAGTGAATACACTCGAACATCTACATTTATGGTAGGTACACAACTGTACTATGTCCATCGTGTTTCACTGTTGCAGTCATTACACTTGGGTAGAATCCCAAAGCTGAGGTTGGGCGGCTGGGTCTAAATTGGATTTGGAGAGGCTACCAGGCCCTGCAGAACTGCAGTGGCAAAGCCTGCTCTGGATTTAGAGTAGAGAGGTAAGTGGTAGTGCTTGGTGAAAGTGTGCACGGAGCTCCAGGTTGCATCTTCTAAAATGTCTTTGGTTGGTACTCCTCTGAGAAAGGCTGCTGAAGTGGCTGCTGCTCTGGTAGAATGTGGCCTAATGCCCTTAGGCACTGATTTGGCATGCTGTGCATAACAGAAGCGGATGCAGTGTCCTATCCATTTTGAAATTGTCTGCTTTGTAATAGGCTTTCCTTGTGATCCTGCAGCATAGGCTACAAACAGTTGCTCAGTTTTTCTGAAAGCTTTTGTTTTGTCCAAGTAGAATCGTAGTTGTCTGTGTATATCCAAAGCATGCAGAAGTCGCTCCCCTTTATTCTGGGGATTTGGGTAGAAAGTTGGTAAATGAATGGTTTGGTTCAGGACCACATTGGAAACCACTTTTGGCATGAATGTTGGGTTTGTCCTAAGAGAAACCCTGTCCTGATGAAAAATGATGAAAGGTTCCACAGCCATTAATGCCTGTAACTCTGAGACTCTTCTTGCTGAAGTTATTGCCAGGAGCAGAGCAGTTTTCCATGATAAGAATTTTATATCAGCTGTGCTGGCTGGTTCAAAAGGAGGCAGTGTGAGCTTGTATAAAACAAAATTGAGATCCCAAGTTGGTACTGGTGCTCTCTTTGGGGGTCTTATATTTTTTGCCCCTCTGAGGTACTGTCGTAGTAGAAGATGTGAAAAAATAGGAGGTTCCGTATTGTAATGAGCTGAAATGGCCGAGGCATGGAGTTTAATTGATGAGAAAGATGGGCCTTTGTCCAGCATCTCAGTTAGGTATTGTAAAATCTGAGGTATATTTGGTACAAGTGGTTCGAGCCCTTGTGCCTGGTTCCAAGCACAGAATCTCTTCCATTTTTCTGCATAAGATTCCCTAGTGCTGGGCCTCCTGGCTTCTAAAATGACATCCATAACAGCTTTAGAGAGAGGTGCAGTCCGAGTGGCTACATTATCTGCCATGCTGCTAGATTTAAGGTTCTGAGTTGACTGTGCAGAATCTGATTGTTTTGTTGAGTCAGAAGATGAGGAATTTGAGGTAGAAGCTAAGCTGGGCCTTGAGACAAGCTCTTTAGGATTGGGTACCAGTGCTGGCGTGGCCAGTCTGGGGCAATCAGGATCATCTTTGGCCTTTCCTGTCTTACTTTTAGGAGCACCTTGGTAAGAAGAGGCATCAGATTGAAGGCACAGACTGTCAGGCCTTTCCAGCTGAATGATAGTGCATCTACTTTCCATGCTTGAGAGTGATAAGTTCTTGTGCAGAATTTCTGTATTTGGTAATTTTGAGGGGAGGCAAAAAGATCTATGTCTGGGCGCCCCCATTTCCTTGTTATGCTGAGCACCTGTGGATTTAGTTTCCATTCGTGAGGATCCATGAGATTTTTGCTTAGTTCGTCTGCCAGTGTATTTTTTGTTCCTGGCAGTAATTGTGCCTGTAGATATACTTCATAGGTCAGTGCTGTGTTCCACAAAGTCATGGCTTGCCTGCATAGGGGGTAGGAATGTGTCCCCCCTTGCTTGTTTATGTACCACATAACTGTGATACTGTCCGTCTTTATTAGTAGTTGTCCTGGATGTAGTAGGTCCTTGAAAGCTGTCAGGGCATTCTCTACAGCTAGCATCACTTTCTGATTGATGTGAAGATGCATTTGCTCCTTGGGCCACGTGCCCTGAATACATTTTCCTGCAATATGTGCCCCCCAGGCATAATCCGATGCATAAGTTGTGATGGTCTGCCTGGCTGTGGGTAAGGTGAAAGGCTGTCCCTTGTTGTGGTGACAGGCTTGGGACCACCATCAAAACTCCTGTTGTAGGCAGGGAATTAGAAGTTATGTACTCACCATAACGTTCCATCTGAGTAGGTGTATTCATTTGTCTGCAACCTGTGGGGTTATGGATCCGATATCGGATCCGAACCGGCATGGTTTACCAGCTATGGATCCAAGCTCTCAGCTCCTCCCCTCATCCATAATGCCCTGCTCTACCCTCATGACCTCAGATCGAGTTTGCCAACAGCAAGAACACCCTGAAAAGGGTAACACACCATATGCAGGAAACTGAAAGGCCAGGGGGATAGGAGGGCGGGATGGTTGCAGACAAATGAATACATCTACTCAGATGGAACGTTATGGTGAGTACATAACTTCTAAATCTGAAGTAGGAGATTCATTTGTCTGCAACCTGTGGGACAGAGTCCCCAGCTACCTGAATCTTGGGCGGCCATCATGGAAGGATATTCCGGAGCACCGCGGAGCCAAATGATGCTCTACCCCTAGATGCAAGATCCAACTTGTAGTGGGAAATAAAAGTATGAGATGAAGCCCACGTGGCTGCTGCACAAATATCATCTAGAGGAATCCTAGCCTTAAAGGCTGCCGAGGTAGAGACTGACCGGGTTGAATGGGCATGTACACCCTCAGGTGCGGGCCTTCCTGAAGCTTGATAAGCCAATAAGATACATTGTGAAATCCAGCGAGACAGAGAGACTTTAGAAATTGGCTTGCCCAAATTAAATTTAGCAAAGGAAATGAACAACTGGTCGGATTGCCTATGACCAGCCGTTCTGTTTAGATAAAATCTAAGTTGCCTGTGAACATCTAAGGAGTGAAGCTTGTATTCACCTTTGTTTTCATATTTAGGAAAGAAAACAGGGAGGTTAATGGATTGATTAATGTTTGCTTCAGAAGCTACTTTAGGAAGAAAGGACGGGTTGGTCCTGAGGTAAACACGGTCCGGATGAAAGACCAAGTAAGGAGGTTTAGCTGATAATGCTTGGAGCTCTGAAACTCTCTTGGCCGAAGTAATGGCTACTAAGAAGGCAGTCTTGAACGACAAGAATTTGAGATCTACCGTAGCCGCCGGTTCGAGGGGGGGGCGGTCACGGCCTGGAGAACTAAGGAAAGGTCCCAGGGAGGAACCGCTTGTTTTACAGGGGGCCTGAGAAGGAAAGTACCTTTAAGGAAAATTTTACACAACTTGGCCGACATGAGTGGACTGGAGTCATGACCAATGTGATAATGCGAAATTGCCGCAAGTTGTACTTTGACTGTGGAACTGCTGGCACCATCGTTAAAAAGAGTGGTTAAGAAATCAAGCACTAAAGGGAGAGGAACTGTGAAGGGGTTCAGGCCTTGCCGCTCCGCCCACAAAGAAAACCGTTTCCACTTGCTACGGTAGACTTTCCTAGTGGACGGTTTATGAGCTGCCACCAGGATCGCCTTAACAGGGTACGAAATACCGGGAGTGGATAAGCATACAGAAGACCGGGTGGCCAAGCATGCACCAGAGCGTCTCTTGGAGAACCTCCTGGAGGAGGTATCAGAGCGAAAAAACTGTCGCACTTGGTGTTTGAGGGAGAGGCAAAAAGATCGCATGAAGGAGTTCCCCACCGTGCGAATATGCGTTCCGCTACTTGAGTATTGAGAGACCACTCGTAAGGGGTCAGAATGGTGCGACTGAGCTTGTCCGCCAGGATGTTGGACCGACCCGGAATGTGCGCTGCTATGAGAAAGCGGTTGGTGGAGATTGCCCATTCCCAAACTCTCATGGCTTCTCGACAAAGAGGGTAAGACCTGGTTCCTCCTTGCTTGTTGATATACCAGACAACCGACATGTTGTCCGATTGAATCGCAATTGTTCCCAAGGGAAGAAAGTCCTGAAGTGCTAGCAACGCTAAGAGCACTGCTCTCATCTCTAGAACGTTGATATGCAGTAAGGTCTCTGAATCGTTCCACGTGCCTTGGACGGTCCGGCCTGCAAAATGCCCCCCCCCACCCGAGGCGGGAGGCGTCCGTGGTCACCGTGGCGAGAGGGGGAGAAGCACAAAATGGGCGGCCTCCGTGGAGATCTGGAGAGTGAAGCCACCAAAGGAGGGACCGCTTGCAAGCCTTGCTGATCGCAATGGGATGATGCATAGGAAGAGCAAGGTACGACCACTGTACTAAGAGAGTCCACTGGAGGATGCGCATATTGAGCCTGGCAAGAGGAAGAAGTGCTATAGCAGACGCCATGGACCCTAGAGCCCTCAGGACCAACTCCGCCGGAACTGAACTTGAGTGGAGAATGGCCCGCACCTGGAGCTGCAGATTTTGAATTCTGTCCGCAGTGAGGAAGGCTTTCAAGCTCCTTGTGTCTAACCTGGCTCCTATAAAATCTATGAGCTGTGTGGGTGCTAGGTTGGATTTCTTTGTATTTATAGTGATGCCCAGACTGGGAGCAAGATGGAGAAAGGAGTCTCGCGCCAATAGTAGTAGATGCCTTGTTGGGGCGGTAAGGAGCCAGTCGTCCAGGCAGGGAAAGACCTGCACCCCCTGAAGCCTCAGGTGGGCCGCTACCACTGCTAATACTTTGGTGAACACCCTGGGCGCTGTGGTGAGAGCAAAGGGAAGGACCCGGAACTGGTAGTTACGGGGTCCCAGCCGAGCGGAGAAACCTCCTGGAGCGCCTGTCCATTAGAATGTGGTAGTACGCATCCTTGAGGTCTATGGAGCACATCCAGTGATTTTCTCCCAGAAGGGGGAGAATAGATTGCAGAGTGACCATTCGGAACTTCTCCTTGGGAACTGCCAGGTTCAAGAGAGAAAGGTCTAAAATTGGTCTTAGATCCCCCGTCTTTTTTGGCACTAAAAAGAACCTGGAGTAGAACCCTGATCCGATCTGGTCTGGGGGGACGGGCTGGATGGCTCTTTTCTTTAGCAGATGGCCAATTTCTGCCAAAGCGGCCTCCCGTTGACCAGGTGGAACGTCTGGGAGGGACTTCAATTTTGGTAAGTGATGAAATGGGATGCGGTATCCTCTGGATATGATCTGGAGAACCCAGCGGTCTGATGTTATGGACTCCCATGCCGCTAGGTGCCCCGAAAAACGTCCCCAGACTGCCTCCAGAGTGGAGCAGCCGGGCAACCCCTCAGGGTTGCTGCGCGGGCCGTTCAGAGAAGGGTTCTCTGGACCCAAAGTTCCTGGGAGCCCCTCTGCCTCTAGGGCGGCGTCCTCCCTGTCCTCCTCTGCCACGGAAGGACTGGTTGTCCGAGCAGGCTGGGATTGCTGCGACTTCGAACCACATCTTCTTCTGACCCTTTTGGTTCCTAGAATAGGGCCTCTGGGGTGCAGAGAAGCGGATTCCGACGGCAGACAGCGCCTTCCGTCCTTCTCGCTCTGGGTCAAGTGTCGCGAACGGTTTTGCCAAAGAGGGCAGAACCATCAAAGGCGTCGCAAATGATGCTTTGAAGGGCTCTGAGAAATCGCAATGACGGAGCCAGGCCTGACGACTAGTGACTAGACCTGCCCCTGCGGCTCTAGCGGCGCCTTCCGTAGCATGGGAGAGTAGCTGCATAGAGGTATTGGTAACTGATCTAAGAGTGGCCATGCGGGTGGAGTGCAGCACTTTGTCCTCCTCCGACATGGACTCTGGGGAGATGCAGCGTATTTTTAATAAGATCGCTGCATCCTAATCACGTGTGCCAGGTAGTTCAGCCCTTACCGAGAAGGTCGCTGAACTAAACATCCGCTTCCCAAGCGGTCCATCATCCGAGACTCCTTACTCGGGATGGACTGAGGACTCTCCTGAGCAAGTTCCCTCTTGGTGGCCGCCGCCGTCAACATGGCATCTACCGGAGGCCCCTTACTCCAATGGGCACGGTCAGCCAGTGGACTGAGGATCCGGTCGGGCCTCTTAGGGATTGGCTCCACGGTGTCCGGTTCCTTCCACGCCCTGGTGGTAATGAGGTCCACCAGGGGTCGGCAGGAGGACACCCAAGAGGTAGACGGGCCCGCTTCAAATGCCTCCAAGAACACGGACTCGTCCGAGGAAGACTTGGGGGCAGACCACCCCCCCCCTTATGCGGAGCATTTCCATGATGTCTCCAAATGAGACATCCTCGGGTGACCGTGAGCCTTCCCCTTCCTCCAAATCCGTGTCTTCCGTGAGAGACTCGGGGGAGTCAATGTGCCTCCTTTTGCACGTATGCCTGCGAGGAACATCCTCTGGGGGGCTGTCAGAGGACTCCTCGCAAGCAGTAACCTGTTCCATGGGAACAGCTTGGGGCACAGAAGCGGGCTGTCCCAAGGGCCGGATGGTGGAAGCCTGACCCAGTGCAGAGGGAGCGCGGGACGAAGCCGAGACAAGTGCCGGGGGTCCGGAGACCCTCAACAGGGCCCTCTCCACTACATCAAAAGCCGAAGGGGAGCTGACCTCGACCAAAGGATCTGACAATCGGCTCCCCCTCGGATCCGAAGAGTGGATCGGAGCCGGCGCCGAAGCGCTCGGATCCGAAGGGACAGTGCGCTCCGACACAGACGGCGCCGAAGGAGCACCGATCCCCCCGGATCCGAAGCTCGGATCCAGGCTCCGAGAGATCGGATCCGATGCACTCGAGGGCAGGGTCGGATCCGAAGTACCAAGTACTATCGGCGCCGACCCACCCGCTCGGCTGCTCGGCTCCAACTGCTCGAACCCGGTAGCGGGTCGGAGAAGGAGCAATTGGCTTGAAAAGGGGTCAAGCTCCCCAGAGGGGAGGCAAGAGCACTCCCATCTGCATCTGGGCCTGGATGAACCTTCTCATCATCCGTCCAGATCAGCGTCCGACAGGCTATAAGTTGATCTCGACGAGGCTACCGAGGTAGGCCTTGAGTGCCTCCTCGATAGCCTCGGCGGAGATCGGGTCTCCTCCTCCTCAGGTCCCGTGAAAACACACTGGAGACCGGAGCCGAGGAGGGGAGAGCCAGCAGACAGGAGGCCGAGGAGAAGCCGCTTGGCTGGCGGGCGAAACAGAGGTCTCGGCCCGCCGCTTATGGTGCTTCTCCTCCAGTCCTTCTTCCTAGCTTCCCTCCTCCGAACCAGAAACGGGAGGTTGAGTCCCAGGAGGAGGAGGGGGAGCCAGAGAGGGAACAACCGTGGTAACGGTTATCCCCGAAGGAGCGGAGGCCAGAGCCGAGTCCGGCAAAAGACCCGCCAAAACAAGCTTGGACCTCCGCTCCTTCAATGCCCTGGGGTTGAACCCTGCACAAATGGAACATCCAGATGTGAGGTGTTCAACCCCCAGGCATCTAACACCGAGTGTGGCCATCAGCTGGGGAAAGCTTATGGCCACACTCGGAGCACTTAGAAAAAATAGCTTTGGGCTGCTCAGACATCCCAAAAAACCAACAAACAAAGTTACTAGAACTAAAAGTAAAAGTAACAAAAAAGCACTCACAGGCCCAAACACACACTACGCTACCAGCGAGGGGAGGGATATAAATTTAAGTTTTAAACTCTAAAAAAAGGTAATAATACAAGAGGGAAACCTACACTTTCACACAAATTTAACCAAAAATTTTCAAAATTGAGTACTTTAAACACTAAATATAGCACTTAGCTGGAGAGCTGGAAAAAAACAATCTGGTCACCATGCGCAGCAAACGAGATCTGGGGTCATGAGGGTAGAGCAGGGCATTATGGATGAGGGGAGGAGCTGAGAGCTTAGATCCATAGCTGGTAAACCATGCCGGTTCGGATCCGATATCGGATCCATAACCCCACAGGTTGCAGACAAATGAATCTCCTACTTCAGATCTAAAGGAATGATTGTCTCTAGGCTGTGACAATGCTGAGTCCAAACACTTTTTAGATACCATTGCAGTTTCCTCATATGCAGTTTTGCATATGGAATTAGTAGAATGCAGGATGCCATGAAGCCCAGGGCCTGCAGAATTTTTCTTGCAGGAAGCTGGGTTTTTGTTGCCATCATTTGAAAGTAATGAGTCAGTTGTCTTTGTTGGTCTGGCATGAGGTAAGCCATCTGGGTAGTTGTATTTAAGCTTGCACCCAGGAATATTATCTCTTGAGAGGGCACTAGTTTTGATTTATTTTCGCTTACTGTGTACCCTAGGCAAATTAGTAATCTTTTTACAAACGCCAGATGCTTTAGAAGAATGTCCTTGCTCTCTGCTTGAATAAGGCAGTCATCCAAGTAGGAATATATTTGAATTCCTTTTTGTCTGCAAAATGCAATTACTGGTGCCAGGCATTTTGTGAAGACCCTGGGTGCAGTAGATAAGCCAAAGGGCAGTGCAGAGAATTGGTAATGTATTGAGCCTGCTTTGAATCTGAGGTATCTTCTGCAAGATTGTCTGATTGGAACATGCAGGTATGCCTCCTTGAGGTCCAAAGTAACTAGCCAAGCCTTCTTGCCCAGCATGGGCAGAAGTTGCTGTAGTGTTAACATTTTGAATTTTGGAACATCCAGGAAAGTATTTAGGTTTGAGAGGTCCAGTGTTGGTCTCCATGCTTTGTCTTTTCTGGGTACTAAGAAAAGTCTCGAGTAAAATCCTTGACCGTGTTCTTGCTGTGGAACTCTTTGAATAGCTCCCATGTCCATAAGAGCAGCAATCTGTTTTTGCACCTCTGCCCATTGGTTTTGTAGCAGGTCCGGCATACCTTTTGTTTTTGGAAGCGTGTGAAAGTGGAACCTGTAACCCTGAGGAACAATATTCAGTACCCATTTGTCCTGGGTGATTATGTGCCAATGTTTTGAGAAAAGTGCTAGCTTTCCCCCTAGGGGTGCTGCCAATAGGTACGTGCTTGGCATCTGTAGAGGGAAGTCATTGGGACTGTTTCCTATAAGGTTGTGATTTGTCTTCCCCTCCTTTCGGGGCTGAAGCACCCCATTGTTTAGGTCTGTAGGTGCCTTGAGGCTGAGATCTGCCTCTTGGGAGTCTGTATCTGCCTCTTTGTGGCCTGTCTGACACTGGAAAGGACCAATTTTTTGAAGGCCAGTTTCTGCTAAATCTAGGTGGTTGACCCTGTAAGAAATCCTTCACTGTCTGCATTGATTTTGCTTTATCCTCCATTTTCTTTAACACCTCTTCTGCCTTAACACCAAACAAGGTATCATGCTGTAGTGGAGCATCCAATAATTTTACTTTAACATGGTCAGGTAAACTTTGTTCTTTCAACCAAGCATGCCTTCGAATAACAGAGCCTGTAACTGCGGCTCTACAAGAAGCCTCTAATGAATCAAAACCACATTGCAGAGTATGCTTTCCCAATTTTTCAGCTGCATGCAATAAATCCTGCATTTCCTTACTGCCAGGACTTTCTGAATTTGAAACCATTTTCTGTGCTAAGCATGACATGAGGTACTATTGATATTTAATTATGTGAAACTGGCAATTTAAAGCCCTTACAGCTAAAGTAGCAAAAGTGTAAACTTTTTTTCCCCCATCTGTCCAGAGCTCGGGAATCCCTATCCGAGGGGACAGGATTTTTAGCAGTGGAAGCCTTAACCCCTTTAGGACCCTGAGAAATTGTTTCTGGGTCTGCAGCAGGGTTTTTGTAAAGAAATTTATGAAAGTCAGGGACCCTGTAGTATCTGTCTGGCTTGACTGGTGCAGGGGGTAAAGAATCAGGAGACAGACTGGATTCAGAGAAAACATCAACAATATCAAGCACAGGGGGGATCGCCAGGGGCCTGTGCTGAGGCAATAAAAGAAAGTCTCTGAGCCTTTTCTTGGATTCTGAATAATCCTGGCTCTCCCAGTGGAAATGCTCCCTCATGGTGTGCAGGGTTTCCCCAAAAGAATAATCCTCAGGCGGAGAGGCTGAAGGTATAGACTCTTCTGCATTAGAGTCCTCACAGGGAGGGAGAGAATATTCCTGATCAGAAGAGGAATCAGAGGAAATAGAAACCTGGTCAGAGGAATCATAGTCAGTGTCTTGTCTAGGCCTTTTGTCAGGAGGGGGATGGGAACCCCTGATTAAAGTAATTAGGTCTTTGGCCATTTTAAGCATGTTTCTTTGGCATGGATGACTGTTCAGGAGAATGCTGTACTTGTTTCCTTGTCTTTAATGGTGTTTTTGACTTTACCTTGGCTGCTGTAGTGGGCTTAATTGTAAGCTGTGAAGGTCTGAAACCACCCTCAGAAGCCGATGCCTGCTCAGCAGCTCCGGACCCATCTGAGGGAATAGTTTCCGTAGGCCCAATAACGTGAGTTTCCAAAGGCCTTGGTGTCTCCACATGGCTGTCTGTTACGGCCTGTGGCTCTGAGGTAGCAGGTGTCAGGGGCTGCGAAAGCGCCTCACTGAGAACCGGCGACTGGCCTAGAAGAGGCTTCGTCATCTGTTTTGGACCTCGGATGCCTGTCCTTTTCTTTGTCTTTGCGTTTTTTATAAATTCCAGTCGTCGGTTGTTATGACGGCATTATATAATTAAACATTCGGCCAAAATAATGTAAGGCAAAATCAAACCGACATTTAATAGTGCGTTTATTGAATCTAGCACAAAACTGACAACTGGTAACATCGTGATCAGGGCCTAGGCAAGGAATACAGTAAGAGTGAAAGTCCTTATTTGCTTCCCACAAGAAATACAATTATTAACTTTTACCGACATCGGTCTGGAGCAAGAAAAAGTTTCCCCAACGGGGTACTTAGCTTTATTGAAGACTTTGGTTCTGAAACTCAATTTCGAAAATCTCAGGAGTCGGACGACCAGCACTTGCAAACTGCTTTTGCTTCGGGCACCGCGCGGCAAGAAAGACTGAAGAAAATGGCGTTGGTTGCATCTTTTATACCCCTGGCGCACTGATGTCAGGGAAGAGGCGACAGCAACCGATGCCGGACCAAGACTTTGGAACTCGGGTCGCCTGCCAGCAGGATAACCCAAGTGTAATGACTGCAATAGTGAAACATGATGAACATCGTCATGATCAGGGCCTAGGCAAGGAATACAGTAAGAATGAAAATCCTTATGAGGTATTTGCTTCCCACAAGAAATACAATTATTAACTTTTTCTGACATCGGTCTGGAGCAAGAAAAAAGTTTCCCCAACAGGGTACTTAGCTTTAATGAAGACTTCGGATCTGAAAATTCAAACTTGAAAATCTCAGGAGTCGGCCGACCGGCAATTGCGAACTGCTTTTGCTTCGGGCACCGCGCAGCAAGAAAGACTGAAGAAAATGGTGTCGGCTGCATCTTTTATACCCCTGGCGCACTGACATCAAGGAGGAGGCAACAGCAACCGACGCCGGACCAGGACTTTGGAATTCAGGCCGACTGCGGGTAGCCTGCCAGCAGGATAACCCAATTGTAATGACTGCAACAGTGAAACACGAACATGTACAGTTGTGTACACTTACCATAAATGCAGATGTTCGAGTGTATTCACTGTTGCAGTCATTACATTTGGGTTATCTGCTTGCAGGTAGCCCTCAGACAGCCTGATTAACAAAGTCTTGGGTCCTGTGTCAGTTGCTGTCCCTTCTTCCATGACGTCAGGTCGTCAGGGGTATAAAACATACAGCCGACGCCATTACATCAGTTGGAAGCAATTAACTATAAAAATACAATGATATACCTCCAACAAAAAAGCAAATGCACCAAAAAGCTTTTAAGCATAGTAAAGGAAAGTAGAGGTATAGCCAAAAGAAGTTAGGGGGCTGGAGGGAAGGTAACCAGGACTGCAACAGTGAATACACTCGAACATCTACATTTATGGTAAGTGTACACAACTGTACTCTGTTCTTCATGTTTCACTGTTGCAGTCATTACACTTGGGTAGATTCCCAAAGCTATGGTTGGGAGGAGGTATTTAGATAGCATTAGGACCAGTTATAAGGCCCTGCAAGACTGCACTGGCAAAGCCAGCTCTGGATTTAAAGAAAATTGGCAAATGATAATGCTTGGTGACAGTATGCACAGACTTCCAGGTAGCAGCTTCTAGGATGTCCCTGGTAGGGACGCCTCTGAGAAAGGCTGTAGAGGTAGATGCAGCCCTGGTGGAGTGAAGTCTGATCCCCTGTGGGATAGGTTTTCCATGGTGCTTATAGCAGAAATGAATGCAATGGCCTATCCATTTAGAAATGGTTTGCTTTGAAATAGCCTTCCCCTCTGCCCCTGCAGCAAACGCCACCAGCAGTTGTTCAGATTTCCTTTGAGGTTTAGTCCTGTCCAAGTAGAATCCAAGTTGTCTGTGCACATCTAAGTAATGCAGTATCCGTTTCCCTTTGTTCTGTGGATTGGGAAAGAAGGTTGGCAAATGAATGGACTGATTTAGAGCCACACTGGATACCACCTTGGGCATGAAGGATGGACTGATTCTGAGGGACGTTCTGTGTTATAATGAGCTGAAATGGCTGAGGCGTGAATTTAGATGGAGGAAAAAGACAGGCCCTTGTAAAACATCTCAGTTAAGTATTACAAAATCTGAGGTAAATTTTGCCCTGATGTGCTCATCCCTTGAGACTGGTTCCATGCACAGAATCTTTTCCATTTTTCAGCATAATATTTTCTAGTACTAGGCCTCCTAGCCTTTCCATTTTTCAGCATAAGATTTTCTAGTACTAGGCCTCCTTGCCTCTAAAATGATATCCATCACAGGTTTACTGAGGTATGGTACAGGAGAGATTAGGTAATTAGCCAGGCTGCTAGGTTCAGTGTTAGAAGCTGAGGGTGCAGAATCTGGTTCTCCTGCTGAGACAACAGGGAAGGAGTCTGAGGCAGGTGCCATGGGGATAACAGTGACACACTGCGCAGGAGGGGGTACCAGTGTTGGCACGACCAGTCTAGAGCAATCAAAATCATCCTTGGTTTGTCCGGTTTGATTTTTAGTAGTACTTTGGAGAGCAGAGGCAGAGGGGGGGGGGGAGGCATAGACAGACAGTGTTTTCCAGCTGAAGGACAGAGCATCCACTTTCCAGGATTGTTTGTTGGGAGTCCTTGTGCAAAATGTGTCCAATTGGTAGTTCTGGGGAGAGGCAAACAGGTCTATATCTGGGCTCCACATTTGCTTGTCAACATATTGAAAATCAACATATTGAAAATCTTTGGTTCCATTTTCCACTCGTGTGGGTCCATGAGGTTTCTGCTTAGTCCGTCTGCCAGTGTATTTAATTTTCCTGGCAGGAATTGAGCTTGTAGGTGCACTTGGTAGCTCAAGGCTGTGTTCCACAATGCCATGGCTAGTCTGCAGAGGGAGTAAGAATGTGTGCTCCCCTGCTTATGTACCACATAACAGTGGCGTTGTCCATCTTTACCATTAGTTGTCCTGGAAGAATGTGGTCCTTGAAGGCTGTCAGAGCATTCTGTACAGCTAACATTTCTTTTTGATTGATATGCAGTTGCATTTGACTTGGGTTCCATTTGCCCTGAATGCACTTCCCTGCCAGGTGACCCCCCCCCCCCATGCATAGTCTAATGCATCTGTTAGGTTTTGGGCGGCAGGGGGTGGTGTGAAAGGTAGTCCCTTGTTTTGGTGGCAGGCCTCTGCCCACCAAAGGAACTCTAGGCATAGGCAAGGTATGATGGGAATCACTGCTTCTAGATCCTGAGAATGTTGACACCATAGGCTTTTTAGATACCACTGTAGTTTCCTCATACGCAGTCTTGCAGGTGGAATTAGAAGAATGCAGGAGGCCATGAACCCCAAGGCTTACAGTATTTGTCTTGCAGACAGCAGGGTTTTTGTGGCCACTTGTTTGAAGTAGGTTGTCAAATGAATTTGTTTCTCTGGCGTGAGATAAGCCATCTGGGAAGTTGCATTCAAGCTTGCTGCCAGGAATATAATTGGCAGGGTACCAGGTGTGATTTCTTTTCATTTATGGTGTACCCCAGACAAGTTAGAACCCTTTGTACAAAGGCCAGATGATCCAAAAGTAACTCCTGACTTTCTGCCTGAATTAGACAATCGTCCAGGTATGAGTATATTTGAATATTTCTTTGTCTGCAAAAAGCAATAACTGGCGCTAGGCACTTGGTGAATACCCTGGGCGCAGCAGATAAGCCAAAGGGCAGTGCAGAGAACTGAGAGTGCGTGTTTAGCCTGCTATGAAGCGTAGGTATATTCTGCAAGATTCCCCGATTTGGACATGCAGGCATGCTTCTTTTAAATCTAGTGCTGCTAACCAGGCATCTTTGCCTAGCATAGGAAGTAATTGGTGAAGAGTCAGCATCTTGAATTTTGGAATCTCCAAAAAATGTGTTTAGAATAGACAGGTCCAGGATAGGACGCCATTGCTTTTCTGCGTACCAGGAAAAGTCTCTTTTCCTACCAGTTGAATAGCCCCCATGCTTAAGAGAGAAAGTACTGGTTCTGGGGCCTCTGCCCACTGATTTGGGGGTAGGTCCGGCCATCCACTTAGTGTTGGCAACATGTGGAAGTGAAATCTGTATCCCTGGGACACTATATTTAAAACCCATTTGTCCTGGGTAATGAGTTCCCAGTTTTTTGCATGAAGAACAATTCCCCCCCCAAAGGGGCAGTCAGTTGATAGGTGCTTGGAAATTTTAAAAGGAAGTCACTGAGACAGTTTACCATAGGGGGGAGTCTTATTATTCCCAGATTTGGAAGTGGAGCCGAGCCCCCCCACACTGCTTAGTCCTGTGTCTCCTCTGGGACTGAAACCTGTTTTTTTTTTTTGCTGTGTCTGGGTTTGGCTTGAGAATATCTTGAAAAGGCTAGAAAGGACCAATTCTTAGAGGGCCAGTGCCTACTAAATCTAGGAGGCTAAACTTGTAAGAAATCTTTAACAGTTTGCATAGATTTAGCTTTATCTTCCATCTGTTTGAGAACTTCCTCAGCCTTGTTGCCAAACAGGCGGCCCTGAGTTAAGGGAGCATCCAACAATTTAGCTTTAATATGATCAGGCAAAGATTGCTCCTTAAGCCAAGCATGCCTTCTGAGCACAGACCCAGTGACAGCAGCCCTGCAAGAGGCCTCTAATGAATCAAAACCACACTGCAAATTATGTTTTCCAACTTGTTCAGCAGAATGCATTAAATCCTGTAATTCTTTATTTTCCACACAGTCAGGAATCAACATAATTTTCTGTTTAAGCAATCCAATAACATGTTGCTGATACTTTAACATATGAAACTGGCAGTTTAAAGCCCTAATGGCCAAGATTGCAGAAGTGTAAACCTTCTTACCCCATCTATCCAGCACCCTGGAGTCGCTATCAGAAGAGGTAGGAGTTTTAGCAGTAGAAGCCTTAATGCCCTTGGGCCCCTGTGAAATATTCTCTGGATCCGTAATAGGATTTTTAGAAAGGAACTTGTGTGACTCAGGGACCCTGTAATATCTGTCAGGTTTTCTGGGAACAGGAGGCAGGGAATCAGGGGCCAAACTAGATTCCGAAAAAGTATCATCAACAATGTCTAGTACAGGAGGAATAGCTAAAGGCCTATGCTGGGGTAGCAGTAGGAAAGCCTCTTTTTTTTTGAATCAGAAAAATCCTGGCTTTCGCAGTGGAAATGTAAAGTTTCCCCAAAAGAAAAATCCTCTGGAGGGGAAGCAGAGGGAATGGAGTCCACTGCATCAGAATCCTCATAAGTAGATAAGGGCAAATCCAGATCATCAGAAGAATCAGAAAAAAACAGAATCCTGGTTAGAAGATTCATAAACAATGTCAGTCCTAGGCCTCTTAGAAAGGGGGGGGGGTGACTACTCCTGGTTAAAGTTATTAGATCTTCAGCCATTTAAATTTGTTTTTTAGGCATAGAGGCCTGAACAAGTGGCCTGGGCGTCATTTTTTAGGCATGGTTCGAGATTTAGGCCTAAGTGAAGAAGGAGGCGTCAGTTTAATGTGCAAGTCTGTAGGCCTGAATACACCCTCAGAAGCTGGTGCCTGCACAGCGGCTCCGGACCCATCCAAGGTAGAGACATCCGCGGGTTCCATAGCTGAAGCATCTTGTGGCATACCGGACTCCGAATGGGTCTCAGTAGAGGCCTGCAAATCAGAAGTACCGGGTATAAGGGGCTGCGAATGTGCCTCACTGAGTACCGGCGAATTGGCGACTGGCGTAGGAGAAGCGTAGTCGGCAGTTTTGGACCTCGGTGGCCTGTCTCTGTCTTTATCTTTGTGTTTTTTTCGGAATCCCGGTAGTTGGATGGCTAACAGATGACAATTCTGGATAATTAAACCGAGAACCGAAATATTTAGAGGTGAAAATATACAGACGACGGATAGTGCACTGATTAAATAAAGCACAAAACCGACAGCAAGGTACGTTGTGGTCAGGGCCTAGGCAAGGAATACAGTACAAATGAAAATCTTTATGAGGTATTTGCTTTCCACAAGTAATGCAATTATTAACTTTTACTGACATCGGTAAGGAGCAAGAAAAAGTTTCCCCAACGGGGTACTTAGCTTTAGTTGAAGCCTTCGGTTCTGAAACTCAAACGGAAATTTCAGGAGTCGGCCGACCGGCACTTGCAAACTGCTTCTGCTTCGGGCACCGCACAGCAAGAAACACTGATGCAATGGCGTTGGCTGCATGTTTTATACCCCTGACGACCTGACGTCATGGAAGAAGGGACAGCAACCAATGCAGGACCCAAGACTGTTAATCAGGCCGACTGAGGGCTACCTGTATGCAGATAACCCAAATGTAATGACTGCAACAGTGAAACACGAAGAACATCAGGTAGAAACCATAAGCAGTCTTGCCTTTCAACTTTTTACTCAATAAATCAGGGAAAAAGCTAAAGGGGGGCACAAATAACTAAGGTCAAAATCATATTTTTTTAAAAACTTACTGCAATTTACTTAAAAGTTAAAAGAATGGTGAGTTTTGCATCAGTAAGCATTTTCTGAAAGTTAAGGAGCATGAAACTCTGTCTAACATTATTGATTTGGTTTAATGCTTGGTTGTTTGCCAGAAAGTTAAGCCAACAAATACACAGATGCAACGTATTTTTTTTTTTACTGAATGAAATTCCCAAAGCTTGCATTTAACCTTGCAGGTTAAGGTAGCTCAGCAGGGGCATCAAAACAGTATTAACTTTAATAAAAATCATTCATGCTTTCCATTCCTTAAACATTGAATGAATGAAATGTGCTCGTTTGCGGTATTTATCTGCATTTGAAGCATGGAGCTTCTGTAGCCTCACTCAGTGATCCACAGCAGTCAGCAATCAGGTAGAGACCATAAGCAGTGTTTCACGCAACTTTTTTGCATCACTAATTCTGGGCAGACCTGAGGGGACTAACAAAGGTCAAAATCGGACTTTATGTAATTCACTTAAAAGTTTAAATGAACAGCAGGTTTTGCACCAGCATGCATTACTTGAATAATAAACTGTATGATGATAATGATGATGATGATGCTGTTTCTTGGAGTGCGTTCCTGGAAAAATAGTTGCCTTAGGATTGTAATGCTTTTTCAGACAATTGAGTGGGGAATAGGAGTTCAGGAAGTTTAACCGCCCTGAGAAACTGATAAATATATTAACTGAAGCAAATACAACTGATTAATTGCCAAAAACAAATGCTATTAAGGAAATGAAAGATGAGGTTAATCTTTTTTTTTTTTTTTGGAAAAGACAAAGCAAGTATAATGAAACTTTGTTAATGAAAGTGCATGGGAATGTATATTTTTTGACAGTGTGTGTGTGTACTAGCACATGAAAGGTGGCAATTAGGAAGTAAAAAAAAATCACGGACCTTGCAAAAGATAACAAGTACGGCTGTTACCAGTAATAAAACTTATAAACCCCCTTCCCTTCAAACCCTTCTCCAACCCTATCACCCCCACTAGGCCCCTAAGATCAAGTAAAAATCAACTCACTGTTATCAAACCCAAAAACTCAGCGGGAGAAGCCATATTTTCATGTACCATATCTAAACTTTGGAACAATCTTCCACCCTCTATAACTACTCTACTTTCCAGCAGACTTTTCAAGACTGCGCTCAAATTCCACTTAAATATGCACTGGCTTTGTCCTTGTTCTAATCCAGACTAACACCCCCACCCTTACCCCCCCCACCTAGACTCTTAATCCAACTATTCGACCGCCACTACTAACCACAGTCAGAAATAGCTAGTTGTCTTTACATACTTTAACATCTTGTCTGACAACTTTGTTACTAATAATTATAAATGACAAGAAACTATCTTAACTTGCAACATTTACTGTATATACTGCTGATAATCAATATCTTGTTACTGTATTAAAGCCAACAACCTGTAATGTTGTTTACTATTGCTGCAACTTTGTATCTCTATTTATCATGTACATAATGTAGAGGTCTTCTCCCCGGGCATCCGCTGAAAAAGGACCTGCGTCCAGTCGGAATTTCCCAGTAAACAAATTTAAGTAAATAAATAAACAGTATAAGAACAGGGAGAACTGTGCTGTTACTGGCTTACTCAGATCATGGAAAATGGACATATTTCATCTTGTTTGAAAAGGTGTAGTTAATCATTTGTTTAATTTTCTTTTCCTAGCAGGTTGGAATGATTGCAGTTTAATGCAAATAAACTACTACTATTATCTCAGAATGATGTTCATGAGCACTTTTTCAAAATGTTAACTGGATTCGTATTTTGCAAATACTATCCAAAATATTTTACTGCTTATACTTAAAAAAAAATCTTTGACAGTGCAGTATTGTAAGAGTGGTGGGAAACATTAGCGCTGCAGGTGTATGATGTGAGCATACTGTACTCTTATAGTAAAACCCTGAGATGAAACATTTCATTTTTAAAGGACTGCATTCCCGCAGTTGGGAAACAACATGGTAGTAGTGGTGTACAAAATCTGAAGCTGCGGCAGTTATACATCATGGCTATACTATTATCCAAAATTACTTGTTTTGTTTATTTGTTATTTACTTGTCAAGAAGGTTGCCTAGATTACAAGAGCTCATTTACTGCTGTGAACATAAATGAACATGACACCAAAAAACTATATGCAAACATGCAGAGAAGACAGTATACAGTACATTAATAGTATAAAACACTAAGAAGTATTTGCATTTATTGATATACAACTACAAATGCAAACATTCTAAATACTTTAATATTTGTACTGTGCTGGTGACATGGGACGATGAAGCCTTGAGGACAACCTAGGTGACTCAAGTTCGATTCGTAGCTCAGGATCTTGATGGCATGGCAGAGGTGATGGTTGTGCATAGCCTGGGGATCTCACAATAACTTTGAAAGGGAGCATCTAAATGTGCTAAATAATACCTCATTTTGAAGACAGTATTAATAGTTTCAATGTGGCAAAAAAAAGTACAGTTGTGTACACCTACCATAAATGTAGATGTTAGAGTGTCTTCACTGTTGCAGTCATGACTGTAGGGTTCTCCCCTGCCGGCAGGCAGCCCCAGGTCGGCCAGAATCCCAAAGTCTGGGTCCGGCGTCGGCTGTTCAACCATGCTCCCTGACGTCAGAGCACCAGGAGTATAAAGCCGATGCCATCTTCTCCAGTTTTTCTTGCCCCAGATGTCAGGAGTCCCAAAATGAAAAAGGTCCCATAACCTTTGCAAATACACCTCAGAAGAATGGTGAAAAAAGGAAATACACAAAAGTAAAAATAAGAGGGGACAGGAGGGAGAAGCAGACTGCAACAGTGAAGACACACGAACATCTACATTTATGGTAGGTGTACACAACTGTACTATGTTCATCGTGTTTCACTGTTGCAGTCATGACTGTAGGGTAGAATCCCAAAGCTGAAAGAAAGGGAGGTGGTCATAAAGAGGGGGCGGCTAAAAGGCCCTGCAAGACTGCAGAGGCAAAGCCTGCCCTAGACGTAGAGTAGAGAGGTAGATTGTAGTGCTTAGAAAAAGTATGCACTGAACTCCAAGTTGCAGCTTCCAAAATGTCCTTGGTAGGAACTCCCCTGAGGAAGGCCGTGGCAGCAGCTCTGGTGGAATGAGTCCGTATACTCCCTGGGATTTGCTTTCCATGGTGAGAATAACAAAATCTGATTCCATGAGCAATCCATTTAGAAATGGTCTGTTTTGAAATGGCTTTACCTTGGGAACTTGAAGCATAAGAAACAAACAATTGTTCTGATTTTCTGATGTCCTTGGGTTCTGTTCAGGTAAAAACGTAGTTGTCTGTGTACATCCAAGGAATGCAAGATCCTTTCCCCTTTATTTTGAGGAGTGGGGAAAAAGGTTGGCAAGTGGATAGTTTGATTTAAAGCCACTTTGGAAACCACCTTAGGCATGAAGGTAGGATTAGTCCTCAAAGATACCCTGTCTTGATGAAATATAATATAAGGTTCCACAGCCATAAGAGCTTGTAACTCTGAAACTCTCCTGGCAGAGGTTAGGGCTAACAGGATAGCTGTCTTCCAAGATAAAAACTTGATGTCAGAAGAGGCAGCAGGCTCAAAAGGAGGCAAGGTTAATTTTTCCAAAACATAGTTGAGATCCCAAGCAGGAATGGGAGGAGATCTAGGAGGTCTTAAGTTCTTAGCTCCTCTGAGAAACTGTCTCATGAGCTGGTGGGAAAAGATGGGAGGGTCTGTATTATAATGAGCAGAAATAGCACGGGCATGTATCTTAATGGAAGAGAAAGAGAGATCCTTATGTAAGAGATCTGTCAAGTAAAGTAGAATTAAAGTAATGTTAGGAAGAAGAGGATCAGAATCCTGAGCCTGCATCCAGGAACAAAATCTTTTCCATTTTCCTGCATAAGATTTTCTAGTGCTAGGACGTCTGGCTTCTAAAATGACATCCATAACCTGCTTGGGCAGAAAAGAAGAAATCAAAGGCCCTGGATTAACCAGGCCGCCAGGCTGAGAGTTCTGACATGAGAGTGTAGAACCTGACCCTGATGTTGGGACAGAAGGTTCGGAGACTGAGGTAAAACCCAAGGGGGCTCCAGGCATAGGTTTTTTAGAGTTGGATACCAAAACTGCTGAGGCCAATTTGGAGCCAGCAAAATTATCATCTTGGGCTTGTCCTGTTTTATCTTCAATAAAACCCGTGGAAGAAGAGGAAGAAGCGGAAAGGCATATCCCGAGAGGTTCCTCCAACTGAATGACAGGGCTTCCACTTTCCAAGCTTCTCTGTGGAAAGTTCTGGTGCAAAAATTCTGTAGTTGATGATTGAGATGGGATGCAAAGAGGTCTATGTGAGGACATCCCCAGACTGCTGTTATCATCCTGAATATTTTGGTGTCCAGCATCCACTCGTGTGGATCCGAAAGGTTTCTGCTCAGACTGTCTGCCAGGAAGTTTTGTTTCCCTGGTAAAAACTGAGCTTGAAGATCCAGATTGCAAGCTAGAGCTGTGTTCCATAAATCCATGGCTAGTCTGCAAATGGGGTAGGAATGAGATCCCCCTTGCTTGTTTATGTACCACATTGTGGTGGTGTCTGTCCGTATTAGTAGTTGTCCTGGTTGTAAAAGATTCCTGAAGGCCAATAGAGCTTTCTGAATGGCTAACATTTCCTTTAAGTTGATATGCAGGTGTTTCCGATCCTTTGTCCAAAGGCCCTGCAGACAATTGCCCTAAAAATGGGCTCCCCAAGCATAATCAGAGGCGTCCGTGGTTAGAATCTGAATGGCAGGAGGCAGACGAAAGGGTTTCCCTTTGTTTAGAGCACATGCCCTGGGCCACCAAAGAAACTCCTTTTGAAGGCAAGGAAGGATGGAGATCAGTATGTCTAAACTGTGGCAATGCTGAGACCATATACTTTTTAGATACCACTGTATTTTCCTCATGTGTAGTCTTGCATATGGTACGAGAAGGATGCAGGAGGCCATGTAACCCAAAGCCTGCAGGAATTTCCTTGCAGATAGTTGAGTAGAGTTGCCAAGGTTTTGAAAGTTGAAGCCAGCTGTAATTGCTTTTCGGATGTCAGAAATGCCATCTGGGTTGTGGTGTTTAGAAGTGCACCTAGAAAAGTTATCTGTTGTGATGGTGTCAAATTTGACTTTTATGTTTACAGAGAATCCCAGGAACTTGAGGAGGTTCTGTACAAATTCTAGATGCTGGAGTAAGACATCCTTGCTGTCTGCCCGAATTAGACAATCGTCCAGATAAGGGTAAATTTGAATTCCCTTGAGTTTGCAGCAAGCTACTACTAGAGCCAGGCATTTAGTGAAGACCCTGGGCGCAGTAGACACTCCAAAGGGCAGCGCAGAGAATTGAAAGTGCCTCGATCCGGCCTTGAACCTGAGGTATTTTCTGCGATCCTGCCTGATGGGAATGTGTAAATATACCTCCTTTAAATCCAAAGTTACCATCCATGCATCTTTGGACAGCATTGGCAGTAGCTGCTGTAGGGTAAGCATCTTGAATTTTGGAATCTCTAGAAAGGTTGTCAAGACCGACAGATCCAGAATGGGTCTCCATGAGTTTTGCTTCCTTGGGACTAGAAACAGCCTTGAATAAAAACCTTTTCCCATCTCTGAAAGAGGAACCAGTTCTATGGCATTCATAGCCAAAAGAGCTTCCACCTGGTTTAAGGCCTCCGTCCATTGATGTTTTGGAAGGTCTGGCCATCCGCTTGGCCTTGCCAAGGTATGAAAATGGAATTTGTAACCTCTTAAAACCACATCCAAAACCCATTTGTCTTGGGTTATTTGAGTCCAATTTTGATAAAAAAAGAGAAAGTTTTCCTCCGAGAGGGGCTTCCAGGCAAGAAGTTCCTGTAGCCCAACAGAGAGAGTCATTGAGTTTGTTTCCTTTGAGATTGTGACCTGTCCTCTCCTCCCCTAGGGGTGGAAGCAGTCCACTGTCTTGGTCTATAAGCAGCTTGTGTTTGAGGCCTCCCTCTGGAGCGTCTATATCTACCCCTCTGAGGCCTGTCTGAAGTGGGAAAGGACCAACTTTTTGAAGGCCAATTCCTGCTAAATCTAGGTGGCTGTACTTGTAAGAAATCTTTAACTGTTTGCATGGATTTCGCCTTATCCTCCATCTTTTTAATCACCTCTTCAGCTTTTGATCCAAACAAAACATTATGCTGAACAGGAGCATCCAATAATTTAGCCTTTACTTGTTCAGGCAAATTTTGTTCCTTTAGCCATGCATGCCTTCTAATGACTGTGCCAGAGGCCGCAGCCCTACAAGAAGCCTCCAAGGCATCAAATCCACAGTGTAAACCATGTTTCCCAACCTGTTCAGTGGCATGCAGTAAGTCATGTAATTCCTTATCATCTGCACAGGCAGAAATGGAAGTAAGCTTTTGTTTTAAGACAGACAAGAGAAATTGCTGGTATTTAAGCATATGAAACTGACAGTTTAAAGTCCTAATGGACAAAGTAGCAGAAGTGTACACCTTTTTGCCCCATCTTTCTAAGGATCGAGAATCCTTTTCAGTAGGAATGGGATTTTTGGCAGAAGCGGCCTTAACTCCCTCAGGACCCTGAGAAATGGTTTCAGGGTCAGCAGCAGGGTTCTTGTATAAAAACTGATGGGAATCAGGAACCCATCAGGCTTAACAGGAGCAGGAGGAAGAGAGTCAGGGGTTAAGTTAGCCTCCAAAAAGGCATCATCCACAATATCCAAAACAGGAGGAATAGCCAGGGGTCTATGTTGGGGAAGAAGAAGAAAATCCCTCAGTCTTTTCTTGGATTCCAAATACTCCTGTCCTTCCCAGTGGAAATGTTCCCTCATTTCATGCAAAGCTTCCCCAAAAGAGAAATCCTCAGGGGGAGAAGCTGAAGGAATGGATTCTTCAGCATCAGAATCCTCATAAGGAGGGAAAGAATATTCCTGATCAGAAGAAGAAACTGAGGAAACAGAAGCCTGATCAGAGGAATCATAATAAACATCCTGCCTTGGCCTTTTGTCTGGAGGGAGATATGAACCCCTAATCATAGTAAGTAAATCCTCCGCCATCTTGAGTAACTGTTTCTGTGACTTGGAAGCCGGTTCAGAAGAGGCCTGTATTGAAGTCTTTGATTTAGAAGGAGTCTCTGCCTTTGGCTTTGCCTTTACTAGTAGCTGAGTAGGCCTGAAAACCCCTTCGGAAGCCGGTACCTGCACAGCGGCTCCGGACCCATCCGAAGGAGCATTGTCCGAAGGTCCTGCAGCAGAAATATTTAAAGGCCTGGTTGGCTCCTCATGAGAGTCCGTTTTGGCCGTCGGTTCTGAAATGGCCGAAGACAGGGGCTGCAAAAGCGCCTCACTGATGACAGACGAACCTGAAGCTGGCTCCGCTTGTGCGCTGTCATCAGATTTGGACCTCGGAGGCCTGTCTTTATCCTTGCGACGTTTGTAAACTCCGGTAGCCGGAACCGTATCCGACGACATTTTGTAGTTAAAGCGCCTACCGAAGTAATGAAAAGCAAAATCATACCTTCGCTTAATTGTACGTTGATTGAATCTAGCACAAAACCGACAACTAGCTACGTCGTGGTCAGGGCCTAAGCAAGGAATACAATAAGAATGAAAATCCTTATGAGGTATTTGCTTCCCACATGAAATACAATTATTAACTTTTTCCGACATCGGAGTGGAGCAAGAAAAAAGTTTCCCCAACGGGGTACTTAGCTTTGAGTGGAGAAGAAAGTCTTCGGACCGAAGTATACAGAAAAATTCGTCGGGAGTCAGCCGACCGGCACTTGCGAACTGTAATCACTGCACGGCAAGAAAGACTGGAGAAGATGGCGTCGGCTGTCGGCTTTATACTCCTGGTGCTCTGACGTCAGGGAGCATGGTTGAACAACCGACGCCGGACCCAGACTTTGGGATTCTGGCCGACCGAGGGCTGCCTGCCAGCAGGGGAGAACCCTACAGTCATGACTGCAACAGTGAAACACGATGAACATCTGTGCCTGTATGTTACACACATCTACAGATACCAAAGTTTTGGACTTAGGTTATGGAAATTATGATTTTTTCATATTTTGGTAAATAACTTTGCAAAGGAGCATGTCAGTGTGCCAAGTAATACCTCATTTTGAAGACAGTGTTACTCCTTACAACATGGTAAAATAACTGTCTGTGCACTGTACGCATGTACAGATATCAGTTTTAGTCTTTTAGAATTATGAAAATTATAAATTTCCAATACTTCTCATTATTATGCCCCTAACTTTGCAAGAGAGCATGGGTGATGACACAAATGATGCATCATTTTGAAGCGGACATTCAGACGCACTTCTACACCGATATGTAGCCTCGGTCTGTTACAGGTGAGGAGATATTGTGCTTCATTTATCAAGTATGAGAAATATTGCATTAATCATATTTCTGTGAATATCTTCATAAATGAGCATCACACAGTAATGGTTAAGGTATCATTTTAAAGCTGACATTCACACAAACAAATTAAATACACATTGTATTGTCTACATGGTACATTGACCAAGATATTGTGCTTTGCTTTTCCAAAAAGGTAAAAAATATGCACAATATCAGCATTCCTTGCCAAATATTTAATAATGACTTTGATACGCACTATCAGCATTTACACTGTTGGCAAGGTCAGTGTCTGATGAACAACTTTCGCATTTACATTTTTAGTCTAGCTCATAGTTAGAGTTATGAAAATTTGTCTTCTGTATTTATTTATTTATTTATTTTATTTTACATTTGTTAACCGGGCTAGTCTGGCTGGATACATGTCCATTTTCAGCAGAGGCCCGAGGAGAAAAGCTCCACTATCAAAAAACTAAAATACACTACTGTTTATAAGGTCACTAGTAATACTAACTATACAAAATAAAACTAAACTAATAAAGTATTATATGGCTACATACAAGTACAAATACGTTTTTGATGTAAAAACCTGAGTAGATTACAATTTAAAAATCAGTTGGACACTGAGGAGAAACAGTTTCAGTATCAACATAAATATTTAAAGTAAAAAATGTCCATAGTAGTTAGTCATGAACAACAAGTAGGTATTAGTTGTAAGTAAGAAGAGGTTAAAAAATACCGTGTGAATGTACAGGTTAGAGGTGAAGAGGATTTTAAGAGGCTGAAAAAGATAAAGGCAAGAACGACGTAAAGAGAAAGGAAAAAAGCTGGACTTAGTGGGGTCAGGAACTAGCAGACGGAGAGGGAGAGGGGGAAATAAAAGTTAGAGAGGAGTTATAAGAGGTAAGAAATGGATTTTCTGAAAATGAGCTCAGGCTGCACTGTTGTTCCTATGGTGGAATTAAGCAGGCAGCTTTTCTGAGCTGCTCCGGAGTGAATGAGTTACTGATCCAGCTCATCAGACCACATTATTGCGTGAATTATCAATTTACAAAATGCAAAGTAATGGTGGACTAACAGCTGGATACAGCAGGTGTTACCTGCTGGTGAACATTGCAAACCCAGTGAATGTCCACAAGGCCCAAAAAACTCCCATTCCTCCAGCTATCCACTTGAAGAGTATCGCCCTAATACAGCAGCAGGTTTCATGTAGACAACTGTCCTGCTGTAACCGATGACTACTTGGACACGGGCCTGCTGACCGTGTTCTCTCTCATGCGGTTACATTTCTTTAAATAATTAAATTGGTTAAACAAATTCTACTGGGGCTTCTTGGTCATCTGGCAGCTCAGCTAGACAGACACTTGTACTGCTCACTGCTGAAGTGGAAGGGCTGCTTTCCTGCTAAAGCAACAGGTGACTCACTGGTTCTCGCTTTCTTCCAAATCCTGACTCCTGAGATTTCTTCCCTGGGGATTTTCATTCCTTTGTGGAGAAATGGACTAGCTCCTTCTTAGCATCTGGGCCTTGGAGTTGACTGCCCATGTGGCATTCCTGGCGCCCTCTCTCTCTCTAGGTATGTCTCCGCTTTAGATGTATTTAGGAAGGACAAGGCCAGTAACCCTTTCTGAACCACCAGCATGGCTTGAAAGTGTAACTGAACCATAAAGCTAATTTCCTTGAATCATTTATGGGTAGAAATTAAGGGTTTCCACTTGTTAAACCTGCACTGTAGTCAGTGCAAAATGAACTGGGGCATCAATAAGTTGACAATAAATACCCATTTCTCAGGCTGCACAGAGCACCTCCTCTTGGTCCGGGTAGTGTAAAGAGGATAATGAAGTGTCTGCGCAGGTTTAAGTTAGATATCAAATTGATCCTACGAGCACTTTTAATTACTGGGGTTTCTCGCTCTTCAATGGTGCTGACAGTTCTTGCCTATGGAAGTGACTGATAGTTTCCCTTTATATATTCAGGCATACCAATTAACTGCAGTTGTTGAGACACAATTAATTCTCTGTATCAACCTTTAATTCTAGTTGCCAGCCATGATTGCCTATTTGCTGTGCATGCTGATTTACCACACTGCACTGCTCTAACAGGTCCTGGCATGGAGTTACAACTTGTGGTTTAGGGCAGCCACCTCTAGCCCGATTCCCCCACCCCGGTCACTTAATTCTACTAAGTCCATTTTAACATCTTTCAGAAGGGCTGAGAGAGCTGCTAGTAAGCCCTAGAGTCTTGACGGGTCCTGGCTGCTTTTCCCCACTCGCTGTGGCTTTAGGTTTCGTCACATTATCCACAGAACTGGCTATGTGGTCCAGCCGGGAAGAAAAAAATTTGGTGCCATCTTGGAGGTGAGCAGTTCACAAAGTTGACTCATATCCACTCACACTTAGAAGTTAGCGGATTTGGCTATCACGCTGTACAGCCGAATGTATGCGGCTGGGAAATACAAAAAGGTATGCACTCACCACAACGAGCCACCTGTGTTGTCCATTTTCATTCTTATAGGTTCATAGGTGTGTACTACGCTAATGGCCCTGGAGCCTTTACAAGCCTAGCACACAGGACTACCCTGGCATCATGCCAGCCGACCTTAGTTCCCAGCACCTCTGTGGAGTAGAGCCACTGGAGTGATCCCTGGGGTGAATTTTGTTTCCCGTCCACTCATCAAGATTTCTCTTGAAGAGGACCAGTGAGGTGCTCTGTTTGACATGTATGGGAAGTCTATTTCATAGCATGGGCAGTCTCTGGGTTATGAACCTCTCCCTCCTAGGGTTACCACCTGTCCCACTTTGAGAGGGACAGTCCCTCTTTGGGCAGTTGTGTCCTGCAAAAAAATTGAAAAAATGGCAAATGTCCTGAGATTTTAGGACAAAAATTTTCCTATATTTTCTGTAGTAGTTGCATAAACAATTATTTTGTATCTGAAACACCTAAATGTTGTTATAAGAAACAGAATAAGCAACTATAATGCTACAAGAATAAGCTTTTATTTAGGCAAAAAGTGAAGTTCTTTCCTTTGTACTGGCTGTGAGAATGTTTTGCCCTGCAAAATCTGACATTTCTACAAAAAAGTCCCACTTTGGGCAATTGAAAAGGTGGCAACCCTACTCCCTCCAGCTTCTGTTGATTGTGGTAATGAGGTTGAGCTCTCTGGAGCGTGTGGTGCAGAAGGATTGGGATTTCTTTAGATGTAGCATTTCTAACAGAGCTGGGTCAGACATGGCTTTGTAAGTCAAGGAGAGATAGTCTCTAAGTAGGCGATATGAGACCGAGAATAGTTGGAGTTTTTTGAGTCTGTCCATATAGGATCCTATTTGTGAGGTACTTTTGTGACCTCTCCAGTTGTTGCAGGTGTCTAGTGAGGTACATGCCAAATGGGGCATTGTACTCTAGGATTGGCCTAATGAGGGAAGAATAGAGGGAGACAATGACCTCTCTCTTCCTGGATGCAAAACCCTTAGTAATGAGATGTGTCATACAGAAGGACTTTCTGACCACAGTGGCGATGTGGTGGTCAAAAGAGAGGTTCCTGTCAACCTGTGTTCCTGGATCTCTTATAACACCTTCTGTGTTCAGTGGACTACCATCAATATGGTAATTCATGGGAACTGGGTTTTTCCCAAAGGGGATGACAACACACTTTTTGGCATTGAGCTTAAGGCCATGGTTCTGACACCAGTCAGTCTCTGTTTGAACCACCTTGTCTTCATCCACAGCTCTGGTGACTGACTCAAAGCAGTCAACTAGGTTGAGCAGGCATCATATACCCTTCACAAAACCAAACTGTGTGAGATCCAGAGTTTGGAGATTCCCTATATCCTTGTTTATTAGGTCCATGATGATGCACTCCTTAGCTTTCCATATCAGACTTGTCAGGCTAATGGGACAATAGTTCCCACAGTCTGTAGTTGCTCCTCCTTTGTGGAGAGGGATGACTGTAGCAGTGCGCCATTCAGTAGGGACAAAGCCTAAGGTGAGGCTGTGACTGAACAGGGCACACAGATGAGGTGCCTGTTCACTCTGTAGTTCATGTAGAACACAGCCAAGGATATTGTCAGGTCCCATAGAAGCTATATTCTTGGCCTTGGACAGTGCTGTTTTAACCTGTGCAGCAGTAATACTGGGTGCCTGGCAATCTACTGGTATGGTGATTGGTCCTTTGGTAGGGGAGAGGGTGGTAAAATTGGCACTGAATCTGTTGGCCAGTATATTGGCAATATCTGTTGGCTCGGTATAGGAGGTACCATTGTGCAGTAGCTCAGAGCAAATCTGGGTATTGCCATGGAGATTCTTTACATAACCATAGAAGGCCTTGCGGTTGTCTTTACTACCTGCTGCGATTCTGTTTTCATAGCTAGCTTTAGAGGATTTGATGAGGAATCTCAATTTTTGCTGAGGAGTTTTTCCAGTCTTGGGATTTCACCTTGTTCCGCATCAGTTTCCTCCTTCTGTTGTAGAGTTTATTTATGGCAGGGGACCACCAGATTGGCTTCCTTTTTTTGGAGGAGAGCATCTTGGTTCTATTGGGTATGGTGAGATCCATGCATTTGTGTATGTGTTCGTACAGTGCATTGGTGTATGATTCGGCTGTCATGCAACTATTCTCCATTTGCATGGGTGCTGTGAAGTTAGCCACCTCTGTTTTTAGGAGCCTTCCACCTTTTTTTTTTATATACGCAGCTCGTAGATACTACAAGCTCAAGCTCCTCCCTTAACCATAATGCAGCAGTCCCTCTCTTTCTCCAAGACCTTGTTTGCTGCCCTTTACTGTATACAACAATGAAATGAAAACCTTCATACAAAATATTTCAAGCTCAAACAGGGTTCCTATAATAATTTCTCCATTCTTCCAAAAAATCAAGAAGAAGGGCAGTGGGCTGGAGGGAGGGGAGTTTAGGAAGAATGAAAATGGACAACACAGATGGAATGTTATGGGGAGTACATAACTTCCTTATCTGATGTCAATTTTCATTCATTCTTCATCATGTGGGACAGAGTCCCCAGCTACCCGAATCCAGGGTGGACTTTGCAAGGATATTCCTGTGTACTATTTAACCGAAGGCTGCTCTTCCCCTTGAGACTAGATCGAATTTGTAATGAGTAATAAAGATATGAGGATTGGCCCATGTTGCAGCGGCACGGATAGTGTCTATGGGGAACCTGGATAAAAAAAAAAAGGATGAAGTTGGTATAAACCTGGTTGAATGGGCTATTAAAGGCTTGGCAAGGCCAGCCCAAACTTGTTATAAACAAAGGAGAAGCAATTGGTTACCCACTTTGATAAAGTTACTTTGGAAGGATACAAATTGATCTGATTTTCTAAAATTTCTCTAATCTGTGAAGATAGAAACGCAATTGTCTGAACATCTAATAAATGCAAGATGTACTCTACTTTGTTTGAGAAATTTGGAAAGAACACAGACAGATAGATTGAAGTTGGATCCTAGCACCACCTTAAGAACTAATCCATCTTTTCTTCCAAAGAACACCCTATTTTTATGAAATATTAAATAAGGAAGCTTAGAGGATAAAGCTTGAAGTTGTGAAACTCTCCTAGTTGATGTTATGCATATCAGAAATATAGTTTTCCAAGTCAAATATTTCAAATCACATTTTGCAGCCGGTTCTAATGTTTTTTGAGTCGCAGCCTATAACATTAAATTCAGGTCCCACAGCAGAGTAGGATCTTTAGAGAGTGGTACGAGTAGAAAGGTTCCTTATATAATTGCCTTGCAAAGATGTAAAGAAACCAATGTGGAATTATCAAGTCCAGTATGGAAACTGGAAATGGCAGCTAACTGAAACTTAACCATCAATGGACTAGCCCCATCATCACAAACAGAAGTCAGGAATTCAAGAATTTTAGGTACTGGTACTGAAAAAGGATTGATAACTTGCTGCTGCACCCAAAGTTAATCCTTTTCCACTTGCTATTATAAATTTTTCTAGTGGAAGCTTTGTGGGAAGACAAAAGAATGTGGCATACTAGGGAAGAAAGCTTGGGTTATCTTGGCTATCAAAGCAATTGGAAAAACCATGCCATGCATTCAATTTTAGGCCCAAATTGTCCGTGTGAATCAGGTCTGTCGGGTGAGACAGGTCATCTGGAACTGGATCCAGGATCCAAGGCAGGTAAACTAGATGAGGCCAAAGGAAGGGAAACAAAATTTGTCGAGCCAGTGAGTGGCAATGAGAATGATTTTGCTCTTCAACTAGGATGCTTTCTGTAGAAATCTGGGGATTAAGGGAGTTGGGGGATAAGCACAGAGGAGACCTGGGGGCCATCAGTCTCTCGGTGACCCACCCAGCAGGGGGGATTAGGGAAAAGTACCTGTGGCACTTGTTTTTCAGGGGGGATAGAAATATGTTGCAGCATGACTGGCCCCAATGGCAAAAAATCATTTCCGCCACTTCCTTGTTGAGACACAACTCATGAGGTAGCAGTCTGGACCTGCTCAACTTGTCTGCTATCACGTGGACTTCCCCAGCACGTGTGTTACTATCAGAAATCGATTTGGAGAGATCACCCATTGCCACATTCTCATAGCTTCTCAACATAAGGGGTAAGATATCGTTCCCCCTTGTTTGTTGATGTACCACACTACAGACATACTGCCCTTTTGAATCACAACAGTTCCAAAAGGGAGTGTGTCTTGGAACACATGCAACACCAGGAGTACTGCTCATTTCCAGTACACTGATATGCATGTTGGCCTCTTTGGGTGGACCAAGTGCCTTGGACATTCTTTCCCAAGAAATAGGATTAGGGAGACAGGATTAGGGAACACTTGTATCATATAAGGAAAGGTAGTTCGTTTAATGCCCTTGCCAGGCATATTAAGGATACTAGTATGCAACATATTTTTTCATTTAGGGCTATAGGAAGGATATTTGAAAACATAAGAGGAGGAGATATTAAGACACAAACTGAAGCTTTAGAGGCTAGGTGGATTATCAGGTTAAGGGCAACAAAGGGACATGGCTTAAATGAGCATATTCCCTTAAGGCCCACACTGAAAAATAAACCTTTACGTAAATGAATCATTTTTATGTATATATTATAAATGTATTTTTAAATGTGTTTTTTATATATGCATTTCATACACACACTACACTGTTTTTATGTTTGTCTGTATATTATATTTTAAGTACAATATGTCTTTAAAAACTTTAATTGAAGTAATTGAATGATTAGTATAAATAGAGATGCAAGTACCTTATGTTAGTACACCTGAAGAAGCCTATTTGGTGAAAGTGCTTGTGTCCTGTGTTTTATAATAAAAGTTTGTACAGCCTGGAGCCTTCCCTCTGTTATTTTGCTGGTTTTACACTAGAGGCAGTGGTGAGACCAAAGAGTAGTGTTCTGAACTGGTAATAAGCTCCCAGCTGGAAGCTTAGATACCTGCTGGACCGTCTGTTCATGTTTATGTAATAGTATATGTCCTAAAGATCTACTGAGTACATTCAGTTGTCCTTGTGCAGGAAAGTACAGTTGTGTACACTTACCATAAATGTAGATGTTCGAGTGTATTCACTGTTGCAGTCATTACATTTGGGTAATCTGCTGGCAGGTTGCCCTCAGTCGGCTTGAATTCCAAAGTCTTGGGTCCTGCATCAGTTGCTGTCTTCTCTTCCATGACATCAGGTTGTCAGGGGTATAAAACATGCAGCCGACGCCATTTTCTTACATAGGCAATACACACTGAACCATGACTATCCGGAACTTGGTATGCTGAACAGATTTGTTCAGCTTGCAGAGATCCTAAATTGGTCTCCAGTCCTCCGTCTTCTTTGGCACTAAAAAGAATCTTCAGTACGTTTCAGATCCTTTCTGGTCTTGAGGGACCTCTTAAATGACTCTTCTAGCAGCTTTTTTTTTGAGCCGCTGTTTTCCACTAACTGGGTGTTACTTTGGGAATTTTGCTTACTGTTGGAGGTGGAAGAGAAGAGAGAATTATATAAAGTACAGTTGTGCACACTTACCATAAGTGCATTCACTTACTCGGCCTGATTAACAAAGTCTTGGGTCCTGCGTCAGGGTTATAAAACATGCAGCCGACACCATTACATCAGTTTTTCTTGCCGCAGATGTCAGATGCCCCCCCTAATGGGAAGCAATTAAATCTATAAATATACAAGGTAATACCTCCAACAAAAAAGCAAATACACCCAAAAAGCTTTTGAGCATAGTAAGGGGGAGTAGAGGTATAGCCAAAGGAAGAAAGGGGGCTGGATGGAAGGTAACCAGGACTGCAACGGTGAATACACTCGAGCATCTACATTTATGGTAAATGTACACAACTGTACTATGTTCTTCGTGATTCACTGCTGCAGTCATCACATTTGGGTAGATTCCCAAAGCTAAGGATAGGAGGAGAAATTTAGATAGCATTAGGACCAGCTATAAGGCCCTGCAAGACTGCAGTGGCAAAGCCAGCTCTGGATTTAGAGAAAATTGGCAGATCGTAATGCTTGGTGAAATATGTACAGAACTCCAGGTAGCAGCTTCTAGGATGTCCCTGGTAGGGACGCCTCTGAGAAAGGCTGAGAGGTAGATGCAGCCCTGGTTGAGTGGGGTCTGATCCCCTGTGGGATAGGTTTTCCATGGTGCTTGTAGTAGAAATAAATGCAATGGCCTATCCATTTGAAAATGGTTTGCTTTGAAATAGCCTTCCCCTCTGCCCCTGCAGCAAATGCCACCAGCTGTTGATCAGATTTCCTTTGAGATTTAGTCCTGTCCAAGCAGAATCTAAGCTGTCTGTGCACATCTAAGGAGTGCAGTATCCATTCCCCTTTGTTCTGTGGATTAGGAAAGAAGGTTGGCAAATGAATGGACTGATTAAGGGCCACACTGGATACCACCTTGGGCATAAAAGAGGGATTGGTCCTGAGGGACACCCTGTCCGCATGAAAGATGATGAAAGGCTCCACTGCCATGACAGCCTGTAATTCAGATATCCTTCTTGCTGAAGTGATTGCTAAAAGGAAAGCTGTTTTCCAAGAGAGGAATTTTAAATCCGCAGTGGCAGCTGGCTCGAAAGGAGGAAGGGTGAGCTATTTCAATACAAAGTTAAGGTCCCAGGCTGGAGTTGGGGCTCTCCTGGGTGGTCGTAGATTTTTGGCCCCTCTGAGGAACTGCTTAAGCAGTGGATGAGAGAAAAGGGGAGGTTCTGTGTTATAATGAGCTGAAATGGCTGAGGCGTGAATTTTGATGGAGAAGGACAGGCCCTTGTGAAGCATCTCAGTTAAGTATTGTAAAATCTGAGGTAAATTGGACACTGCTGTGCTCATCCCTTGAGCTTGGTTCCAAGGCACAGAATCTTTTCCATTTTTCAGCATATGATTTTCTAGTACTAGGCCTCCTTGCCTCTAAAATGATATCCATCACTGGTTTACTGAGGGACGGTAAAGGAGAGATTATGTAATTAGCCAGGCTGCTAGGTTCAGTGTATGAAGCTGAGGGTGTAGAACCTGGTTCTCCTGCTGAGACAATAGGGTAGGAAGTCTGAGGCAGGTGCCATGGGGCCTAAAGTGACACACTGAGCAAGAGGGGGTACCAGTGTTGGCGTGGCCAGTCTGGTGCAATCGAAATCGTCCTTCGTCTGTCTTGTTTGATCTTTAGTAGTACTTTGGAGAGCAGAGGAGGAAAGGCATTAACTGATAGGTTTTTTCCAGCTGAAGGACAGAGCATCCACTTTCCAAGCTTGTTTGTGGGGAGTCCTTGTGAAAAATTTGTCCAATTGATGGTTCTGGGGGGGAGGCAAACAGGTCTATACCTGGGCTTCCCCATTTGCTTGCCAACATGTTGAAAATCCTTAGTTCCAGTTTCTACTAGTGTGGGTCCATGAGGTTTCTGCTTAATTCGTCTGCCAGTGTATTTAGTTTTCCTGGCAGGAATTGAGCTTGTAGATGCACTTGGTAGCTCAGGGCTGTGTTCCACAATGCCATGGCTAGTCTGCAGAGGGGGTAAAAATGTGTATTCCCCCCTGCTTATGTACCACATAACAGTGGTGTTGTCAGTCTTTACAGTGTGGTCCTTGAAGGCAGTCACAGCATTCTGTATTGCTAACATTTCTTTTTGACTGATATGCAAGTGCATTTGACTTGGGTTCCATTTGCCCTGAATGCACTTCCCTGCCAGGTCAGCTCGCCATGCATAATCTGATCCATCTGTTGTTAGGGTTTGGAGGTTGTGTGAATGGTAGTCCCTTGTTTTGATGGCAGGCCTCTGCCCACCAAAGAAACTCTAGGCGTAGGCAAGGAATGATAGGAATCAATGATTCTAGATCCTGAGACTGTTGACACCATAAGCTTTTTAGATACCACTGTAGTTTCCTCATATGCAGTCTTGCATATGGAATTAGAAGAATGCAGGAGGCCATGAACCCCAAGGCTTGTAATATTTGCCTTGCAGATAGTAGGGTTTTTGTGGCCACTTGTTTGAAGTAGGTTGTCAATTAAATTTGTTTCTCTGGTGTGAGAAAAGCCATCTGTGAAGTTATATTCAAGCTTACACCCAGGAATATGATTTGTTGACAGGGTACCAAGTGTGATTTCTTTTTGTTTATGGTGTACCCCAGACAAGTTAGCACCCTTTTTACAAAGGCCAGATGATTTACAAGCATGTCCTGGCTTTCTGCCTGAATTAAACAATCGTCCAGGTATGGGTATACTTGGATATTTCTTTGCCTGCAAAATGCAATGATTGGGGATATGTACTTTATGAATACCCTGGGCGCAGTAGATAAGCCAAAGGGCAGTGCAAAGAACTGGCAGTGACTGTAGCCTGCTTTGAAGCGTAGGTATCTTCTGCAAGATTCCCTGATTGGGATGTGCAGGTATGCTTCCTTTAAATTGAGTGTTACCATCCAGGTATCTTTTCCTAGCATAGGAAGCAACTGGTGAACAGTCAGCATCTTGAATTTTGGAATCACCAAAAAGGTGTTTAGAGTAGACAGGTCCAGAATAGGTCACCATGAATTGTCTTTTCTGAGTACCAGGAAAAGTCTTGAGTAGAAACCTTGTCCTTTTTCCCCTTCTGGTACAGTTTGAATAGCCTTTATGTTTAAAAGAGAGAGTATTTGCTTTTGAGCCTCTGCCCACTGATTTGGGGGTAGATCTGGCCAACCTTTTGGCATTGGAGGGGTTGGGAGGGTGGCCTAATGGTTAAGGTGTTTGCCTTACAAACACAAGGTGCAGGGTTTGAGTCTCACAAGGGATAACTGGCAAAGCTTAAAATGGCTCACAAGGTCAGTTAGCTTAGTACTAATCGATGAACCTATGAACCTATAATGTGTGGAAGTGAAATCTGTATCCTTGGGACACTATATTTAAAACCCATTTGTCCTGGGTAATGAGTTCCCAGTTTTTGGCCTGCAGACTAATCTTTCCCCCTTAAGGAGCATTCAGTTGAGAAGTGCTTGGAAGTTTTAAAATCAAGTAATTGAGACAGTTTTCCATAGGGGGGAGTCTTACTACTCCCAGATTTGGAAGTGGAAGCTACCCACTGCTTAGTCTTGTGCATACTCTGGGACTGAAACCTGGGGTTTCTGCTGTGTCTAGGTTTGGATTGAGAAGGCCTGGAAGGAGCCAGAAAGGACCAATTCTTAGGAGGGCCAATGCCTACTAAATCTTGGAAACTGAACTTGTAAAAAGTCTAACAGTTTGCATAGATTTAGCTTTATCTTCCATCATTTTAAGAACTTCCTCAGCTTTGTTGCCAAACAGGCGGTCCTGATTTAAGGGAGCATCCAACAGTTTAGCTTTAACATGATCAGGCAAAGATTGCTCCTTAAGCCAAGCATGCCTTCTCAGTACAGACCCAGTGACAGCAGCCCTGCAGGAGGCCTCTAAAGAATCAAACCCACATTGCAAAGTATGTTTTCCAACCTGTTCAGCAGAATGCACCAAATCCTGTAATTACTTATTTTCAGCACAGTCAGAAATCAACATCATTTTCTGTTTAAGCAATCCAATAATATGTTGCTGATACTTTAACATATGAAACTGACAGTTTAAGGCCCTAATGGCCAAGGTTGCAGAAGTGTAAACCTTCTTACCCAATCTATCCAGTGCCCTGGAGTCTCTATCAGAAGGGGTAGGGTTTTTGGCAGTAGAAGCATTAATGCCCTTGGGTCCCTGTGAAATAGTATCTGGATCCGCAATAGGATTTTTAAACAGGAACTTGTGAGAATCAGGAACCCTGTAATATCTGTCAGGTTTTCTGGGAGCAGGGGGCAAAGAATCATGGGCCAAACTAGATTCCAAAAAGGCATCATCAACAATGTCTAGTACAGGAGGTATAGCTAAAGGCCTATGCTGAAGCAAAAGTAAGCAATCCCTAAGCCTCTTTTTCGAATCAGAAAAATCCTGGCTTTCCCAGTGGAAATGCTCCCTTAGTGTGTGCAAGGTTTCACCAAAAGAAAAATCCTCTGGAGGGGAAGTAGAGGGAATAGAGTCCTCTGCATCAGAATCCTCATAAGTAGATAAAAGTAAATCCGGATCATCAGAAGAATCAGAAAAAATCAGAATCCTGGTCAGAAGATTCATAAACAAATTCAGTCCTAGGTCTCTTAGAAGAGGGAGGTTGGCTTCCCCTGATTAAAGTTCTAAGATCCTCAGCCATTCTTATCATTTGTTTTTTAGGCATTGAGGCCTGAGCATGCGACCTGGGCGTCTGGTTTCTAGGCATGTTTCAAGGTTTAGGCCTTAAAGAAGGAGGCGGTTTAATATGCAAGTCCGTAGGCCTAAATACACCCTCCGAAGCCGGTGCCTGCACAGCGGCTCTGGACCCATCCAAGGTAGAGACATCAGCAGGTTCCACAGTTGAAGCATCTCGCGGCATACCGGACTCCGAATGGATCTCAGTAGAGGCCTACGAATCAGAAGTAGTGGGTATCAGAGGCTGCGAAAGTGCCTCACTGAGTAACTGTGAACTGGTGACTGGCTTAGGAGAAGTGTCGTCGGCAGCTTTGGACCTAGGCGGCCTGTCTCTGTCTTTATCTTTGCATTTTTTTGGAATCCTGGTAGTCGGATGGCTTACCGATGACATTTCTGGATAACTGAACAGAGAACCGAAATATTTAGAGGCGAAAATATACCGATGACGGATACTGCGTTGATTAAATAGGGCACAAAACCGACAACAAGGTATGTTGTGGTCAGGGCCTAGGCAAGGAATACAGTACGAATGAAGGTCTTTGTGAGGTATTTGCTTTCCACAAAAAATGCAATTATTAACTTTTACTGACATCATTAAGGAGCAAGAAAAAGTTTCCCCAACAGGGTACTTAGCTTTAGTTGAAGACTTTGGTTCTGAAACTCTAAAACGAAAATTTCAGGAGTCAGCCGACCGGCACTTGAGAACTGCTTCTGCTTCGGGCATTGCATGGCAAGAAAGACTGGGGTAATGGCGTCGGCAGCATGCTTTATACCCCTGATGACCTGACGTCATGGAAAAAGGGACAGCAACCGACAAAGGACCCAAGACTTTGTTAATCAGGCTGACTGAGGGCTACTGCAAGTAGATAACCCAAATGTGATGACTACAACAGTGAAATGCGAAGAACATCCTCAGGCAATAATTCTCTGCACCCAAGTATCACTTGTAATGTCTAGCCAAGCTCTCAGGGATAAGCAACCCCCCCCAACTGCCTCCAGAGGTGGGCAATCAAGCCTCCTTTCAGAAGAGCTGACAGGGTCCATCAGAGAAAGAATCTCTGGAACCCTAGTTCTGCAGGCATCCTCTGTTGTGTGGACAGTGTCTTCCTTTAGAGTTCCCCCTCTGCCACTGGGGAACTCTCTCCACAGGATCACGGAATGGATCCTGAGATTTCCTGAACCATATTTTTCAACCACCTTGTTGATTTCTTGAAAAGGATCTTTGAGGAGTTGAAAAACATATGCCCTCTGCAGACAGGGTGTTATCTTGCTCACACCTGGAGTGTGTGTCTAACCCTGCGGCCAAATAATGAACTTCCGTCAAAGGGAGCTTTGAAAAGGATGACTTGAAAGGCTCCACAAAATCAGAGGCGCATCCAGCCATGCCTCCGGACAGAAATGCCTGAACCCACTACTCTCGAGACTCTTTCAGCTGTATGTGATATAAGCCTCATGGATGAATTGAAGAGAGACTGTAGAGTTGCTGTTGCTTTCTCAAAAGTACTGGTCTAGGAGAGAGATTTGAAAGTTCTTTGATCAAATTCCTCTGTAATCTGATGAAGTGTGCCAAGTTATTCAGGGACCCGAGTGCAAAGATAGCTGATTACACATGCTTCCAAAATCTGTCATATGCCCTATATGGCCTGTTAAGGGGATGAACAGAGGAACTCTGCTCCACAAGTTCTTTGTTGCTACAGCTACAACCATAGCATATACTGGCACACCTTTGTTCCATAACTTTCTTTCCTTTGGTGGTGCCAGGATTCTACATGGCCTACTGGGGATCAGCTCAACAGAATCAGACTCCCTCCACGACCATCGAGAGAGCAAATCAATGAGGTCATCAGCAGGCAGAGTCACCCAAGAAGTAGAAGGGCCAGTACCAAATGCCTCCATGAATGCAGATTCCTCTTGAGAAGTGTTATCGGTAGACCAACAACCCCTCTAAGAATCTCAAATGTCTACAAATGAGACGTCATCAGGTGGTGATCTTAGGGACCCCTCCCCTTCATCGAAATATGTATCTTCTGTGACAGACTCCTGAGGGGAGTCCAAGTGCCTCCTCTTGCACTTTCTCTTCTTAGGGGACTTCTTACGTTGGATGTGCCACAGAAGTATCAGAAGAAATGATACACTGCTAGGTAGCCTGGAGACTTCAGGCTTGCTGTCCCTGTGGAGTAGAATGTTGATGCTCAAGACACAAAGGCATCCGGGATCCAGAGGGAAGATCCAAGAGGGGAGGAAAGTACAGTTGTGTACATTTACCATAAATGTAGATGTCAGAGTGTTATTCACTGTTGCAGTCATCACATTTGGGTTATCCCTGCCAGGGTAGCCCTCGGCTGGCCCGAATACCAGAGGCTTAGTATTTCTGCGTCGGTTGCTGTCGCTTGAGGACTGACGTCAGGTCGTTAGTAGTATAAAGTAAGGCAGCCAACGCCATTACATCAGTTTTTCTTGCCCTAACCTGTCAGAAACCCCCAAAGTAGAAGGTCACGTTCTGGTGGAAGATCCCCACCAGTGGAAAATAAATACCAATATGTCCCTTGTAAGGAAAGAACAACAAGGAAGAATGGTAATAAATGGAGAAAGACAATAAAGGGGGGTGGAGGGAGGGAAAACAGGACTGCAACAGTGAATACACTCCAACATCTACATTTATGGTAAGTGTATAAAACTGTACTATGTTCATGTTTCACTGTTGCAGTCATCACATTTGGGTAGATTCCCAAAGGGGAGGAAATGGGTGGAGGCAGTCAAGGAAACTAGGGGCCGGCAAGGATGCCCTGCAAGACTGCAGAGGCAAACCCTGTCCTGGATTTGGAGAAGAGAGGCAGGTGGCAATGCTTGGTAAAAGTGTGAACAGATGTGTCCAGGTGGCAGCCTCCAGGATGTCCCTGGTGGGGACTCCTCTGAAGAAGGCCACAGCGGTGGAGGCTGCTCTGGTGGAGTGTGTCCTGTCCCCCCTTGGGGGGAGGCTTTCCATGCTGTTTGTAGCAGAAATGGATGCAGTGTTCTATCCATTTGGAAATGGTTTGCTTGGAGATGGCTTTGCCTTCTGCCCCTGTAGCAAAGTTAACCAGCAATTGATCAGAATTTCTGAAGGATTTAGTCCTGTACAGATAGAATCTGAGCTGTCCGTGCACATCTTAGAGAGCGAAGAATCCCCACCCCCTTGTTCTGGGGATTAGGAAAGAAGGTGGGCAAATGAATGGATTGGTTGAAAGACACACTGGACATCACCTTGGGCATGAAGGATGGGTTAGTTCTGAGGGATACCCTGTCTGCATGGAAAATGAAGGGTTCCACAGCCATGAGTGCTTGCAGCTCAGAGACTCTTCTGGTTGAAGTGATGGCCAGAAGGAATGCAGTCTTCCAGGAGAGAAATTTTAGCACTGCAGAAGAAGCTGGTTCGAAAGGGGGCAGGGTGAGCTTTTCCAAGACAAAGTTAAGGTCCCAAGCTGGTGTTGGTGCCCTTCTGGTGGGCCTCAAGTTGCTAGCCCCTCTGATGAACTGTTTGATCAAAGAGTGTGAGAAAAGGGGCTGCTCAGTGGGAAAATGAGCAGAAACAGCAGAGGCATGAATTTTTATAGCGGAGAAAGAGAGACCACTGTATAGTAGGTCAGCTAAGTAATCCAGGATGAGAGGGTTGGAGGGCTGTGCCATATTGGCTCCCTTAGCCTAGATCCAGGTGCAAAACCTTTTCCATTTATTGGCAAATGACCTTTTGGTGCTAGGACATTTGGCCTCACGGATAACATCCAGAACCTGTTTACAGAGGATGGCAGATTGGTTTGTGGTTAGGGAATAAGCCAAACTGCCACAATGAGCATCTGCAATTGGGGATGCATGAATTCCCCTTCCCTCTGGGTCAAGAGGTTTGGAATCTGAGGAAGATGCCATGGTGGCAGCAGGGACAGCCTGCACAGCAAGTGGCACCAGTGTTGTTGGGGCCAGTCTGGAGCTTTAAGAATGGTCCTTGGTTTTTCCTCCCTTATTTTGAGCAGTACCCTGGGGATGAGAGATAGTGGAGGAAAGGCACAGACCGATATATTGACCCAGGGGAAGGACAGGGCATCCACTTTCCAAGCCATGCAGTGATGCTCCCTGGTGCAGAATTTGCTGAGCTGATGGTTGGTGTGGGAGGCAAAGAGGTCGACCTTCGGGGTTCCCCATTTCTGAGTTATTAGGGTGAAGGTACTTCTGTTGAGTTGCCACTCATGTGGGTCCAGAAGGTTAATTGGTCTGCCAGAGAGTTGAGAGAGCGTGGTAGGAATTGTGCTAACAGGTGTAGTTGCATGGAAGAGGCTGTGAGCCAAAGGGTCATAGCCAGGCTGCATAGAGAGTCCCTCCCTGCTTGTTGATGTACCACATCACAGTGATGTTGTCCATTTTGATCAGGAGAACCCCTGGAGAGAGAAGGGGTTTGAAAGCTATCAAGCCGTACTGCACAGCCATCATCTCTTTCTGACTGATGTGCAGAAGGATTTGTTGTGGGCTCCATTGGCCCTGTATGCACCTGCCATCCAGGTGTGCACCCCAAGTGTAGTCTGATGAGTCTATGGTATGGGTCTGGACGGCAGGGGTGTGGGGAGAAGGGCAGTCCCTTGTTGTGGGTGCATGCTGTTGCCCACCAAAGAAATTCCATTCTGAGGCAAGGAATTATAGGTCGAAGAGTTTCCAAGTCTTGAGAGTGTTGACACCAAAGGCTCTGTATGTACCATTGAAGTTTCCTCATACTAGAACGAGTAGTATGCAAGATGCCATGAACCCCAGAGCTTGCAGGATCTTCCTTGCAGATAGCTGTGGTCTGGCGGCTAGTTGAGAGAAGTAGGTTGTCAGGAAAATTTGTTTCTCTGGTATAAGTTATGCCATCTGGGATGTTGTGTCCAGACTTGCTCCCAGGAAGATTATCCTTTGGGGATTATCCTTTGGGTGGGCACCTGTTTGGATTTCTTTTCATTGATTGCGTACCCTAAGGAGGTTAGTTGGGTCTTTACAAAGGCCAGGTGCTTGAGCAGCTTTTCCTGGCAGTCTGCCTGAATAAGGCAGTCATCTAAGTATGGGTAAATTTGAATATTTCTTTGTTTGCAAAAGGCAATGGTGGAGCCAGACATTTTGTGAAAACTCTGGGAGCAGTAGATAAGCCAAAGGGAAGCGCAGAGAACTGAAAGTGTTGAGATCCTGCCCTGAAGCAGAGATATTTCCTGCATGATTCCCAGATAGGAATGTGGAGGTCAGCCTCTTTTAGATCTAGGGTGGCTAGCCAAGCATCCTTGGAAAGCATGGGTAGCAACTTCTGGAGGGAGATCATTTTGAATTTTGGGATCGAAGGTAATTAGAATGTATAGACTGAGGATGGGGCACCAGGTGCCCTCTTTTCTGGGCACTAGAAAGACTGGAGTACAAGCCTTGGCCTATCTGTTTTGCAGGAACGTGCTCTACTGCCCTCATAGAGAGCAGGGAAATGATTTGCCTTTGAGCCTCTGCCCACTGATTTGGTGGTAGATGTGGGAACCCTTTTGGGGTTGGAAGCGTCTGGAAGGAAAATTTGTATCCCTGAGACACAATGTTCAGAACTCAATGGTCCTTGGTAATGGTGGCCCAGGTGCTTGAGTGAAAGGAGAGTTTTTCTCCTAGGGTAAGTGAATGTGGGCAGAAGGGGGGGATGAAGGGGAGTCATTGTGAGTTCTTATCATAAGGGGGTGGCTTAGAACTCCCTGATTTTGAAGTGGAGGTAGTTCACTGCTTAGATCTCTGCATTCCCTGGGGCTGGTTTCCACAGGGCATAGGCTGGGCCGGTTTACTCTAAGCAGGAGAGGACCAGTGCTTGGAGGGACAATGCCTGGCTGGACCTGTAAGAAATCCTTAACTGTTTGCATACATTTTACTTTTTCCTCCATCTTTTTTAAGACCTCTTCTGCTTTAGTGCCAAATAAGTTATATTTGTGCAAAGGGGCTTCCAACAATTTAGATTTGACATGGTCTGGCAGGGGGTGTTCCTTAAGCCATGCATGTCTTCTAATGACAGATCCAGTGACTGCTGCCATGCAAGAAGCATCTAGGGCGTCAAAACTACAGTGCAAAGTGTATTTAAGTTACTTGACTTTCAGAATGCATTAAGTCTTGTAAATCTTTATATTCTGCCCAAGCAGGAAATGAAGACATTTTTTGTTTAAGGAGTTCCAAGGTATGTTGCTGAAACTGCAGCATATGAAACTGACAATTTAGTGCCCTGATAGCAAGAGTAGCTGAGGTGTGTACTTTTTTACCCCATCTGTCCAATTCTCAGGAATCCCTGACTAAAGGGGTGGGATTCTTAGCAGAGGTTGCTTTAATCCCTTTTGACCCTTGAGAAATGGACCTCAGGGTCATCTGTTGGATTTTTAAAAAGATGTTTATGAGAGTCAAGGACTCTATAGTACCTGTCTGGTTTTCTGGGAGTAGGAGGTAGGGCACCAGGAGTCAAGCTGGATTCAAGGAAAACATCATCCACAACATCCAGGAATGGGGGGGGGGGTGGCCAAGGGTATTTGTTGCAGAAGATCTAGGAATTCCTGGAGTCTCTTTTTAAACTGAGGGTAGTCCTGACTTCTCCCATTGGAAATGCTCCCTTAAAGTATACAGGATTTTCTGAAAGGAAAAATCCTCTGGGAGAGAGGCTGAAGGAATGGAGTCCTCTGCATCAGAATCCTCATAAGTGGAGAGGGGTTGCATGTCTTCATAGTCAAAGGCATCAGAGTCATTTGACTCTTGTTCAGACAAAACTACAGGGGATAGATCTCTTTTCCTTTTTAGGGAGGTAGCCTGGCTTCCCCTGATCGGCATGATAAGGTCTTCTGCCATTTTAAGCATTTGAGACTGAGGCAAGGTAGCAGGCGCCTGAGAGTGGGTCGGCTTCTTGGGTGTGGTTTGAACCCTGGGTCAAAGAAACAGTTGTTTTTGAAAGAATGGTAATCGCAAAAGAAGCCCACCAACATGGGCGACCGGTGTTCCACATCGGAGGTCAACACCTCGCTGGTTAGATCTGACCATAAACTAATCACTCTGGATATCCACATTCCGCCACCACCCCCGGTCAAGAAACCACTGTGAAAAACTTTTCAAAAGCAAACTTCACGTTACTTAAGACAGAGGTGGGAAGTTTCAAAGCCCCCATGATAAAGGAAAATGGTGTCCAAGCTGCAAAATCCTTTACTAATGCACTCTAAGGGCACCTACGAGAATGTATGGATCGTGCTATCCCAAACAAAACCAAGACTTACTCCAAGAAAAAGAAACCACTCTGGTGGAACCCTGCCATAAACAAGCTATACAATAGAAGGAGGAAACTAGTACAGAAAATAGTAAAATCCCAAGAAGGGAAGACATCCCTGATCAGTATCAGCAAGAAACTATGTTCTCTCATAAAATCATCCAAAGCTAGCTTCGAAAGAAAAATTGCCATGAACTCCAAAGATAACCACAAGGCATTCTTTAGCTATGTCAAGAATATAAGTGACAATTCTCAGATCTGCTCGTAGTTAGTGCTGAATGGCACAAAATGCACTGATCCGACTGATATAGCCAACATCCTGGCAGACAGGTTCAGTGCAAACTTCACCCCCAAAAGGGCCAACTATACTAGAAGAATGTAGTGCCCCTAAAATCACAGACACTCAGGTTAAAACAGCCCTCTCCAAAGCCAAAAACACAGCATCAATGGGACCAGACGGTGTCCAAGGCTGCATCCTACACGAACTCAAAGATGAACTAACCCCTCACCTAAACACACTGTTCAAACTCAGCCTCTCCACAGGCTATGTACCCACTGAGTGGCGCACAGCAATGGTTATTCCACTCCACAAAGGTGGAGCCACAACGGACCCTAAACTATCGCCCCTATATGCCTGACTAGCTTGGTCTGCAAAACTATGGAGTGCATCATCATGGATCTCATTAGCAGAGACATTGGGAACCTCCCAACACTGGACCCTACCCAGTTCGGCTTTGTTAAGGGCAGATCATGATTCCTAAACCTGGTGGACTTCGAGACAGTTACCAAGGTTATAGACGAGGGAAAGGTGGTCCACACAGCCTACCTAGACCTCGCAAAGGCCTTTGACACCATTCCCTACTCAGGTATTATAGACAAGCTCACCAGCCTGAACACAAACCCCTACGTCATGAGATGGGTTGCCAACTGGATCACGGACAGAACCCACATGGTAAGAGTTGCGGGAGCTAGGTCTGACTCTAAAGCGGTTACAAGTGGCGTTCCCCAGGACTCAGTCCTAGGACCCCTCCTGTTCGGCATATACTTCTCAGAGGTACAGGTAAGCACAGGAAGACTATGGCTGACCAAGTTTGCAGACGACTGCAGACTAGGGGCTATAACTGACTCTCAGGCTGACACAGACATCCTCCAAAAGGGTCTCACTGAGACAGATACCTGGTGTCAAAACCATGGCCTCAAGCTAAATGCCAAAAAGTGCATAGTCATCCCCTCTGGAAAAAACAAAGTACCCACAAACTACCACATAGGTGGTAACCTCCTAAATACGGAAGACATAATAATGGATCTGGGGACCCAAGTAGATAGTAAAGTACAGTTGGGAACCTACCATAAATGTAGATGTTCGAGTGTATTCACTGTTGCAGTCATTACTCTTGGGTTATCCTGCTGGCAGGCTACCCGCAGTCGGCCCGAATTCCAAAGTCTAGGTCCAGCGTCAGTTGTTGTCACCTCTTCCCTGACGTCAGTGCGCCAGGGGTATAAAAGATGCAGCAGACGCCATTTTCTTCAGATTTTCTTGCTCTAGATGTCAGGTGCCCAAAATAGGTAGGCTGAAAAATATACCAATCAGAAATGCATGCACAAAAATAACATTTCCTTTATCTACAAGCAAATACACTAAAAAGGTTGTATAGGATAGAGAAGTGCAGATAAGCCCTAGCAAAGAGAAGGGGGATGGTGGGTGGGTAACCTGGACTGCAACAGTGAATACACTCGAACATCTACATTTATGGTAGGTACACAACTGCACTATGTTCATCATGTTTCACTGTTGCAGTCATTACTCTTGGGTAGAATCCCAAAGCTGAGGATGGGTGGCTGGGCTAAATAGGATTAGGAGAGGCTATGAGGCCCTGCAGAACTGCAGTGGCGAAGCCTGCTCTGGACTTAAGAGTAGAGAGGCAAGTGGTAGTGCTTTGTAAAGGTGTGCACTGAACTCCCAGTTGCAGCCTCTAAGATTTCTTTGGTTGGTACTCCTCTGAGGAAGGCTGCTGAAGTGGCTGCTGCTCTGGTGGAATGAGGTCTAATGCCCTTAAGCACTGATTTGCCATGTTGAAAGCAGCCGAAACAGATGCAATGGCCTATCCATTTAGAAATAGTCTGTTTTGAGATAGCCTTTCCTTGTGATCCTGCAGCATATGACACAAAGTTGCTCAGTCTTTCTGAAAGCTTTAGTTCTGTCCAAGTAGAAGAGCAACTGCCTGTGTATGTCCAAAGAATGCAGAATTTTCTCACCCTTGTTCTGTGGATTTGGGTAAAAGGTAGGCAAGTGAATGGTTTGGTTGAGGGCCACACTAGACACCACCTTAGGTATAAATGTAGGGTTTGTCCTCAGAGAAACCCTGTCTGGATGAAAAATGACGAAAGGTTCCACAGCCATGAGTGCTTGTAACTCCGAGACTTGCAGAGGTTATGGCTAGGAGCAGATCTGTTTTCCAGGATAAGAATTTTATATCTGCTGTTGATGCTGGCTCGAAAGGAGACAGTGTAAGTTTTTCCAAAACATAATTGAGGTCCCAGGCCAGAATTGGTGCTCTCTTTGGAGGCCTAATGTTTTTGGCCCCTCTGCGGTACTGCCTTATTAAAGGATGGGAAAAGATAGGTGGTTCCGTATTGTAATGTGCAGAAATGGCAGAGGCATGAATCTTAATTGATGAGAAAGAAAGGCCTTTGTTCAGCATCTCAGTTAGGTATTGTAAAATCTGAGGAATATTTGGTACAGACGTGTCTATGCCTTGTTCCTGGTTCCAAGCACAGAATCTCTTCCATTTTTCTGCATAAGATTTTCTGGTACTGGGCCTCCTGGCCTCCAAGATAACATCCATAACAGCTTTTGAAAGAGGAGTGTTCTGAATGGCTACATTATCCACCATGCTGCCAGGTTTAAGGTCCTGAGTTGGCTGTGCAGGATCTGATTGTTTTGTTGGGTCAGCAAGTAAGAAGTTTGAGGCAATATCCATGCTGGACCTTGAGACCAGCTCTTTAGGATTGGGTACCAGTGCTGGCGTGGCCAGTCTGGTGCAATCAGAATCATTTTTGGCTTCTCTTGTCTGACCTTTAGGAGTACTCTGGGAAGGAGAGGCAGTGGGGGGAAAGCATATACTGTTAGATTTTTCCAGCTGAATGATAGGACATCCACTTTCCATGCTTGCTTGTGGTAAATCCTTGTGCAAAATCTCTGCAATTGACAGTTGTGAGGGGAGGCAAATAGATCTATGTCTGGGGCATCCCCATTTCCTTATTATCATGTTGAAGACTTGTGGATCCAGTTTCCATTCGTGGGGATCCATGAGGTTTCTGCTTAGTTCGTCTGCCAGAGTATTTGTTTTTCCTGGCAGGAACTGTGCTTGCAGGTGAACTTGAAAAGCCAATGCTGTGTCCCATAAGGTCATTGCTTGTCTGCAGAGAGGGTAGGAATGTGTACCTCCCTGCTTGTTTATGTACCACATGACAGTAGCGTTCTCTGTCTGTATCAGTAACTGTCCTGGATGAAGCAGGTCCTTGAAAGCTGTCAGGGCATTTTGTACAGCTAGCATCTCTTTTTGATTGATGTGAAGATGCATCTGGTTTGCAGGCCATGTGCCCTGAATACATTTTCCTGCCATATGGACCCCCCAGGCATAATCTGATGCATCCATTGTCAGTGTCTGTCTGGCTGTGGGTAAACTGAATGGTAGACCCTTGTTCTGGTGACAGGCTTCTGCCCACCATCAAAACTCCTGTTGTAGGCAGGGAATGAGTGCAATTACTGTCTCCAGGCTGTGGCAATGCTGAGTCCAAACATTTTTCAGATACCATTGTAGTTTCCTCATATGCAGTCTGGCATATGGAATTAGAAGAATGCAGGATGCCATGAAACCCAAGGCCTGCAGGATTTTCCTTGCAGATAAGTGGGTTTTTGTTGCCAATTTCCTGAAGTAAGTAGTCAGTTGTTTTTGCTTGTCTGGCATGAGATAAGCCATCTGGGCAGTTGTACTTAAGCTTGCACCCAGGAATATTATCTCTTGAGAGGACACTAGTTTTGATTTCTTTTCGTTTATTGTGTACCCTAGGCCAATTAGTAATCTTTTTACAAATGCCAGATGCTTTAGAAGAGTGTCTTTGTTCTCTGCTTGAATTAGGCAGTCGTCCAAGTAGGGATACATTTGAATTCCTTTTTGTCTGCAAAACACAATTACTGGTGCCAGGCATTTTGTAAAGACCCTGGGCGCAGTAGATAAGCCAAAGGGCAGTGCAGAGAATTGGTAATGCATTGAGCCAGCTATGAATCTGAGGTATCTTCTGCAAGATTGTCTGATTGGGACATGCAGGTATGCCTCCTTTAGGTCCAAAGTTACGAGCCAAGCCCTCTTGCCCAGCATGGGCAGTAGCTGCTGAAGAGTCAACATTTTGAAATTTGGAACTTCCAGAACCGTATTTAGTATAGAGAGACAGGTCCAGAATTGGTCTCCAGGTTTTGTCCTTCCTGGGTACTAGGAAAAGTCTGGAATAAAATCCTTGCCCCTGCTCTTGTTGTGGTACTTGCTGAATGGCCCTCGTGTCCATGAGGGCTGTAATTTGTTTTTGTGCCTCTGCCCATTGATTGTGTGGCAGGTCTGGCACGCCCTTTGACCTTGGTAGAGTGTGAAAATGGAACCTGTATCCTTGGGACACTATGTTAAGGATCCATTTGTCTTGAGTAACTATTTGCCAATTTGATGAAAAAAGTGCTAGCTTTCCCCCTAAGGGGGCTGTCAAAAGAAAACTCCTTGGAACTGGTAGAGGAAAGTCATTGGGACGGTTTCCTGTAAGGTTGTGATTTGTCCTCTCCGCTTTTGGAAGTAGGAGCACCCCATTGTTTAGGCCTGTATGAGCCTTGGGGCTGAGATCTGCCTCTGGGACGCCTGTATCTGCCTCTTTGTGGTCTGTCTGAGACTGGAAAGGACCAATTTTTAGAAGGCCAGTTCCTGCTAAACCTGGGTGGCTGCACCTGTAAGAAATACTTGACTGTCTGCATGGATTTTGCTTTATCCTCCATTTTTTTCAACACCTCTTCTGCTTTAGTACCAAACAAAGTATCATGCTGGAATGGTGCATCTAATAATTTTGCTTTAACATGACCAGGCAGATTCTGTTCCTTTAACCAAGCATGCCTTCTAATGACAGAACCTGTAACAGCGGCCCTGCAAGAGGCCTCCAGTGAATCATAACCACATTTCAAAGTATGCTTTCCCACTTGTTCAGTTGCATGCAATAAATCCTGCAATTCCTTGTTCTCTGAACATTCAGTATTTGTCAACATTTTCTGTTTAAGTACAGATATTAAATATTGCGGATATTTAAGCATATTTGACAATTTAAAGCCCTTACAGCCAGGGTGGCAGAAGTGTAAACTTTTTTCCCCCATCTGTCTAGAGCCCTAGAATCCCTATCCGAGGGGATAGGGTTTTTTGCAGTTGAAGCTTTAACCCCCTTGGGACCCTGAGATATAGTTTCCGGGTCAGCAGTGGGGTTTTTATATAGGAATTTATGAGAATCCGGGACCCTGTAGTATCTGTCTGGCTTAGCAGGTGCAGGGGGTAAAGAGTCAGGGGACAGTAAATACATATTCTACAATGTCTAGGACAGGTGGAATAGCAAGGGGTCTGTGCTGAGGAAGAAGCAGAAAGTCTGAGCCTTTTCTTAGATTCAGAATAATCTTGTCTCTCCCAATGGAAACGCTCTCTCATAGTATGCAGTGTTTCCCCAAAAGAATAGTCCTCAGGAGGACAGGCTGAAGGAATGGATTCTTCAGCATCAGAATCCTCATAGGGAAGCATGGAGTAATCCTGTTCAGAAGAGGAATCAGAGGAAATAGATACCTGATCAGAAGAATCATACTCTGTCTCTTGCCTAGGCCTCTTATCAGGAGGGGGATGGGAGCCCTGATGAAAGTAATTAGGTCTTTGGCCATTTTGAGCATCTGTTTTTTAGGCATGGAAGTCTGAGTAGGAGAATGCTGTACTTGTTTCTTTGTCTTTAGAGCTGCATTAGTCTTTGAAGCTGAAGATGGCTTAACATATAGCTGTGTAGGTCTGAAGACACTCTCAGAAGCCGATGCCTGCTCAGTGGCTCTGGACCCATCTGAGGGAGAGATTTGCAAGTGTCCAATACCTTGAGTTTCCAGAGGCCCAGTCGGCTCCACGTGGGAGTCAGTAGTGGCCTGTGGCTCTGAGGTAGCGGGCGCCAGGGGCTGCAAAAGCGCCTCACTGAGAACAGGCGACTGGCCTAGAAGAGGCTTCGTCGTCGGTTTTGGACCTCAGATGCCTACCCTTGTCCTTGCATTTTTTGTAACCGGTTGTTGGCTGTTCCTCCGGCATTATATAATTAAATCTTCAGCCAAAGTAATGAAATGCAAAATCGAACCGACGCTTGATAGTGCGTTGGTTAAATCTAGCACAAAACCGACAGCTAGCAATGTTGTGATCAGGGCCTAGGCAAGGAATACAGTAAGAGTGAAAATCCTTATGAGGTATTTGCTTCCCACAAGAAATACAATTGTTAACTTTTTCTGACATTGATCTGGAGCAAGAAAAAAGTTTCCCCAACGGGGTACTTAGCTTTAATGAAGACTTCGGTTCTGAAATTCAGATTTGAAAATCTCAGGGGTCGGCCGACCGGCCCTTGCGAACTGCTTTTGCTTCGGGCACCGCGCGGCAAGAAAGACTGAAGAAAATGGCGTCGGCTGCATCTTTTATACCCCTGGTGCACTGACGTCAGGGAAGAGGCGACAACAACAGACACCGGACCTAGACTTTGGAATTCTGGCCGACTGCGGGTAGCTTGCCAGCAGGCTACCCCAAGAGTAATGACTGCAACAGTGAAACACGATGAACATCCTCTCCTTTGATAATCACATTGCCAAAGTGGTTAGAAAATCCTTCTCTGTGGCCCACCTAATCACAAAAGGGTTTGCATCCAGATTGAAAGAGGTCATTGGGCCCCTCTACGCATCACTCATCAGACCCATCATAGAGTACGATGCCCCATTTGGGATGTACCTTACAAGACACCTGCAACAACTGGAAAGACCAAAGAAGTACCTCACCAAGAGGATCACTGGCCTCAAGCAGATGCCCTATGCAGCTCGACTGAAGAAACTCCAGCTGTACTCAGTTTTATACCGCCTAGTCAGAGGTGATCTCTGCCTGACATACAAGGCCATGTCCAACCCAGAATTGATGGACATGCTCCACTTAAAGAAAATCATACCCCTTGAGCCACATGCTCCAGGGATCTAAACCTCACCACAACAATAAATAGGATGTGCTGGAGGGATAGATTCCTGTCCCACAGACTTCCCATGCTCTGGAACAAGATTCCAATCCACATTAGGCAGAGCTCCTTGCTAACCCTCTTCAAGAGGAACCTTGACGAGTGGATGGGAAACAGAAAGTTTACCCCAGGGATCACTTCAATGGCTCTGCTGGACTGAGGCACAGGGAACTAGTCTAAGGGGGTGGCGAAAGCCAACACATTCCGGCTAGGCTTATAAATGCCTTCGGGCAGATAGCCTAGTACCTACCTATGAACCTATAAGACATTGGTTTGTGTTGAGATTCGGTACTGCGAAGGACTTCCTCAGAAGCCAGTGCTTCGTCAGTGGCTCCAGACCCATCCAAGGTAGAGACAACCACAGGATCCTTAGTCGAAGAAGAGTTTTGCGGCATACCGGTCTCTGCAAGAGTCTCTGTAGCGGCTTGTGAATCAATTGACGCGGGCATCAGGGGCTGTGAAAGCACTTCACTGAGTACCGGAGGACTGACTAGCTTAATGGAAGTGTTGTCGGTAGGTTTGGACCTGTGCTGTCTATCTCTGTCTTTATCTACATTTTTTCGGTAGATCTGCTGTCGGATGGTTTACAGAAGCCATATCAGAATTCGAGGACTGCAAGCGAAAACATATGGCTACAATAAGTGCCCGATGATGGACAGTTCTGGTGTTGAACAAAGCACAGAAGGGGCAACGGGGAATGTCGTGGTCTGGGCCTAATCAAGTGACGCAGTAAGAGTGGAAGTCTCGTGTGGTATTTGCTTTCTACAGGCAAGACAATTAACTTTTTCTAACATCGGTTAGTGCAAGAAAAAAGGATCCCCAATAGGGTACTTCGAATTGAATTGAAGTTAGTCTTCTAAAGTTGAGACGAAAACTCAGGTAGCGGCTGACCGTCACTCGTGCAAACTGCTTCTGCTTTGGAGTCCATGGCAAGAAAGACTGATGTAATGGCGTCGGCTGCCTTACTTTATACCACTGACGACCTGACGTCAGTCCTCAAGCGACAGCAACCAAAGCAGAAATATTAAGTCTCCGATATTCGGGCCGGCCGAAGGCTACCCTGACCGGGATAACCCAAATGTGAGGACTGCAAATGTGAAACATGTAGGCTACAAGAGGCAGTGATGGCTCCAACAGCTTCGCAGTTGACTCAACACCTGGGAACCGACAACAAAGCTTCAAGCTCTGAGTGTCATCTGGTTCTGACCAGCTTGCATCTGGTGCACTCAAAGACATAGGATCCAAAGATAAATCAATCTTCTGATGTAGGGGCTCTGAAGCCAAAGGATGGATTGGAAAAGGAACAAAGACTGGTGGAGTATTACTAGTAAATGTCTCCAGACCCATGTGGATAGGAGCCAGGAGAAAGTACAGTTGTGTACACTTACCATAAATGTAGATGTTAGAGTGTATTCACTGTTGCAGTCCTAGAACATCTACCACCTGAAGCTGTGTTGAAACTTTCTCCTCATTATATCCACTACAGCTCCTGTGAGACTTCTGAAAGAATGGGAAAAAGCTATGGATGGAAATCTTCTATGACAGCATCTTTCCAGAAATGGGGATGAGAGCTGAGAGGGTACACGATTCCAAGGAAAATGCATATCTAGTTCTAAGGTAGCTGCTTTGAATCAGGATGAGCCAGATCTAAAGATACAGTTCTGGTACTCAACTAGTCAGATCCAAAGGCTTGCCTTTAGAATCCAAACTTTTTCGGGTCTTCTTAAGCAGTTCTGAAGTCGGATTCGAAGAGGACTGAAAGGCTGAAGAATCCAACTCAGTGCTAGTATGGGAATATTTACTTTTATTTTACATTTGTTAACCGGGGGTGTCTGACTGAGCCGAAAAGGCCCTTTTTCAGCAGAGGCCCGGGGAGAAAAGCTCCACAAAGAAAAATTACAGACACATTTAGTTATTTAGACATAATCAGTATATGCAAGAATGTACACTTCTGGTGTCCCCATGAAAGTCTTAGGGAAAAACATGGACAGGAGTTAGAGAAAGGTCAGCATCCTGAATATGGGGCCCTGCAGGAATAAGCAGAGGACCCGGAGCAGTGTAGACAGAATAGCCCCTTTCAGTTTGATGTAGACTGGCTATTTCCATTGAGGCCTGTACACTTAGTGATCCCATATGTGAAGGCCTCCACTTTCCTAGATAGTGAGAAATCCTAGGAAGCCTGGCTGCCTTGTGGGTGTATAACCAGAACGGATAAGCACAATTCAATGATCCAAAGAAATGAGAGTCCAGTTTCTCTGAACAGATGCCATCTTTCTTCATGTCTGAGGACAGGACTGGGAGGGAAGGGAGCGTGTCATAAAGAATAAAGATCACAAAAGCTCCCTACCAGGGACCTGAATAGTGGAAGTCCCTGGTGTTGGGGAGCTGGGGTGTCCTTGCCAGTGTTCCTGTCGCTGAGTGTGGTCCTCTTCCCAACCCAAAGCAAATCAAGGAAAGGCCCACAGTGGAGGAAATGACCAGAGCTTATTGGGATAGTTTTTAATGAAATGAGGTGGTTGTACCTGCAAGAAACCTTTGGCTATCTGCACAGACTTCGCTCAGTCCTCCAATTTTCTGACGACAGCTTGGGCCAAAGAGAAACTCCTTATCCAAAGGAGCATCCAAAAGGTTGGATTTAACCTGCTCCGGGGAGGGCTTGTTCTCTTAACCATGTGTGCTCCTAATGACAGACCCAGTGGCTGCAACCCTGCTGGCAGCCTCAAAGGCATCAAATCCAGTGTGAAGAGTGCTTGACCACTTTGTAAGGCGGAGTTACAAATGTCCAGCAATTTTTTTAGATCAACACTTATTTTCAATAGGTTTTGTCTCATCTGTTTGTTACAGTAATGTTTCTTGGTGTTTTATTATGTGGAACTGGCAGCTGAGTGCCCTCATACAAATCTATCAAGGGCTCTGCCCCCCATCATTAGGTAGGGGATTTCTGAATGTGCTGGCTCTGGCACCCTGGGGGGGCCAGGAACAAAAACCTCTGCATCTGTTGAAGGGTTCATAAAAAGGGGCTTATGCAAATCCATAACCCTGTAGTATCTGTCAGGTTTCCTGGTGCAGGAGGAAGGGAGTCTTGCTTCAAAGAAGATTCTTGGAAAACATCATCAACCACCTCCCCAAAACAGGGGGAACTGCCAGGGGTTTAAGTTCTGGTAGGTGGAGAAATTCTCTGACCCTTTTCTTAGCTTGGGGGTAGTCCTGCTCTTCAGAATGAAAATGATCGCTCATGGTATGTCAGGTTTCTCCTAGGGGACAGAACTTCAGGAGGGGAGGTAGAAGGCAAAGTTTCCTCTGAATAAGACTCAAATGAAACCAAGGAGGGATCCTCCTCAAAGACTGAGACCTCCTGGTCAGAATCTTGCCTGATCTCAAAAGGATCAGTAATAACCCTGGAATTGGATCTCTTCCTTTTTCCTGAGAGGGGTACAGGGGGAAAATGTCTTCCCCTAACTAAGGAAAGTCAAGTCCTGTTGACAGGCCTGAGGGCAGGAGCTGGTAGGGCTGGAATGGAAAAATGGCTTTCTAACAATATTTTTTTGTTTAGGTTTTGGGATGCTGAGGGCATGGACACCAAAAGACATTTGAGCTGACGTGGAAGTGCCGTGTTCGCCAAAAGCAGAGGACTGCCATGTGCTCTCAGACCAGACTGATGAATGTTGAATAGCAACTGGTGAAGAATTCAAGGGGTCCAATGGCATATCGGACTCTGAAAGGGACTCAATAGAGGCCTTCTCTAGCAACTCGGTCGTGTGATGGGGCTGCGAACATGCCTCACTGACTTTCGCAATAACCAGTCCTGAAGGGCTTAGAAGATGGCAAATGGGTGTCTTTAGCAGGCTGGAGCTTGGGCCACTTGCGCTTAGGAACACTGACATCGGGAAGAGAAACAGATGCCATAACATGTGACTCGCTAATGATCCTAGCTAAAATGTCTGCCCTATGCCGAATAGTTCTGGAATTAAAACAGACGCAGAAACGACAGTTGGGGATGTTGTGTTCTGGGCCCAAACAAGTTACACAAAGGGAGTAGAGGTCTCTTGTGTGGAATTTATTTTCCATAGTGGAGATGGTTGTTAACTTTAACATTAGATAGTAAAAGGAAAAAATTCCCCAGCGAGGTACTTAGCTTTTTGAAGATTTTACTCTGGAGCGACCAACTGACACACGCACTTATGTCTGCTTCCAGCTCAGACGCCAAGAAGAACTGGAGTCATTACATCAGCAAATTCCATGTATACCCTAGTGTGCTGATGTTAGGAAGGAGCATTCCCCAGTCGTAGGAGGGGGAGGATTTTAATCTGGTAGTTGGGCTGACCAAGGGATTCCACTGCAGGAAATCCCAAAAGTCAGGACTGCAACAGTGAAACACAAACATCTACTCCCGCTCCAAAAACTAAAATTGGAGGCTTTCCACACACTTATTTAAAAAAAAAAAAATTTTTAAATGTAACTGTATGTAAACCAAATTTCAAAAGGACAAAGCTCAGAAACTGCTACAAATCTTTGTAGAAAAATCAAGTGGCTAACTAAAAGTAGCAAAAACACTTAAATGAATGGGTACAGCATTACTAGGTGTAGGTAACAAAAACAGTGTCATTATGGGGGAAGGTGGTACCTGAACATAGTTTAGATTGTCAACAGACATGAATTATATTAACAGAAAAAATTCTAAATACTTACCAAGGTCAGGGTCATGCCCAGAACTACTGGTGTAAAAATAAAGTTCAGGGTGGTGACTTGCAACAGGCAACAGTCATGGTCCGGGTTAAAGTGAACATCCTGGTACTGCCGAGGAAGCTGTAGCCCATTCCGACAGCCACTCTTAAACTTAGGATACTGGAGGATAAAACATAGAAAACCAAGGCATGTCAGTCAAATTCACAGTCAGCCTTAAACAGCATTAGAACAGTGATTAAACTAGGTATCCCCCTACACACATAACATTAAGTGTGTAATTAGTAACAGTAGCTCACGTTTAAAAAAAAGGGGGGGGGGCAATGAACGTAGTGCAACTGTGCAAAACAGAGCAAGGGAAGGAATACGTAAAGGTGACCAAGCTGAAAACATTTTTGAGGGGGGTTAGGCCATTTTCAGAAAACCGAGAATGCTCAGTTCAGATGCTGTCCAAGTCCAAGCCCCACAAAATAAATCAAGTTAACTAAACACCACTTTCAGATAATGCAGTCAAAATAAAAGCAGGTGGTATATGGAATGTGGCAACACAGTCTTAACATTTTGGAAGGCAAAAAGACAAAGCAAAAGTAAGATAAGGGACAGAGAAAAATCTAACACAGAATAATCTACTCGACTGGCTTTTTTATAAATTTAGCCTAAGATGCCAAGCCAACAAAAATCTTGCTGTGTGGCTGCAGTGGACAAAACACTGGGGAATAGGGATGCAGGCAAGACTTAGGAATGCACAACGAAGACTGCCACAGTAAAGAATAAAATTCTAGACAAATACACTGATGAGGTAAATGACACTCCAGGCTTCTTCCCAGCACATACTGGTGCTCAGTATTACACAAGGTTCACAGTCAAAAGACTATACAGCAAAACACAAGTGCCTCTATGCAACATCCAACAGGACTGTTTTATTCAATGACAGGGTAATATTAAGACTGGCTTATTATGTGACACACATTCACAACCAAGTATGTAGTTTGTTCTACTCGTTTAATATTTTTGCGTAATAAAGCCTGACAAGAGGTATTTATTGTGAAACATGATGAAAATGTAAAGCAACTTGGCTTCAAGTGTTAAATGTATGAGCTTATCCTGTAATCCTGTGTCTCAGTCCCTTAATTTATACTTGAAAACTGTACTACTTTGAGCAAGTCACAAACAAAACCGTTTTCGAGGATCATCCCTGAAAATCCAGAGGGACTATCAAGTTGACAAAAAAGGCCCTGAAACTCTTGTAAATCAAGTTTACTTCTCAGTCTATGACACTTTACAATATGACAGCTGAAATATTCAGTGTACATTAACTCATTACTGCCACTGAGTCTTGTACAACAGAATAAACAGCAAAAAAATAAGGGGGGGGGGGGTGAAATGTACTTAGCATTTTATGGCTGCCAGTCTTCCAACATTTAAGAAAGTGAAAGCAGAAACCAACATGAAATCACACACATTGACTTGCTCTATAGTTAATCGGTCTAAATCTGTGTGGTTGTAATTCTGGGGAAAGGATCCAAGGTGAACTCCAACCTGTACTGTGTGGAGAGTCATAAAAAGTTAATACATTTAAAATATAACAAACTTTGACAATGAAATCAACTGATATGTTCCTATACATCTCCAAGATGAATGCCATAATTTTTGGCTTGCTTGCCTCAAAACATCTCATCATTCTGAATCCTAGGCCCTTCAGTCTTCAACACAACCTGGTGTTTTACTAGCATCTCCCAGACTCACCACAGTTTAGTGACACTGTTCATGTCTATACATCTAATGTACATCTTATGATATAGAAATAGCTCTCTCTATAGATATATATATATATATATATATATATATATTATATACACACAAAAATTACCTAGCAGCTTGCTATATATGTAAACTCTTAAATTATTATTTTCTGCCCTACAGAGTTCCTTCCATCACCTCCATTTCTTTGGATTTCAAAGCACTAATCACATGATTATCTGAAAAACCCACTAATACACATCTTTAAAGGCTGAATTTTCAATAGCTACTAACGCACAAGTACATTTTACACTGTAGCAGATGCCTTTACTTCATTAAATGTCACCTAATTAGCAAACACATGAGTATCTACTATCTGTTCAGGTACACTAATGAATATTGGTTTAAAAAGGTTTGTAATAATGTTGGAGTTTCTCTCCAGGACAACACTGAAAACATGCTTTGAGTAAACCTCCTCTGACAGGCAAGGTAAACAAAAGCAAAATAAGTAAAAAAATAAATAAATAACAAAAAAACTGACTGGGTTACAACTGGCTTACTGTAGGCATGTACCTGTAGTGTCTGTACAAATACTTGTGTCTCATCAGGTCTGGTCTGTTGGTTTGTATGAGGATCTCCATAGTCAAGTTCTTGAAGGTACCTGTTGGTTTGTATGAGGATCTCCACAGTCAAGTTCTTGAAGGTACCTGTTGGTTTGTATGAGGATCTCCACAGTCAAGTTCTTGAAGGTACCTGTATGTTTGTATGAGGATCTCCACAGTCAAGTTCTTGAAGGTACCTGTTGGTTTGTATGAGGATCTCCACAGTCAAGTTCTTGAAGGTACCTGTTGGTTTGTATGAGGATCTCCACAGTCAAGTTCTTGAAGGTACCTGTTGATTTGTATGAGGATCTCCACAGTCAAGTTCTTGACAGTACCTGTTGGTTTGTATGAGGATCTCCACAGTCAAGTTCTTGAAGGTACCTGTTGGTTTGTATGAGGATCTCCACAGTCAGGTTCTTGAAGGTACCTGTTGGTTTGTATGAGGATCTCCATAGTCAAGTTCTTGAAGGTACCTGTTGGTTTGTATGAGGATCTCCACAGTCAGGTTCTTGAAGGTACCTGTTGGTTTGTATGAGGATCTCCACAGTCAGGTTCTTGAAGGTACCTGTTGGTTTGTATGAGGATCTCCACAGTCAGGTTCTTGAAGGTACCTGTTGGTTTGTATGAGGATCTCCACAGTCAGGTTCTTGAAGGTACCTGTTGGTTTGTATGAGGATCTCCACAGTCAGGTTCTTGACGGTACTGCATACACTAGATAATGATACAACTTTTCAGTGAATGCAGAACGTGAGCTATGACACAGTGCCACACCTTGGGACACATTGCATTCCATCGCTCTCTTACTAGACGTTGTCACCTTTTGCTTTTACTGCTGACTTGGGTCCTCTTGTTGATGTACTCTTGTAATGTTTTACGGGACAAATGTAGATGTCAATGGCGTGCGACAACTACATTTATAATTGTATTTATGGAAGAAAAAATGGTCTGTGCTTTTGATTGTTTAAGCTGTCATCCATCGCCTGCACAAGCACTCAATAGTTATTCAAACAAACAAATATAAAGTCTTTATATGTGCATAAATTATAAAACTGTTGCTTCTACACAAAGCAACAATTTTCAGCCAGTGAATAAGTGGACAATTCACTAAGCAAAAAGAGTTGAGACTGGACTGTTCTGTAACACAGGAATATACTGCCTGTTTATTACTGCCTGCTTATTCAGAATAATAATAAATGGTTATTGTGTTCTGCAGGTCTTAATCATTCTTAGTTTCTTGATGCAGAGCATGTTTAGGTGACAGCAAACTGTACTTAAAAACATTGACTTGATTTTGCAATCAACTACCTGTTGGATGGTGGGCATTTGAAACTCCAGTGGCAGCAAATCAACTCCCCAGCACCATGGAATCTATTGATTCACAAAGTAAACTACTGATGTATTTTTTACACTTGTTTGTGCATTACCTGCATCAACAGTATAAACAAAGGAAACAGAGCAAGCACTTTCAAGATTTAGTATTTTGTCTGCACACACTGTTATTCTTACTGATGAAACCTTAAAAGTTTGAACATTCACTTCAACAATTAAGAATTCTGACAGGGATAATAATGGCATACAATTTTTCATCCAGCTCTTAAGCTCTTCCCTTTAACTCATTAATCCAGAGTACCTTCTCATGGCACCTGTGTGCTTAAACCCGAGCGCGCCATGAGAAGATACAAATTACAAGCTTTTACCCCCCAGAGTTCCTTCCACAAGCAAGAGAAAGTGTACTGCATATTTGTAGTTCACCTTAATGTAAAGCATGCTGAAATCGTAACTGAAAGTTTGATTTACCTTATATAGTTACAACTCTGTGTGTTTTTACATTAAGGTCACATTAAAGTTCTTGCTGAAAATCCTATTTAAAAGTTCTTGACAAAGCAAGTGGTGGCAACTTCTTGCAATCCAAGCCACCACTTGCTTAACACCTCTACCCCCAACCTAAATTTCTTTTGTTTCCCCCCTAATAAAAAGAGGGTCCAGCAGCAGGCATTTCCTTTCTTTCTGCAATGAATTGGAGATTTTACCTGCTATTGGATCCTCTATTTTTATTTCCGCAGTCAAGGATTTCACGGACCGCTGCACCTATCCAGGAGTTCCCGTTCAGCTCGGAACAACAACTACCTTCTTTTCTTCCCGGTAACTATTACTTTTTAAGTTATGATTCACCACCTTTCTGTAAATTAAATTAAAGGGACACTATCTTGCTTATAAAATGCAGTTCCTTGCCTCGGACCGAATCCTTAACACGTCTATCAGCTTTGTTAAAGACCTCGCATTTTGTGACATCACAGCTGACTGTAGTCAGAAATCCAGCCCACTGCATCACGTTTCTTTAATTCCCTGATTAATCCCTTGTCCCTGTCCTGTTCTGGCTCCCTTTGGGAGTAAGCTGTCCATGTTTTGGTTCCTAACCTAGTCACTAGTTCAATAACCTCTGCCAAACCTGTCTTCGGTGTACTTTGAAATGTCAGTATTCGGTTCTAAA